>NC_092724.1:97566163-97885420 GCF_047496885.1 Scyliorhinus torazame | reverse complement strand
TATTATTAGAGTCTGAAACCCCGACAATTAGGAGGGCAATTAAGCTGATTAAGGAGGCAATTGTAAGCGATTTCACATGGCTTGTCCACTTTTACGGCTGGCAGACAAGCCAATTGGCCGGGCGGTCTTCACGTTTTCACTACAACCTCGATCCAGGGCGTGATGTAATGTCTGTGGTGAAATGAAAAAGGATGACTGGTGACTGAGGCTTTTTTGAGTTCTGCTATCAGGTACTTGAATGTTCTGCACAGACACAATTTGCTACAATGCACACCACACAAGTGCCAGGAAGTAACTACCTCCAACAAAAGAGAATCTAACTATCGCCCCTTGAAATTGAATAGAATTACCATCACTGAATCTCGCACTATCAACATCCTGGGGGTTACCATTGATCAGAAACTGAACTGCACTAGCCATATAAATACTGTGGCTCCAAGAGCAGGTCAGAGGCTGGAGATTTGACCAGCTAGAAAGACAAGGAATATGGAAGGGAACACCACCACCTACAAGTTCTCCACCAAGCCACACACAATCCTGACTTGGAATTATATCACCGTTCCTTCACAGTTGCTGGGTCAAAAAGCCTTTCCCTTCAGCCCTGTGGGTGTACCAACACCCAGGTGGAATGCAGCGGTTCAAGAACGGGGTTCACCACTACCTTCTGAAAGGCAATTAAGGATTGATAACAAATACTGGCCTCGCTAGCGAATGCCCATATCCCATGAAATTTTTCAAAATTCTGGATGTCATCTAGCTCGTGTTTTAGCATTACCACTCTTCTGTGTCTCAGCAAATAAAGCTAGAATCAACTGGTAATAGTTTTTAGTTCCAACATTTCTATTTTCATCAGCTGGCGTGACTTTCTTCCCAAAAACAGAAGAAAAAATAAGAATCAGAGAAAGGTCATTTAGAGCATGAGCCAAACCATTCGGGTCTGTTGCTAATCTTCTCCTTGGTGCAATTGCTCTGTTTTATTACCTTTGCTCTCGAGTCACCAGGTATCTTTATGATACCGCCACGAGGTTCAAGTCCGAGTAATGATCAATAATCCAATACATCGATTAGTAAGATTTAAATCAAAGCACATTTATTATACACAGTAATCGCTACTCATGCACAAATTCTACGTTTAAGCTACTTCTACAACTAACAGGCCTATACTTAACTTGGAACTAGCCCACCAGGTCAGGGAAACAAGTGACCTTTCGTTCGGGTTCTGAGCCTGCGGGATTCAAAGTTGGTACAGATTGATAGCTAGGAGCGCCTATCTCGTAGCGAGCGTTGAATTAAGACTTACAGTTTCGACCAGCTGCTGAAGAGTGAAGAGCTGGAAAAGCGGTGGAGAAGAGAGCGACTTGAACTTGGGGCTCAATTCTTATAGTCCCCAGGGGCTTCCCGCCTTTCGGGGCGGACCCTGTACCTGGTCTCAAGTGATTGGACTTTGTCCCAATCGCTTGGTTCGATTTTCTCCAATGCTGGAGCGGTTCCCCGATCGATGGAAGGTCTTGAGGTGGTCGTTCACCTCCTTTTGTGTCGGCTTCTGCTGGCGCCGAAGAGTCTGGTTTTGCTTTGTGTGTCTAAATGTTGCTTATTGTTCCCGGGGATTGCTCATTAGTATGCAGATGGCTGGTGTTTTGTTATGCTGATGGTTGCTGGTATCGATATTGTCTGGCCTTTCCAGAGGTAAATACACAGCCAACCTGCAGCTGCTCATTTTTGTCTTGTTGGCTGACTTTCCCATCAGCCTTTGCCGTTCACCATTTTGAATTGTGAGTTGGCCATTTTAAGTGGCTACAGGTCCCAAAAGCACAACTCATTTTTTCACACAACTGGTAGTAGAATCTGGAATTCTTGCCCCCCAAAATATTGTGGGTGATGGGAGTCAACTGGAACTTTCAAGTCTGAGATTGATAGGAAGGAAAATGGCCCTGAGATCCAAATCAGCCATGATCTAACTGAATGACAGAACAGTTGGCACAGTGGTTCGCACTGCTGCCTCACAGTGCCAAGGACCCGGGTTCAATTCCAGCCTTCAGTGGCTGTCTGTGTGGAGTTTGCACATTTTTCCCTTGTCTGCGTGGGTTTCTTCTGGGTGCTCGGGTTTCCTCCCACAGTCCAAAGAAGTGTAGGTTAGGTGGATTGGCCATACTAAATTGCCCCTTAGTTTCTGGCATTTGTGGGTTAAGTGGTGTTATTGGATTGCAGAGATGGGGTGGGAGCCTGGTTAGGGTGCTCTTTCGGAGGGTCGGTGCAGGCTCGATGGGGCGAATGACCTCCTTCAGCGCTTTAGGGATTCTATGATTCTGTGAACAGGTTTGAGCTGCTAATGGCTTCCTCCTGTTCTTAATGCCCTTGTGTTTCTATGTTCCTTCCCTTGTCCTATTTTCTTGACCTCCATGTGACCCATCCATGATCTTTTTGAATTGAAGAGCAGGCTCAAGGGGTCAAATTGCCTACTCCTGCTCTGATTTCTTATGTCCTTAACACACATCAAAATTTAAAGAGAAATAGTGACCAGAATGTTGCAGGCAAGGTCCATGCAGTCCCCAGGAATAGCTTGCAAAGAGATTCTGCTGTCTTAGGGACTTGAAAAAGTCTGCAACTTTTAGGAAGTGATCTTGCATCTCCAGTGATGCAGTAAGTAGGATGATGTGCTGTATTAGAAGGTTATGAACATTCAACATATAATGTATAATAATATTCTGCTGATACAGCACAGCTACGATTAACATGGCCTTTCTGTTTAAAGCAGCTTGTTTGAAGCAAATAAGTACATCCTGAGGTTAATTCAAGATAAAGAGTTAATTTCAACCTAACCTGCCCTGTAGGGAATTAGGCAGTACAGCCGCAAACAATAACTTGGATTTATACTCTACCTTTACAATCGTGAAACATCGCAAAGCACTTCACAGAGCATTATCAAGTATAATCTGACAAAGTACTTCATTGGAGATGATTGAACCAATGACCAATAGCTTGGTCAAAGAGATAGATTCAAAAGAGAACCTTAAAGAGGAATACAGGGTTCGAGATGCAGGCAAGAATTTTGAAAGTACAGAACCAAGACAGATGACCATAAGTCCATAAGACGTAGGAGCAGAAGTAGGTCATTGGGCCTATTTAGTCTGTTCCACTGAACTGATATGATAATCCTCAATTCCACTTTCCTGCTTTACCCCCATCAACCTTGATTCCCTTATGATTAAAAATCTGTTTCTCCCAATCTTGAACATATTCAACGATCCAGCCTCTACAGCCCTCTGTGGTAACAAATTCCAGAGGTTCACTGCCCTGGAAGAAATTCCTCAGCATTCCTCAGTGAATCTTACTCTGAGATTATGCTTTCTGGTCCTAGACTCTCCCACAAGGAGAAACAGCACTCAACATCTACCCTGCCAAACCCTCTGAGAATCCTATATGTCTCAATAAAGTATTTTATCTTTTATCTTTTCTTGCAGGCTTGAACATCCTCCGAGGCCCGTGGAGATCTTTTGACCCGACCCGACCTGACCTCCATGACCTGGAAGTGGGTCAAGCCCAAACCAGAAGTGAAGCCCCAACCTCAATTTGGGCCCATTCCCCGGAGCTCCCGACCCGACCCCCGACGATGAGACCCGGCCCAACTCGACGCTGAGAGACGCGCCAAATGACCCGACCTGGAGAGGCCCGCCCAGCAACCTGATCTACCTGGAGATGGAAGGAAGAAAAATCCACGTGGAGACCCGCCCGGGCCTACTCCAAGACCCGACCCCAGAAGCACCCAGGGAGGGAACAGACCACGGGACCCAGCCCAACCTGCCTCAGGAAGCCCCTGCCCATGACCCAGGACCGGTGGAATAGCGGAGACACCGCGCGAGGACCCAAACGCGCTGCAAGGTATTCCCGTGCCCGCAAAACGCCGGGACCCTGTAGCACCGTCAATATGATGCAAGGCAGGTTGAGGTAATGTCAATTGAAGGCGTTATTAAGCAGAACTTTATCCCCAGCAGCGTGGTTACAGAATGCAGCTGCTGAGGGAAATGGAGGGAAAACTGGGTTCTTATACCGGCATTTCTGGGTGGAGTCCAGTAGGTGGCAGATCCTATCAGGTCCTGGCATCCCTCCACCAATAGCCTGTCGACACGTGGTGTACCGTATTACCCCTAATACATACCACCACATTCACCCCTTGTTGAAAAAAAACCCGGTGGGATGGTGGTTCGCATGGTGGTAGGGGTTTACAGAGTCGGTACTGTGCCGTAACTTTGAACAAAACACAAAATTATCGCTTCAACTGGGCCATTGGGCCAAACAGGGTCGGCATGATGCCATAATTATAGCAAGACACAATAACTGAAAACTGGGCCAACGGGCCAAACAGGGTCGGCATGATGCCATAACTATAACAAGACACAATAACTGAAACCGTTGCGAGTTAAAGTGATTCGATGAGCCGGATGGGCGCCCTGGTCGTCCTTTCCGATCGTCTCGGGTGTGGTGGTGATGGCGCTGACTCGAGTCCCGTCGACTCTGGGAGCGTAGCGCTGTTCCCTGTGTCCTTACTCCTGGGCGGGTCTGGGAGGAGAACCGAACCCCCCGGGAAGGGGGTGGCTGCGGGTTGAACCAGCGGGAGTGAGGAGGTGGTGATTGGCGTTGGGGGGGTGTGGGTAGCTCCGGCGGGCGCCAGATCTTGCAGGGAGACTGTGTCCTGTCGGCCATCGGGGTACTCCACATAGGCGTATTGCGGGTTGGCATGAAGGAGATGCACCCGTTCCACCAACGGATCTGACTTGTGCGCCCGCACATGTTTCTGGAGCAGAATCGGTCCCGTAGCTACTAGCCAGGTCGGAAGTGGCGTTCCAGAGGAGGACTTCCTAGGAAAGAGGAGGAGGCGCTCGTGAGGCGTTTGATTCGTGGTGGTGCACAGCAGGGACCGGATAGAGTGAAGGGCATCCGGGAGGACTTCCTGCCAGCGGGAAATTGGGAGGCTCCTAGACCGGAGGGCCAGCAGGACGGCCTTCCAGACCATTCCATTCTCCCTTTCTATCTGCCCGTTCCCCCGAGGGTTGTAACTGATCATCCTGCTCGAGGCTATGCCCCTGCTGAGCAGGAATTGACGCAGTTCGTCACTCATAAAGGAGGACCCCCTGTCGCTATGGATATTGTCGGGGAAACCGAACAGTGTAAAAATGGTACCGAGGGCTTTAATGGCCGTGGACGCTGTCATGTCGGGGCAGGGGATGGCGAAAGGGAAACGGGAGTATTCGTCAACGACGTTCAGGAAGTACACGTTGCGATCGGTGGAGGGGAGGGGGCCTTTGAAATCCAAACTGAGGCGTTCAAAGGGTCGAGAGGCCTTAACCAGGTGCGCTCTATCTGGCCTGAAAAAGTGCGGTTTGCACTCAGCGCAGATCTGGCAGTTTCTGATGACTGTTCGGACGTCCTCGATGGAGTAAGGGAGGTTGCGGGCCGAAAGGAAGTGGTAGAAACGAGTGACCCTCGGGTGGCAGAGGTCCTCGTGGAGGGCTTGTAGATGGTCCACTTGTACATTGGCACATGTGCCATGAGATAGGGCATCGGATGGCTCGTTCAGCTTTCCAGGACGATACAAGATCTCATAATTGAAGGTGGAGAGTTCGATCCTCCACCGCAAGACCTTGTCGTTCTTGATCTTGCCCCGCTGTGCATTATCGAACATGAAGGCAACCGACCGTTGGTCAGTGAGGAGAGTGAATCTCCTACCGGCCAGGTAATGCCTCCAGTGTCGCACAGCTTCCACTATTGCTTGTGCCTCCTTTTCCACTGAGGAGTGGCGGATTTCTGAAGCGTGGAGGGTTCAGGAGAAGAAGGCCACGGGTCTGCCTGCTTGGTTGAGAGTGGCCGCCAGAGCTACATCCGATGCGTCGCTCTCGACCTGGAAGGGGAGGGACTCGTCGATGGCGCGCATCGTGGCCTTTGCGATATCCGCTTTGATGCGGCTAAAGGCCTGGCATGCCCCTGTCGTCAGGGGAAAAGTAGTGGACTGGATTAGTGCACGGGCCTTGTCTGCGTACTGGGGGACCCACTGGGCGTAATAAGAAAAGAAGCCCAGGCAACGTTTCAGGGCTTTGGCACAGTGGGGGAGAGGGAACTCCATGAGGGGGCACATGCGTTCAGGGTCAGGGCTTATCACTCCATTACGCACTACGTAGCCCAGGATGGCTAGACGATCGGTGCGGAACACCCATTTTTCTTTGTTGTAAGTGAGGTTCAGGACGTGAGCGGTCTGGAGGAATTTTTGGAGATTGGCGTCGTGGTCCTGCTGGTCGTGGCCGCAGATGGTCACGTTGTCGAGATACGGGAACGTGGCCCGTAAACCGTGCTGGTCAACCATTCGGTCCATCTCTCGTTGGAAGACCGAGACTCCGTTCGTGACGCCGAATGGAACCCTTAAAAAGTGGTATAACCGCCCGTCTGCTTCGAAGGCAGTATAGTTGCGGTCACCGGGACGGATGGCGAGCTGGTGGTAGGCGGACTTGAGGTCCACGGTGGAAAAGACCTTGTACTGTGCAATCCGATTGACCATGTCGGATATGCGGGGGAGAGGGTACGCATCGAGCTGAGTGTACCTGTTGATGGTCTGACTGTAGTCGAGACCATCCTCTATTTCTCCCCGGTCTTAACAACTACCACCTGGGCTCTCCAGGGACTGTTGCTAGCCTGGATGATGCCTTCCTTCAGCAGCCTCTGGACTTCGGACCGGATAAATGCTCGGTCCTGGGCGCTGTACCGTCTGCTCCTTGTGGCGACGGGTTTGCAATCCAGGGTGAGCTTCGCAAACAAGGAAGGCGGTTCAACCTTGAGGGTCGCGATGCCGCAGACAGTCAGTGGGGGTATAGGGCCGCCAAATTTAAATGTTAAACTCTGGAGGTTGCATTGGAAGTCCAACCCTAGGAGTGTGGGTGCACAGAGATGGGGGAGGACATACAGACGGTAATTTCGGAACTCCCTCCCCTGCACCGTTAGGTTAGCGATGCAGAACCCCGTGATCTGAACGGAGTGGGCTCCCGCCGCCAGGAAAATTTTCTGGGTGCTTGGCCGAATTACGAGGGAACAGCGTCTTACCGTGTCCGGATGAATGAAGCTCTCCGTGCTCCCAGAGTCGATAAGACACGGCGTCTCGTAGCTATTCACTAGGACTGTAGTGGTTGCAGTCTGGAGAGTCCGGGGTCGCGACTGGTCGAGGGTCGTCGAAGCCAGATGTGGTTGTTGAAGTTGGGCAACGTAATCAGGCAGTATGTGGCCGTCTGTGTCGGGGTCCTTCAGCCAAGATGGCAGCGTCCACGGATCGAGCGCAGTCGGGGGTGGACAAAATAGCGGCACCCATCTCGCCCTCGTGGCGTCCGGGGTCCAAAATCGCGGTGTCCGTTGGTCACACGTGGATCGCTGGGGGGGCTGGGTCTGTGGTCCCGTTTCTGCCCCGGAGATAGCGGCGACCCCGCGGGACTTGCACACCGTCGCGTAGTGGCCCTTCTTCCCGCAGCTTTTGCAGGTAGCCGCGCGGGCCGGGCAGCGCTGCCGAGGGTGTTTCGGCTGGCCGCAAAAATAGCAGCGGGGCCCCCCCGGTTGGTCTGGTGTTTTGGCCGCGCAGGTTTGCGGGGGTGGGGGGGTGTCGGAGAGTCAACCGCAGCGGGGGTCCACGGAGCCCAAGGGGCTGTAGTGCGGTCGGGGGTGTAGGCGCGGGCGTTACGCGAGGCCACATCGAGGGATGCCGCCAGGGCCCGAGCTTCTGTAAGTCCCAGAGATTCTTTCTCCAGAAGCCTCTGGCGGATCTGGGAAGGGGCCAAACCTGCCACATACGCATCTCGGACCAGGAGCTCTGTGTGTTCACTCGCTGTTACCGCCGGGCAGTTGCAGTTTCGACCCAGGATCTGCAGGGCGTTATAAAACTCGCCCAGCGATTCCCCCGGAAATTGCCGTCGTGTGGCGAGCTGGTAGCGAGCAAAAACCTGGTTGACGGGCCGGATGTAGATATCCTTCAGCGCGGCGATGGCACCGGTGAAACCGTCCTTGTCCTCGATAAGGGAGTAGACGTCAGGACTCACCCTGGAATAGAGGACCTGCATCTTTTGTTCGTCTGTCGATGTGCCGGGGGCCATTCGGAGGTAGCCCTCAAAGCATGCCATCCAGTGGCCGAGTTAGCTGCTTGGGGTGCGATGCGCAGGCACTCCAGGGTGATTCGGAGCTCCATGTTCCCACGTCGTTTTTTCAATTTAAATTCTGCTTAATAAATTGTAGCACCGTCAATATGACGCAAGGCAAGTTGAGGTAATGTCAATTGAAGGCTTTATTAAGCAGAACTTTATCCCCAGCAGCGTGGTTACAGAATGCAGCTGCTGAGGGAAATGGAGGGAAAACTGGGTTCTTATACTGGCATTTCTGGGTGGAGTCCGGTCGGTGGCAGATCCTATCGGGACCTGGCATCCCTCCACCAATAGCCTGTCGTCACGTGGTGTACCGTATTACCCCTAATACATACCACCACAGACCCGACCGGATCGCAAACATGCCGCACCAGCAACCCCTCTACCTCAACCAGCACCCAGGACCCCACCAGACACGACCCCAGAAACTTAACCAGCACCCAGGTTCTCGCCAGCGCCCTGGACCCCGCCAGATGCAACCACCTACCTTCCACAAGGTCAGACTTCTCCCATCGGATCCCGGGACCATCCAGCCGCAGCCGCCGACAGAGGTAGCGAGGGAAATGCGGTGGTCTGCAGGTGAGACTGAAGCAATGTGGTTTCAAGACCCCCCTCCCCTCTCCTCAACAAACTCCTGGCAAACTTCCAAGCGATCGAAAACAAGCTGGATGAACTGAACGCTAGACTTACCTCTCAGAGGGAAATAAGAGACTGCTGTGTGCTCTGCTTCACAGAGACATAGCTCACCCCCGCCCCACCGGACTGTGCCATGCAACCGGAAGGCTGCTCAATTCACCAGGCGGACCGCACGGCATCATCAGGCAAAGCAAAGGGTGGAGGGGTTTGCCTCCTCATCAACTCCACCTGGGGCGAAATTCTCCGGGAACGGCACGATGTCCGCCGACTGGCGCCCAAAACGGCGCAAATCAGTCGGGCATCGCGCCGCCCCAAAGGTGCGGAATGCTCCGCAACTTTGGGGGCCGAGCCCCAACCTTAAGGGGCTAGGCCGGCGCCAGACGAATTTCCGCCCCGCCAGCTGGCGGAAAAGGTATTTTGTGCCCCGCCAGCTGGCGCGGAAATGCATCTCCGGGCGGCGCATGCGCGGGAGTGTCAGCGGCCGCTGACGGCATTCCCGCGCATGCGCAGTGGAGGAAGTCTCTTCCGCCTCCGCCATGGTGGAGACCGTGGCGAAGGCGGAAGGGAAAGAGTGCCCCCACGACACAGGCCCGCCCGCGGATCGGTGGGCCCCGATCGCGGGCCAGGCCACCGTGGGGGCACCCCCTGGGGCAAGATCGCCCGCGCCCCCTCCAGGACCCTGGAGCCCGCCCGCGCCGCCCTGTCCCGCCGGTAAGAGAGGTGGTTTATTCTACGCCGGTGGGACAGGCATTTTAGCGGCGGGGCTTCGGCCCATCCGGGCTGGAGAATCGCGGGGGGGGGCCCGCCAACCGGCGCGGCACGATTCCCGCCCCCGCCGAATATCCAGTGGTGGAGAATTCAGCAACCGGCGGGGGTGGGATTCAGGCCAGCCCCCAGCGATTCTCCGACCCGGCGGGGGGTCGGAGAATCTCGCCCCTGGTCCTTGGATGTGGCGACCCTGGCGACCTACTGCTCCTGGATCTGGAATACATAACCGTGAAGTGCCGCCCATACTATCTTCCACTTGAGTTCACTTCAGCCATTATCACAGCGGTCCACATCCCACCCCAGGCAGAAGTGACGAAGGCGCTGGATGAACTGTACATAGTTATAAACAACTAGGAAACAGAACACCCAGAGGTCTTGTTCATCGTGGCCAGGGACTTCAACAAGGCCAACCTCAAGAGTGTACTGCAAAAATTCCACCAGCACATCTCCTGTCCCACCAGGGGCGACAACAATCTTGACCACTGCTACTCAAAAATCAAGGGTGCCTAACCATTCCATCCCCCGACCACACTTTGGGAAATCAGACCATAAGACGGTGCTCCTTCTCCCGGCATATAAGCAGAAACTCAAGCGGGAGAATCCAGCTAAGAAGGTCGTGCAGTGCTGGTGGAGATGGTTAGCAGTTTCAAATTCCTAGGGGTACACATCACCAAAAATCTGTCTGGTCCACCCACGTCGACGCTACCACCAAGAAAGCACAACAGTGCCTATACTTCCTCAGGAAACTAAGGAAATTCGGTATGTCCACATTAACCCTTACCAACTTTTACAGATGCAGCATAGAAAGCATCCTATCAGGCTGCATCACAGCCTGGTATGGCAACTGCTCGGCCCAGGACCGCAAGAAACTTCAGAGAGTCGTGAACACTGCCCAGTCCATCACACGGACCTGCCTCCCATCCATTGACTCCATCTACACCTCCCGCTGCCTGGGGAAAGTGGGCAGCATCATCAAAGATCCCTCCCACCCGGCTTACTCACTCTTCCAACTACTTCCATCGGGCAGGAGATACAGAAGTCTGAGAACATGCACGAACAGGCTCAAAAACAGCTTACCAGACTCCTAAACGACCTTCTTATGGACTGACCACATTAACACTACACCCTGTATGCTTTACCCAGTGCCGGTGTTTATGTAGTTACATTGTATACCTTGTGTTGCCATATTTTGTATTTTCTTTTCTTTTCTTTTCTTTTCATGCTCTTAATAATCTGTTGAGCTGCTCGCAGAAAAATACTTTTCACTGTACCTCGGTACACGTGACAATAAGAAAATCCAATCCAAGTCATCTCTCATTCTTCTTCTAAATTCCAAAGAGTACAGACCCAACCTACTCAACCTCTCCTCATAAGAAAATCCCCCATACTAGATCAATCTAGTGAACCTTGTCTGACTACCTCCACGCCAGTATATCTTTCCTTAGATAAGGGGACCAAAACCGTACACAGTGTTCCAGATGTTGTCTAACTAGTGCCTTGTATAGTTTTAGCAAGACTTCCCTATTTTTATACTCCATTCCCTTTGAAATGAAGGCCAACATTCCAGTTGCCTTCACTATTACCTGCTGAACTTGCATTCTAGCTTTTAATGATTCATGCACAGGGACCCCCAAATCCCTCTCAGCTGCAACATTCTGCAGTCTTTCTCCATTTAAATAATATTCAGCTCCTTTATTCTTCCTACCAAAGTGCATAACTTCAGTTTCCGCCATTATATTCCATCTGCCAAGGTTTTGCCCACCCACTTAACCTGTCTATATCCCTCTGTAGACTCTTTGTGTCGTCCGCACCACTTGCCCTCCCGCCTACCTTTGTGTCATCCGCCACATCTACAGAACTAGGGTTGTAGATGGGGCTTTCAACTAAATAGTAGAGGGGGGGAAAGGATCAGTTTAATGGAAAATTAGAAAATCGAAGCTAAAGGAGAAGGTAGGAGTGCAGGTTAATGGTGAGAAAATAAAAGGAAGGGACAGAACGTGTGAAAGTAATATTACACCAAGGAATCAGACAAGAGTAGGAAAATTTGATAATAGAAGAAACATAAAGGCTTTGTGCCTGAATGCACAAAGCATCCAGAACAAAATTAATGATAGAACAGCACAAATAGAGACAAACAGTTACGATTGGATGGTGATTACCAAGACATGGTTACAAGGCTTTTTCCAATTTCAATTTCCAGTAATATCCGGAAGAAGGTACTGAAGGCACTGTTGCTAAGTTTGCAGCTGATACAAAGATCTGTAGAGGGATAGGTAGTATTGAGGAAGCAAGGGGGCTGCAGAAGGACTTGAACAAGCTTGGAGAATGGGCAATGAAGTGGCAAATGAAATACAATGTGGAAAAGTGTGAGGTTATGCACTTTGGAAGGAGGAATTTAGGCATAGACTATTTTCTAAATGGGGAAATGCTTCGGAAAGCAGAAGCACAAAGGGACTTGGGAGTCCTTGTTCACGATTCTCTTAAGGTTAATGTGCAGGTTCAGTCGGCAGTTAAGAAGGCAAATGCAATGTTAGCATTCATGTCAAGAGGGCCAGAATACAAGACCAGGGATGTACTTCTAAGGCTGCATCATGCTCTGGTCAGACCCCATTTGGAGTATTGTGAGCAGTTTTGGGCCCCATATCTAAGGAAGGATGTGTTGGCCTTGGAAAGGGTCCAGAGGAGGTTCACAAGAATGATCCCTGGAATGAAGAACTTGTCGTATGAGGAACGTTTGAAGACTCTAGGTCTGTACTCGTTGGAGTTTAGAAGGATGAGAGCGTATCTTATTGAAACTTACAAGATACTGCGAGGCCTGGATAGAGTGTACGTGGAGAGGATGTTCCCACATGTAGGAAAAACTAGAACCAGAGGAAACCATCTCAGACTAAAGGGACAATCCTTTAAAACAGAGATGAGGAGGAATTTCTTCAGCCAGAGGGTGGTGAATCTGTGGAACTCTTCGCTGCAGAAGGCTGCGGAGGCTAATTCACTGGGTGCCTTTAAGACAGAGATAGATAGGTTCTTGATTAATAAGGGGATCAGGGGTTATGGGGTGAAGGCAGGAGAATGGGGATGAGAAAATATCTGCCATGATTGAATGGCGGAGCAGACTCGATGGGCCAAGTGGCCTAATTCTGCTCCTGTGTCTTATGGTCTAAGGCGATCAGGGGCTGGATGCTCCTCCCTGCAACAACGTGGATTATGATCAGGCCTCACAGTCCCCCCCCCACCCGCCCAGAGACTCAATAAATAGGGAGACCCCCCCCCCCACCCCCCCCCACCCCACCTCCACCACCACCACAGGGACTCCCTAACGAAAGGAAACCTCCACAGCGACCCCCTAACTAACTGAACCCTCCACAGGGGCACCCTAACTAATCAGACCGCCAGAGACCCACTAAATAAAGAGGCCTCCACAGGGTTCCCCTAAATAGGATGACCCACCACAACAACACCCTAACTAAAGAAATCTCCACAGGGACCCCCTAACAAAAGGAACCCTCCACAGAGACCCCTTAACTAAAGGAACCCCCTATACTTACCTCCTAACGAGAGGGCCCCCCTCCCCTTAGAAAAGAGACCCTGTTTGGAAACTAAAGGACAGTCCAGACAGGGGCAATGAAAAAAATTACAGTTCTAACATTCACCTGGAAGCACCACTTTTCCAATTCTCGAAAGAGAACAGCTGTGACCTGTGAATAAACCCTGCAGGTCCCTTAGCAGCAAGCCATTCATTCATTTATGGTAGTGGACTGTGAATGACAGCTTCCACAAAACAGCTGTAAGCCTTGCTTCATTCATTTTCTTCACTCTAAGTGCAGTAACCATAATGTTTGCAAACATCAACCACGTCAAAGAGTGTTAGGTGCTGTCAGTTTCCAGCCCAGCACTTCAAAATCACTCAAGTGTGAAGTGGTGTGACTGGGATGCACATAATTCTCCTTGATATTTTAGTTAGGGGCTCTGTGGGTGGTCACTTTAGTTAGGCGGTCTCTCGGGGGGTCCCGTTTGGAAGTCCCTGTGGGGGGCTTCCCTATTTAGGGGGTCCCTGTGAGGGGGTCTCCCTGTTTAGGGGGTCTCTGTGGGAGAATTCTCCCTATTTAGGGGTCCTTGTAGGCGAAGTATCCCTATTTAGGGGTTCCCTGTCGGAGACGTCTCCCTATTTAAGGGGTTCCTGTGGGAAGGTCTCCCTATTTAGGGAGTCCCTGAGTGTGTTTTTGAAAAATGTTTTTATCGTGATTTTTAACATTTAGTAACCAAGATTTATACACAACATGAGTCAGAGCTATTGGCAAGAACCAGGCAACAGCAAATTCAGAAACATCTGCACAGCAGGTTGTCACTTTCCCTGTGAACCAGGTTCCCATGCTCGCATTCTCTTATTTACAATCAATGCCAGAACTCTTTACTTATATTTTTGTCATTTTTATGGGTGGGACGTCCTGTTCCCTCATTGAGTTTTCTAGCGAGGATCGGATGGTCCACCTCCTCGGTTTTCCATGTGTGGGAGGGGTCTGTGTCCCCTCCGATGAGTGACGTTCCTCTCCGTCTCTCATCTGCTGTATGTGAGCTCCCTTTCATCCCACCGGTAATCCCTGCCACCCCCGCCCTGTGCCCTTCCTCCCCGACTTGCTACCCCTCACTTCCTATCTGCCCTCCCAGCCCCCCCCCCCCCCCCCCCCCCCCCGCGTCCCTATCGGCTCCCCCCTCCCTGGTTAGTTGCTGGTCGAAAACAGGTCCTCAAAGAGGTTTGTGAACTTCTTCCATGTATCATAGAATCTCTCCTTGGACCCTCTGATCGAGAATTTTATCTTCCCTAGTCTTAGGAACTCAGCCACGTCTGAGAGCCACTCCGAGGCCTGATGGAGCTGCTGACTTCCAACGTAGCAGAAGTCTCCGCCTGGTGATCAGTGAGGTGAAGGCCAGGACGTTCTCCCCCCTGCTCCGAGTAGAGCTCTGGAGGCTCTGACACCCCAAAGACTGTCAAAGGTGGGCACGGCTCCATCTCGACCCCTACAAAAATGGACATGGCCTCAAAAAAGGTCATCCAGATCTTCCTCAGTCTGAGGCAGGATCAGAACATGTGAGTGTGGTTGGCCAGGTCCCATGACACTGCTCGCACTTATCTTATACCTCCAGGAAGAATCTGCTCATGAGTGTCTTAGTAAGATGCACCCTGTGCACCACCTTGAGCTGCATCAGGCTTAGCCCGGTGCAAGAGGAGGTGGAGTTGATCCTGTGCAGCACCTCGATCCAGAGTGCTCCCCCTATCTCCATGCCCAGCTCCTCCCCACATTTCCATCTGGTGTCATCTAGCAGGGTCCTGACCTTTTCCATGTCTCTAAATGTCACCATATTTGTCATCCTCTAACCAGTCAAGCCCTACCATTGTGTCCAGAAATGTGCATCTGGGTCTCTGGGGGAACATTTATGACTCCTTGTGGAAAAAGCTGGCAGCTGCAGCTATCTGGACTCATTCCCTTTCGGGAGTTGGAGCTTGCTTTTCACAGTAACTTTATTTGAAACCTACTTGTGACAATAAGCGATTTTCATTTCATTTCATTTCAACCTCCATTCGGATCCAGTCCCCTTCCCGTTCCCTCAGCTATCCCCTCACCCTCTCCCCGTTTGCTGCCCAGTGGTATAATAGGAGGTTCAGTAGGGCCAGGTCTCCCATGTGTCGCCCTCCCTGCAAGATGGTCTTGTGTATCCAGGGAGTCTTCAAACCACCCCCCAGACAAAGGTGAAGAAGGATTTGGGGTTGAATCTCAGGGGTGATCTGAATACGAAGAAAAACTTAGGCAGCATGTTCACTTTGACCGTCTGTACCTTCCCCTCGCAAAAGAGTGAGTGAGTCCCATCTTTGCAGGTCCCTCTTCATCTTCTCCACCAGGTTCGAGATGTTCCATTTGTGGAGCCTTGTCCAGATGTGGGTCACTTGTATCCTCAGGTACCCAAACTTAAACAGTAGCTCATCCAGCTCTGCTCCTCCCTGCCGGGGGTTCACCAGGAAGATTTTGCTCTTCCCCAGGTTGAGTTTGTAACCTGAGAAGGCAGCGAACTACATAAGAAGTCCTGTTATCTTTCCCATGCTGGCCACGGGGTTCGGTGCGTGAAGGAGCAGGTCATCTGTGTAGAGCGAAACTCGGTGCTCTCTGTCCCCCTCTCCGAATACCTGTCCACCACTCTGCTGATCTAAAGCCGATGGCCGGTGGCTCGATTGCCAGTGCGAACAGGAGCGGGGAGAATGGCACCCCTGCCTTGTTCCGCTGTGCAGCTGAAATTGCTTGGAGCTGGTGGCATTCGTCCGTACGCTCTCTGTAGGAGCGCTGTACAGGAGCTTCACCCACATGGTGAATACTGCCCCCAACCCAAACTATTCAAGTACTTCCATGAGGTAGCTCCATTCTACTCAATCAAATGCTTTCTTAGCATCCAGGGAGACGATTACCTCTGGAGCGGGATTCTCCCTTTTGGAGACTAAGTCCCCACGCCCGCCGGAAAACGGGTGGGAATCACTCCAGACTTTTTCCTAGAAAGTCCGGGGTGATTCTCCATCTTCAAGCGACCCGGCGCAGAGCAACATAGACCCCCCCCCGGAATGGGTGCACCTGGTCACCATGGAGGCCCCCCCCCTGGAGTCGGACCCCCGCCCCCCACCCCCCCCTCCCACCAGGACGGCCCCCTCAGCCAGAACACCGAGGTCCCATCAGATGGGACCACATGTGAACCACGCCGGCAGGACTCGGGGGAACTCGGCGTGCACTCGGCCCGTCAAGCGCGGAGAATCGCTGCTGGGGCCGCTTTCAACGGCCCCCGACCGGCCCCGCGTCGATCGCGCGCCGATACTCCGGTCGCCGGAGTATCGCATGCCAGCGGGGGAGACTATTTTGGGTAATTCTCCACCCCCGCACCGAGCGCAATTTTGGCGCGGAGGGTCGGAGAATCCCGCCCCTGGTGTCGTCTACCCGGATGGGGTCATTATTACATTCAGCAGGCATCTGATGTTCGCTGTTAGTTGTCTGCCCTTAACAAACCCGGTCTGATCTTTCGCGATCACTTCTGGCAGGCAGCTTGCCAGGCTTCTTGCCAGAGCTTTCGCTGGGACTTTTGCATCGGTGTTTAAGAGAGAGATGTATGATCCACACTCTGTTGGGTCATGTTGTGTTAAGCACAGGAAGATAACACGGGCTGCAACTGGATGCAGCTTTACCTGAGAGATACTCCACATCTTGAAGTTAGTTCAAGATGATTTATTGAACCTGTCACACAGTTAGCTCAATCCTCTGTGAGTTCGACTCTCTGCTAACCTAGTGTGATTAATCTGTCTGACTGAACCAGACTAGCTCTTAGCCACGTGCTGTAGGAGTTATATGATATGTACACCCTGACTCACACTGTGGATGTCACCAGTGGAAAGAGGTGGAGTGTGAGTGCCTCGTGCCTTTTATAGTGGGAAACCACCCCCAAGTGTTCTGCCTGCTGATTGGTTATGTCCTGTTCTCTCTATTCATTAGCTGCCTGTTTGTATCTCATTATGTGCATGTCTGAATTTTGTCCTTCATTGCTAGAGGGATAGAGTTTAAGACTAGGGAGGTTCTGCTGCAATTGTATAAGGTGTTAGTGAGGCCACACCTGGAGTATTGTGTTCAGTTTTGGTCTCCTTACTTGAGAAAGGACGTACTGGCACTGGAGGGTGTGCAGAGGAGATTCACTAGGTTAATCCCAGAGCTGAAGGGGTTGGATTACGAGGAGAGGTTGAGTAGACTGGGACTGTACTCGTTGGAATTTAGAAGGATGAGGGGGGATCTTATAGAAACATATAAGATTATGAAGGGAATAGATAGGATAGATGCGGGCAGGTTGTTTCCACTGGCGGGTGAAAGCAGAACTAGGGGGCATAGCCTCAAAATAAGGGGAAGTAGATTTAGGACTGAGTTTAGGAGGAACTTCTTCACCCAAAGGGTTGTGAAACTATGGAATTCCTTGCCCAGTGAAGCAGTAGAGGCTCCTTCATTAAATGTTTTTAAGATAAAGATAGATAGTTTTTTGAAGAATAAAGGGATTAAGGGTTATGGTGTTCGGGCCGGAAAGTGGAGCTGAGTCCACAAAAGATCAGCCATGATCTCATTGAATGGTGGAGCAGGCTCGAGGGGCCAGGTGGCCTACTCCTGCTCCCAGTTCTTATGTTCTTATGTACTTATGACAGGTCATTGTCCTTTTGGGGATCAATGAGATCAATGAGTTCGAGGCCTGGCCCAGCATGGACCCCTGTCGACAGTGAGCCATTGAACATCTCCCGCAAGTGCGGGGCCAGCATTGCGGCAAACCCTTTGTAGAAGTTTACCGGGAACTCATCCGGTTCTGGCACTTTCCATGACAACATGAAATTAATGCATTCCACAATTTCGCAAAGCCCGAGCGATGTTTCCAGCCCTCATTTCCTGACCTCCCCCACCACTGGTATATCCAGTCTGTCAAGGAACTGCTTCATCTCCGAGGGGTTCAGAGGTGTACAGACCTCGGTAAAAGGTTGCCACGGCCTCATTAACCTCGTTTGGGTCTGCTACCATTCTACCATTTCTGTCCCTAACTTGCTCTATCCCTTTTGCGGCCGCTTACTTTCTTAGTTGGTGCGCCAGCATGCAGCTGGTCTTGTCTCCATGTTCATAAAAGGCCCCATGACTGGCAGAGGGAGTGAACTGCCTTCCTTGTGGAGAGCAGATCAAATTACATCTGCAGCTTTTTCCTCTCTGCCAGCAGTTCCACGGTTGTGGCCGTGGAGTATTTCCCCCCTGATTACTGTCTTCAGTGCCTCCCAGAATGTGGAGGGTGAGACCTCCGCATTCTGGTTGCAGGTTACATACCCATCGATGGCTTGGGATTTCTTTGTGCAGAATTCCTTATCGGCGAGGAGAGCTGTATCCAACCTCCATGGGGAATGCTATGATTGTTCTAAGTTCCTCCCTTTCTGTGACCTCTGCATTACCTGTTACCAAGGCTGAGGCACGATCAATTCAACAAAGACTAGAGTTGGATACAACTAAGGCTTTATTGCTCTAAGATGTGTGGCCTCCCACAGCAGCTGGCTGCTGAATGGAGGACACGCATATTTATACTCCGCCTATTGGGCGGAGCCAGCAGGCAGGAACTACGGGCGAACCTGTAGTACAGGTCCTACCTTACATCACCTAATACAGGTGCAACAGTGGTTTACCACATTCACCCCCTGCTAAAATTTAGTCTGGCGGGGGTGGTGGAGAACTATATACAGCAATGAATTCATATTTACAGTATTTGATCAGAAAAAAAAATGTCTTTTGAAGTCCGGTGCCAATTAGAGATTTAACCGGTCTGGTGCCTTGATGTTCCGCTGGGAACGACGTAGCGGTGGCGGCGATGTCGATGCTGGCCTGATGTTCGGTGTCTCCGGGAGCGGGCCGAAATCCTCTTCATCCTCGGGCGTGGGCAGGGGAAGGACGGATGGTCCTGGTGGGGTTAATGCTGGGAGCACCGGGGGAGGGGAGGGTGGCGCCGGGATGGAGAGGTGTGTGTGTGTGTGTGGAACCTGCTGGTGCCAGGTCCCTGATGGAGACAGTATCTTGGCAGCCGCTGGGGTACCCCACTTAGGCATACTGGGGGTTGGCATGGAGCAATTGCACCCTTTCCACCAACGGGTCCGCCTTGTGGAGGCGGACGTGCCTCCGGAGCAGAACTAGTCCTGGAGCTGCGAGCCAAGTCGGGAGCGACACCCGGATGTGGACTTCCTGGGGAAGGCAAAAGACGTTCATGGGGTGTGATGTTAGTAGCGGTGCACAGCAGTGACCGAATGGAGTGCATCAGGGAGGACCTCCTGCCATCGAGAGGCTGGGAGGTTCCTGGGCCTTAGGGCCAGTTGGACGGCCCTCCATACCATCCCGTTCTCCCTCTCTACCTGCCCTTTTCCCCGGGGGTTATAGCTAGTCGTCCTGCTGGAGGCGAAATCCCTGCTGAGCAGGAACTGATGCAGCTCATCGTTCATGAATGAGGATCCCCTGTCATTGTGGATATAGGCGGGGAAACCGAACAGAGCAAAAATAGTGTTTAGGGCTTTGATGACGGTGGCAGACGTTATGTTGGGGCATGGGATGGCCAAGGGGAACCTGGAGTACTCATCGACCACACTGAGAATATACGTGTTTCAGTTGGTGGAGAGGAGGGACCCTTTGAAATCTATGCTGAGGCGTTCAAAGGGGCGGGAGGCCTTCACCAGGCACGCACGGTCCGTCCGGTAGAAGTGCGGGTTGCACTCCGCACAGACCTGGCATCTCTGGTGATTGTCCGTACTTCCTCAACAGAGTGGGGCAGGTTGCGGGCCTTTATGAAGTGGTCCAACCGTGTGACTTCCGGGTGACAAAAGCTGTCGTGCAGGGTCCGGAGTCAGTCTACTTGTGCGCTGGCACATGTACCTCGGGATAAGGCGTCTGGGGGCTCGTTGAGTTTGCCGGGCGATACAAAATCCCGTAATTATAGGTGGAGAGCTCGATCCTCCACCGCAAGATTTTATCGTTTTTGATCTTGCCCCGCTGTGTTTTATTGAACGTGAAGGCTACCAACCGTTGGTCAGTGTGGAGAGAGAATCTCCTACTGGCCAGGTAATGCCTCCAATGCTGCACAGCTTCAACGATAGCTTGGGCCTCTTTTTTGACAGATGAGTGCCGAATTTCTGAGGCATGAAGGGTGCGGGAAAAGAATGCCCCGGGTCTACCTGCCTGATTGAGGGTGGCGGCTAGGGCAACGTCCGATGCGTCGCTCTCTACTTGAAAGGGCAGTGTCTCGTCTACTGCGTGAATCGCGGCCTTGGTGATATCGGCTCTGATACGGGCGAAGGCCTGCTGTGCCTCGGCCGTCAGGGGAAAATGGGTGGACTGAATGAGTGGATGGGCCTTGTCCGAATAGTTTGGGACCTACTGGGCGTAGTACGGGAAGAATCCCAGGCAACGTTTGAGGGCCTTAGGGCAGTGGGGGAGGGGGAGCTCCATGAGGGGGCGCATGCAGTCGGGATCGGGCCCCAGAACTCCGTTCTGGACCACTTAGCCGAGTATGGCTAAGCGGGTCGTGCTAAACACGCACTTCTCCTTGTTGTAGGTGAGGTTGAGGAGAGTGGCGGTGTGGAGAAATTTGGCAAGGTTGGCATCGTGGTCCTGCTGGTCATAGCCGCAGGTGGTGACGTTGTCTCGGTACGGGAGGGTGGCCCGCAAACCGTACCGGTCGACCATTCGGTCCATCTCCCTTTGGAAGACCGAGACCCCGTTAGTGACGCCAAAGGGAACCCTGAGGAATTGATAGAGACGACCGTCCGCCTCGAGAATGGTGTATGGACGGTCTGATTTACGAATGGGGAGCTGGTGGTAGGCAGATTTGAGGTCGACCGTTGAGAAGACCCGGTACTGTGCAATCTGATTGACCATATCAGATATGCGTGGGAGGGGGTACGCGTCGAGCTGCGTGTACCGATTGATGGTCTGGCTGTAGTCCACGACCATTCTGTGTTTCTCACGTTTTAACGACTACCACCTGGTCTCTCCAGGGGCTGTTGCTGGCCTCGATAATGCCCTCCCGAAGCAGCCGCTGGACCTCGGACCTGATGAAGGTCCTGTCCTGGGTGCTGTACCGTCTGCTCCTGGTGGCGACGGGTTTGCAATCTGGGGTTAGATTGGCGAAGAGGGAAAGCGGATCACGAGGCTGCACACAGTGAGTGTGGTAGGGGCCCGTCGAATTTGAGGGTTAGGCTCTGGAGGTTACACTGGAAGTCCAGGCCGAGTAGCAGGGCAGCGCAGAGGTTACGGAGGACGTAGAGGCGGAAGCCGCCAAATTCTACGCCCTGGACCGTGAGTGCGACCGCGCAGAGCCCCAGGATCGCGATGGAATGGGATCCGGGGGCCAGGGAAATTCTTTGGTTGGCGGGGTGTACCGTGAGGGAGCAATGCCTTACCGTATCCGGGTGTATGAATCTTTCGGTGCTCCCGGAGTCCAGCAGGCAAGAGGTCACGTGGCCGTTGATTTTCACGCTGGTCGATGCGGTGGCCAGGTTGTGCAGACGAAACTGGTCGATCGTCACTGAGGCGAGTCATGGTCTGTCGTCGCTGACGTCGGATGATGGGGAGCCTGGGGGGCCCAGGTCCTGGAATGGTGTCGGTGTCCATGGCCCGTGGGGGAGACAAGATGGCGGCGCCTGAATATCCTGCGGGGGACAAAATGGCAGCACCCATGGGCCACACGGTGCGGGGATTGGACAAGATGGCGGCGCCCATGGTCCGCACGTGGACTGAGGGGGAGAAGATGGCGGCGCCCACTGGCCATGCGTGGTCCGGGGAGGTGAAGATGGCGGTGCCCACTGGCCACGCGTGGTCCGGGGAGGTGAAGATGGCAGCGTCCACTGGCCGCGCGTGGTCCGGGGAGATGAAGATGGCGGCACCCACTGTGTGTAGGCTAGGGGGGTGGGTGCGATAGCGGTGACTGCGCGGGCATGACACACTGTGGCAAAGTGCCCCTTTTTGCCACAAGCCTTGCAAAGGGCAGCGCGGGCCAGGCAGCATTGGTGAGGCCACAGAAGTAACATCGGGGACCCCCGGGGTGTGCGGGCTGGCGTGTGGCGCAGGCGTACTGGCTGGGTAAGGCCCCCGCTGGGGTGGCCGTCTGTGGAGTCCATGAGGGGTAGGAGGGCTGGGCCACGCGGCTGGTGGGGTAGTCCTGAATGTTACGTGAGACAACCGTCATGGAGAGCGCTAGCTTCTTTGTTTCAGCTGGGTCGAGCGTGGCCCCTTCTAAGTCTTTGGCGTATGAGGTCCGACCCAATCCCCGTTACGAACGCGTCCCGCATAAGAAGGTTGGAATGTTCGGTGGCCGTAACGGGCTGTAACGGGCTCACAGTCACAGTCCCGGACGAGTGGGATTAGGGCCCACTAGAAGTCTTCAATGGACTCACCAGGGAGTTGAGAGCGAGTGGTGAGTACGTGCCTGGCGAAGAGCGTGTTCGTTTTCTGTGCGTAGTTTTCTTTGAGAAGCACCATGGCATCGGCGTAGTTCGGGGCGTCCTGGATCAGCGGAAATACGTTGGAGCTCAACCTTGAGTACAGGATCTGTATATTCTGAGCCTCCGGAACAGGGGTGGTCGCTAAGTTGATGTCCGCCTCGAAGCAAGCTAGCCAGTGATTAAGTCCTTGATTCGGAGGTCCACCTTTCAGAAAATCTTAGAGCAATATCTTGAGGCACGATCAATTGAACAAAAACTAGAGTTGGATACAACTGAGGCTTTATTGCTCTAAGATGTGTGGCCTCCCACAGCAGCTGGTGAAATGGCTGCTGAATGGAGGACACGCATATTTATGCTCCGCCTACTGGGCAGAGCCAGCAGGCAGGGACTACCGGCGAACCTGTAGTACAGGTCCTACCTTACATCACCTAATACAGGTGCAACAGTGGTTTACCACATAGGCATTGGTGAGACCGTACCTGGAGTACTGTGTACAGATTTGGTCCCCTTATTTGATGAGGGATGTAGTTACATTAGAGACAGTTCAGAGGAGGTTCACTAGATTGATTCCAGAGTTGAGGGATTTGTCTTATGAACAGAGATGAAGCAGTTTAACCCTATACTCTCTCGAGTATATAAAATGATATGAGGTAATGACAAAGTAGATGTGGAGTGATGCTTCCTCTTGTGGGGCATTCTAGAATGAGAGGTCACAGTTTTAGGATAAGGGGCAGCAGATTTAAAACAGAGGTGAGGAGAAATGACTTCTCTCAAAGGGTCATGAATCTGTGGAATTCACTACCCCAGAGTACGGTGGATGCCAGAACTTTGGGTAAATTTAAGAAGGAGATAGACAGGTTTTTAATTAGTAATGGCTTGAAGTGTTATGGAGAACGGGCAGGAAAGTGGAGTTGAGGCTGAGAGGTGATCAGCCATGATCATCTTGAATGGCGGAGTGGGCCCAAGTGACTGAATTGCCTACTCCCTGCTCCTAATTCTTACGTTATGTTCTAAATTTTGCAATAGTGTATTCACTTCGCTTGTCAAAGTTATTAATCGATGTTATCAATAATTATGGCCCCAGCAGTGATCCCTGTGGCATTCCACTAGTTACACGTTGTCATCCTGAAAACGCTCCTCTGCCCCTTATCTGTTGCCAATCCTCTATCCATGTTAATATACTACTCCCAACACCATGGGCTCTTTCTTACCAAGTAGCCGTACCTAGTCATTCTTCTAAACGCCAATGAGTGTAGGCCTTTTCTGCTCAATTTTTCCTCGTAACACAACCCTTGATCCCAGGAATCAGCAGGGCAGGATGTTTGCCATCCTGCCAAATTGTCACTTGGGTGCTTGCAAAGTGAACAGTGGGAAAAGGGTTAAATTCACCGAATGATCTCCAGTGAAACATTCTTCATTTCACAAAGTGAGGACAGATTCTGAAGCAACACTTTGGAATAGAGAGAAAGAGAGAGAGAATTAGGAGTGGGAGCATACTGTGTTGGCTCAGAATCAAAAAATTCCAGTAGAAATGATTACAATTTTTCAGATCCTAGACTCAAGGAGATGGTGGTAATGTCACCAGATTGAGTAATCCACCGGTCACATGGGTTAAAATTGCACCCTAACAGCTTATGGAACTTAAATTAAGTTAATTAAAAAAAAATACAATCTAGGATTTGAAGCTTGTGTAACAATGATGGTAAAAATCCACCTGGCATGCTAACGTTCCTTGGGGAAAGAAATCTGCCATGCTTGTCTGGTCTGGCCTCGTCTGACTTGTATGTGACTTCAGACCCACAGCACTGTGATTGTCTCTGAAATGGCCCGAGGAGCACTTCAGTTTGAGGGCAATCGGGCATGGGCAATAAATGCTGGTCTGTCAGTGATGCCCACATCCCAGGAAAGAATAAAGGAACAAAAATGCCAACCGTGACTCAACAGAAATGCGTTGCACTAACGGCACCTACAGAGCAGCGGTGGGAGTGGAAACAAAAACCCACAGAGAGGCAGAAAAATCAGGAAGTGAAAAACTGCAACTCAGTAACCAGAAGCAGAAAATACGAAAGAGATAAAACTGCATAGAAAATAGCCTTTGATCCTACTCTGTCGCTCCCTGCTGCTACTCCTTCTGCAGCACCACCACCCCCCCCCCCTCCCCCAGCATGCCAATAGACATGAGCCCAGATCTGCATTAACTCTATTTGCATCTAATTTAAATGCAGCTTTGGTCATGCCCTATGCTGCATCTGCGTTGAGATTTCAAAAGCAGATTAACACCCACATGTAACGCGATTGCATTTTGTGCTGTTATTAGGGAAGATCATATTCAAATTATGTGAGGTTAGGGTAATGTTTGGATTAAGGAAAAGGGACACATTCAGATAAAATTCCTCCTCATTTTTTTTTTGCCAAAGGCAGTCACCAATTTAAGACAAATGGGTTTCTACAGCAGACAGGTGAACTTCAGAATGGATCCCTGCTCCCAATGCACACTGTGATTTCAGGTGATCTCCTTCACCTTCCCCAACCCTGCAACATTCTGCATGCCTCCTATTTGGCCTTGTGGTGAACGTATTGCTGCTACAGTTCACCACTTTATTGTATTGTATTATGTTGATGCCCTTGTGGGCTCCGCCTGTGGCTCTGCCCCCTTGGGGGTGGTGTATAGATCTGCAACCTGTAGGCGGCACTCAGTACAGAGCAGTCGCAGGCAGGCACAGATCTAGTTTATTAAAACCACTGTTCACTTCTACTAATCGTCTCGTGTGAATTGATGGTCGCATCAATTTAATGAGCTAAGATACTGCAATGGAAGCCATCCTCAAACCTGATCGACTGGAACACGACCCACAGGCAGCTGAAGCAAAAGGAATCTTTTCACACTGGCTCCGCTGCTTTGAGGCCTACCTCGCCACCTCCTCGCCCGCCGTCACCGAGGCACAGAAGCAGAGTCTCCTCCACGCCCGGGTGAGCCACAGAATCTCTGTACTAATCGAAGACGCGACCACGTACGCAGACGCGGTGGCGATCCTGAAAATACATTACGTGAGGCCGGTGAATGAAGTGTTCGCGCGTCATCTCCTCACCGCACGTCGTCAACGCCCCGGAGAATCGCTGGAGAAATATCTACGCGACCTGAAGGTACTCGCTCGAAACTGCAACTACAAGGACGTCACGGCCTCGCAGCACATGGAACTCACCACCCGGGACACCTATGTGGCTGGAGTCCAGTCCAACTATGTCAGACAGCGCCTGCTCGAAAAGGGCGCCCTCGACCTAGAAGAGACGGTAAAACTATCCACCTCATTAGAGGTAGCCTTCCAGAACCTAAATACTTTCCCCTCCGACCACGCGATTTCCTCGTGGGTGCCAGAGGCGCGACCATCGCGTGACCCAAAGGTGTCCCAGGCCTGTGCCGCGCGGCTGCCCGCCCAACCCGGGGGGCCGCCTTGCTATTTCTGTGGTCAGAACCAGCACCCCAGGCAGCTTTGCCCAGCTCGGAACGCGACCTGCAGCGACTGCGGCAAGAAAGGACATTTTGCCAAAGTCTGCTTGGCCCGACCCAAAGTTCCAAAAACGCAGGCCCGAATCACAGTGTCACAGGCCCGCAGACCCCGTAGCGTGGCTGCGTGCCTGCCGGTACTGCCCCCTTCTGACGCGTCATCCGCCTCGTGCTATCCGTGGGGGCCGCCATCTTTAACTCAGCCCGACACGTGCGACTCATGGGGGCCGCCATCTTGGCCGCCATCTTCAACCCAGCCCACCATGTGCGACTCATGGGGGCCGCCATCTTGGCCACCATCTTTAACACCACCCGACACGTGCGACTCATAGGGGCCGCCTTCTTGGCCACCATCTTTAACACCACCCGACACGTGCGACCAACGGGGGCCACCATCTTGGCCGCCATCTTCAATGCCGCCCGACACATGCGACCGATGGGGGCTGCCATCTTGGGACCACCCCACTACCACTGACCACACCGGCTACCTGCAGCTTGGTGCTATCACTCTCGAGCAGTCACGGCCCAAGCACCTCAAGAACTCCATGATGACCATCCGGGTCAATGGGCACGAAACGCCCTGTCTGTTTGACTCTGGGAGCACGGAGAGCTTCATCCATCCGGACACGGTAAGGCGCTATTCGCTCCAGATTTCCCCCGCATCCCAAACAATCTCCCTTGCTTCCGGATCACATTCAGTGCAGATCCGGGGGTACTGTGTCGCGAACCTCGCGATACAGGGCGCCGAGTACGCCGATTTTAAACTCTATGTCCTCCCCCACCTCTGCGCTCCTCTCTTGTTAGGACAGGATTTCCAGTGCAACCTCAGAAGCCTGACCCTGAAGTTCGGCGGACCCCTACCCCCTCTCACCGTATGTATCCTCGCAACCCTTAAGGTCGCTCTTCCCTCGCTCTTTGCGAACCTCACCTCCGACTGTATACCCGTCGCCACCAGGAGCAGACGGTACAGTGCCCACGACAGGACTTTTATCAAGTCGGAGGTCCAGCGGCTCTTGAGGGAGGGGATCATCGAGACCAGTAATAGCCCCTGGAGAGCCCAAGTGGTGGTCGTCAGGACTGGGGAAAAGAACCGGATGGTTGTAGATCATAAATCGGTACACGCAACTCGATGCGTACCCCGTTCCCTGCATAGCGGATATGGTTAATCAGATTGCACACTACCGGGTTTTCTCCACGGTAGGTCTGAGGTCTGCATACCACCAGCTTCCGATCCGCCTGGAAGACCATCACTACACTGCCTTTGAGGCAGACGGCTGCCTCTTCCACCTCATCAGGGTCCTCTTCGGCGTCACCAATGCGGTCTCGGTATTCCAAACAACGATGGATCGAATGGTTGACCAGTACGGGCTGCGGGCCACGTTCCCGTACTTGGATAACGTCACTATCTGCGGCCATGATCAGCAGGACCACGACGCTAACCTTCAGAAGTTCCTCCTGATGTGTTGCGTGCTCTGGATCCGTGGAACACATACAGGCCACCAACACTTAAAATAGTACAACACTATTTTATTAAGTTATAAACTGTTGAACATACTTTCACTGTGGGTTAACACGATGTTAGATTATACTAAAGACCTATGCCTGTCCTAACCAGGCTATGCACTCAGCACATGGTGAAGATCTGTGCTGTAAGCTGTCAGCTCTGTCCTTCTGAGAGGCTGCATCCCGAATGAGCAGGAACTCTGATGCCCTCTGTCTATATAGTGAGTGTGCTCCAACTGGTGATTGGCTGCGGTGTTGTGTGTGTGGATTGGTCTTGCTGTGTGTCCATCAGTGCATGTGTGTCTGCACCATGATATACTGGTGTATATTATGACACCTCCAAACAGCCCAAGCCCTCAATCTCACCTCCAACAAGGAGAAATGCGTTTTCCGCACAACCCGACTAGCCATCCTCGGCTATGTCGTGGAAAACGGAGTCCTAGGGCCCCACCCCGACCGCATGCGCCCCCTCCTGCAACTTCCCCATCCCCACTGCCCCAATGCCCTGAAAAGATGCCTGGGGTTCTTTTCATATTATGCCCAGTGGGTCCCCAACTATGCGGACAAAGTCCGCCCACTTATCAGAGCCATCATCTTTCTCCTGACGACTGAGGCCCACCTGGCCTTCAGCCACATCAAGGCAGACATTACCAAGGCCGCGATGCATGCGGTGGACGAGTCCATCCCCTTCCAGGTGGAGAGCGACACATCGGATGTCGCCCTGGCCGCTACCCTTAACCAGGCAGGCAGGCCTGTGGCCTTCTTTTTCCGTACCCTCAACGCCTCCGAGATTTGACACTCCTCTGTCGAAAAGGAAGCTCAAGCCATTGTGGAAGTTGTGCGGCTTTGGAGGCACTACCTGGCCGGTAGGAGGTTCACCCTCGTCACTGACCAATGATCGGTAGTCTTTATGTTCAACAACACACAGAGGGGCAAGATCAAGAATGATAAAATCTTGAGTTGGAGAATCGAACTCTCCACCTATAATTACAATATCGTGTATCGTCCTGGGAAGCTCAATGAGCCCCCAGATGCCCTGTCCCATGGCACATGCGCCAGCGCGCAAGATGACCGTCTTCGGGCCATCCACAATGACCTCTGTCACCCGGGGGTCACCCGGCTTCTCCACTTCATCAAGGCCCGCAACCTGCCGTACTCCACCGAGGAGGTCAGGGCCATGACCAGGGACTGCCATGTCTGCAAGGAGTGCAAGCCGCACTTCTATCGGCCAGACAAGGCCTACCAGGTGAAGGTATCCCGCCCCTTTGAGCACCTCAGCGTCGATTTCAAAGGGCCCCTCCCCTCCACCGACCGCAACGTGTATTTTCTCAACGTCGTTGACAAGTGCTCCCGTTTCCCCTTTGCCATCCCATGTCCCGACATGACCGCGGCCACTGTCATTAAGGCCCTGCACAGCATCTTCACCCTGTTCAGTTTCCCCACTTACGTTCACAGTGACCGGGGCTCCTCGTTTATGAGCGATGAGCTGCTTCAGTAGCTGCTCAGTAAGGGTATTGCCTCGAGCAGGACTACCAGCTACAACCCCCGGGGAAACGGACAGGTGGAGAGGGAGAACGCAATAGTATGGAAGGCCGTCCTTCTGGCCCTACGGTCTAGAAGTCTCCCGGTTTCCCGCTCGCACGAGGTCCTCCCCAACGCACTCCACTCCATTCGGTCGCTCCTCTGCACAGCCACAAACTAGAACCCTCACGACCGTCTATTTGTCTTCCCCAGAAAATCCACCTCCGGGGTCTTGCTTCCATCCTGGCTGACAACACCGGGGCCTGTCCTCCTCCGGAAACACGTGAGGAGCCATAAGTCCAACCCCCTGGTCGAGAGGGTCCAGCTCCTACATGCCAACCCTCAGTATGCCTACGTGGCGCACCGCGACAGCCGACAAGATACAGTCTCCGTCCGGGATCTGGCACCCGCCGGTTCCCCAGCGACCATCATCTACGCCCTCCCCTACACCGAACACCGCCCCCACCCCTACACGGCCTACACCTCCCCTCTCCCCATCGCTGACCCACCGTGATGAAGCTCCAGGCGACACGCTCCCGGATTCAATGAGCCCAACACCCATGCCCGCAGTGAAGCCGGAGCTGAAGTGATCACAGAGAACAATCAAGGCGCCAGACAGACTCGATGTGTGAGCACACTTCACCCCCGCTGGACTTCAATTTTTTAACAGGGGGTGAATGTGGTGAACGTATTGCTGCTACAATTCACCACTGTATTGTATTGTATTATGTTGATGCCCTTGTGGGCTCCGCTCCCTCGTGGGTGGTATATAGATCTGCAGCCTGTAGGCGTTCACTCAGTACAGAGCAGTCACAGGCAGGCACAGATCTAGCTTATTAAAACCACTGTTCATTTCTACTAATCGTCTCGTGTGAATTAATGGTCGCATCAGTCCTCCTGTACATGCCAAAGTCATTTTATCCCACTATTAGCAGCCTTGCCTTCAGCCTTTGCGACTCTAAGCTTTGAAATTTCTTCCCTGTGCATTTCCCTCTTAAAGTGTGCAAGTAACCTCCCCATGAGTCTCGCCGAGTATGAGCTTCCCGACTAAAGGGGTGGGGAGCCCGAGGATAATCATAGTCAAAATTAGTATAAAGGTGGCCAGGTCTGGAACTGATAGAGAAGACCTGGTTGGGGTTGATGTGTTTTATACTCTGGGATAACAAGGGCTGCAACTGGATGCAGCTTTAACCCAAAGATACTCCAGACCTTGAAGTTAGTTCATTCTGATTTATTGAACCAGTAGTACAGTTCGCACAGTTCTCTATGAGTTCGGCTCTCTGCTAACCTAAGTGTGGTTACTCTGTCTGACTGAACCAGACTAGCTCTTAGCCACGTGCTGGAGGTGTGATACTGTACATACACCCTGACTCACTCTGTAGATGTTCATCAGTGGAAAGAGGCGGAGTGTGAGTGCCTCGTTCCTTTTATAGTGAGATACCACCCCTGAGTGTCCTGCCTGCTCATTGGTCATGTCCTGTTCTCTGTGTTCATTAGCTGCCTGCCTGTGCCTGTCTGTATATCATTACCTGCATGTCTGCATATCATGACATCTCCCCTTTTTAAAAATGTTTTGTTGGCACATGGGAACATAATTACATGTGGTGGCATATATTAACATATTTACAAGCGGTGGCATACGTGAACGTATTTACATGCGAAGACAGCTGTCTAATGTGAGAAAACAGAACATAGCAAACAAAACAAATGTTCATACGTCCAGTCTCTGGGGCTTGCGTCTGATCCTTGTCGACCGCCAGAGAGGTGGTGGTGGGGATGACGGCGCCTTGACAGGCGGGATGGAAGCCTGACTGGTGGCCTCGTAGTTCGAGGTATCAGGAGGTGGCGAAACAACGGATGGAAACGAAGGAGAAAGCGGTTGCGGGCAGGCAACCTTACACAGTGCCCGTCTGTTTCGTCGCACAACAGAACCATCAGCTATACGCACAACATGCGTGCGGGGCGCAGCCTGTCGAACAACGACAGCTGGAGCAGGCCAGCCACCATCCGGTATCTTGATCCTGACAGTGTCTGCCGGGGATAACACGGGCAAATCGGTGGCATGAGCATCATAGCCCTGCTTTTGCTGGTTTCGGAGCTGCTGCACCTTCTGCAGCACCGGGAGGTGATCCAGATTGGGCAAGTGTATGGCTGGATGTGTCGTCCACAGGTCCCTGTTCATCAGGAGTTGAGCCAGTGGACAGTGGGGTCGCCCTGTACGCAAGCAGCGCGAGGTAGATGTCAGAAGCAGAATCCGCGGCCTTGCAGATGAGCTGTTTCACAATGTGCACCCCTTTTTCCACCTTCCCATTGGACTGCGGATAGTGTGGGCTGGAAGTGACATGTTTGAAATGGTATGACTTGGCAAACATAGACCACTCGTGGCTGTTGAAGCACAGGCCATTGTCACGCATGACAGTGAGTGGGATACCATGCCTGGAGAATGTCTCCTAACAGGCCTTGATGACGGTCCGAAATGTGAGGTCTGAGAGCTTCTCGACTTCAGGGTAATTGGAGAAATAGTCAATAATCAACACGTAGTCACGACCATTCGCACGAAAGAGGTCGATGCCAACCTTGGACCACGGGGAGGTCTTGATTTCATGCTGCTGGAGCGTCTCCTTGCACTGCGCTGGTTGGAAGCGTTGACAGGTCGCACAGTTGAGGACCATGTTCGAGATGTCCTGGCTAATACCGGGCCGGTAGACAGCCTGCCTGGCTCTGCGTCTGCACTTCCCGACGTCCAGGTGTCCCTCATGGATTTGGCGGAGCACCAAGCTCTGGAAACTGAGTGGAATGACAATCCGGTCCAGCTTGAGGAGGATACCATCAATCACCGTCAGGTCGTCCTTTATATTGTAAAATTGAGGGCACTGCCCTTTCTGCCAGCCATTGGCGAGGTGGTGCACGACACGCTGCAAGAGGGGGGTCTTTGGCTGTCTCCTTCGGATACTAACTGCCTTCTCATCAGACGCTGGGAGGGTGCTAGCACACAGCAGCACCTGTGATTTAATCCGCCGGATGATTTCCAGCGGTTCTCTAGGCAATGTGATGGAGCGAGACAATGCGTCAGCGATGATGAGCTCCTTGCCAGGCGTGTACACTAAGTCAAAGTCGTATCTTCTGAGTTTGAGGAGGATGCGCTGCAAACGAGGCGTCATGTCACTCAGGTCCTTGTGGATAATGTGAACCAGAGGCCTATGATCCGTCTCGACAGTGAATGCCGGCAGGCCGTAGACAAAGTCGTGTAACTTGAGAATGCCAGTGAGAAGACCCAGGCATTCCTTTTCTATTTGCGCATACCTTGTTTTGGTGGGCGTCATGGCCCTCGATGCGTAGGCTACCGGTGCCCAGGATGAAGTGTCATCGCGTTGAAGCAGCACCGCACCGATGCCATCCTGACTCGCATCTGTCGAGATCTTCGTCTCCCTGACTGGATCGAAAAATGCAAAAACGAGTGCAGTGGTGAGCTTGGCTTTCAGCTCCAACCACTCTGCCTGATGTGCTACCTTCCACTCAAAGGCAGTGGACTTTTTCACCAGGTTACGTAGGGCCGTGATGTGTGAGGCCAGGTTTGGGATGAACTTGCCCAGAAAATTGACCATGCCCAGCAAGCGCAACACCGCCTTCTTGTCTTCAGGGACCTTCATGGCTTCGATGGCCTTGACCTTGTCTGTGTTGGGGCGCACACCCTGCTGAGAGATCTGGTCACCTAGGAACTTGAGTGTCGACATGCCAAAGCAACATTTGGACCTGTTCAGCTTCAGGCCATTGGCATGGACACGGCGGAATACCTGCTGGAGATGGGAAACATGCTCTTCAGGGGTCGTGGACCATATGATGATGTTATCCACGTACACACAAACCCCTTCAATGCCCTCCATCATCTGCTCCATGATGCGATGGAAGATCTCCGATGCCGAGACAATGCCAAACGGCATGCGATTATAGCAGAATCTGCCAAACAATGTGTTGAAGGTACAGAGCCTTCTGCTGGACTCATCCAGCTGGATTTGCCAAAATCCATGTGACACATCTAACTTGGTGAAAAAACGTGCGTGTGCCATCTCACTGGTGAGTTCCTCCCGCTTCGGGATGGTGTAGTGTTCACGCATTATATTTTTATTGAGATCCTTGGGATCAATGCAGATGCGCAGGTCTCCCGAAGGCTTTCTAACACATACAATCGAGCTGACCCAGTCAGTCAGTTCGGTTACCTTGGAAACGATGCCCTGTTAATGAAGATCCTTGAGCTGTACCTTCAGGCGATCCCTCAGCGGAGCCGGGACCCGGCGTGGTATGTGGACCACTGGCTTGGCATCAGGTCGTAGCAGAATCTTGTATCGATATGGCAGCGTGCCCATCCCATCGAACACATCCGGTTACTGAGCGAGGATGTCGTCAATGCTGGCCTGAAGATCCGCATTGGAGGATGTTGTTGTGTAAACCCGCTGCACGAGGTTCAGCTGCTTGCAGGCCTGCGCGCCAAGTCGGGATGCCCTGTCTGGCTTGACAATTTCAAAACAAAGCCGTGCATGGGTGCTCCGGTTGGGATCGAGTAGATGGCAGGATCCCAGTGCCGTGATGGCATTTCCGTTGCAGTCCAGGAGCCTGCGGGCTGCTGAAAGGACCTTGGGGGGCTTCTTGATGCGTTTGAAATCTGCCTGTGAGAGGAGGTTGGCAGAAGCACCTGTGTCCAGCTCAAACTGGATGGAGCAGTGGTTGATCTGCATCACCGCACGCCATTCGTCCGCAGAATCCACAGCGAGGATGGATTGAATTTGTGATGAGCTAGATGTGGCATATTCACATTTGGTAATGATGCCCAGACAGTAGGCGGAGTCCAGGCATTCTTCCTCTGCATCCATTGTGCTGCCAGGATCAGAATCCTGTAATGGTTGTTGCACACTCTGAATGCGCGTCGTCGGAATTGGGAGCGCTGGCCCCTGACTGGTGGTGCAGACCTGCACAAGGCTGCATAGTGTCCAGGCTTCCCGCAGTTTAAACATCGCCTGCCTCTTGCAGGGCAGTGTTTCTTTAAGTAGGCGTTGCCGCAGTTCGAGCATGTCATGACGTTGGCGTCCTGACACTCCGCGCGTCGTCGCATATGCGCAGTGTGGATGTCACTTCGTTATCCCGTTCGCATCGCACATGCGTGGGGCCCTGGGAAAAGCACGCAAAATGGCCGCTTTCATCAATGCTGAGGCGCTGCATCCGGGAGATGGCTTGCACACTCTCTGCCTCGTGGGGGGCAAGTTTCTCATTATCACCATATTTGTACTGGGCATAGCGATATTTGGCGTGCTCATGCACTGTGCATGTTTCAATCACGACTGGCTGAGTCATATGCTTGATTTTAATAGCTGCTCTCTCAGAGGATCAGAGTGAACTCCAAAACCGATTTGGTCTCTGATCATGGAGTCAGCAATATCAGCAAAGTTGCAGGACAGCGCTAGCAGGCAGAGGTTAGTTAAGAAGGAGTTAAAAGATTCATCTTTACCTTGTAGACGCTGTTTGAATATGTAGCGTTGAAGATATCAGTGGTGTCCACCTCACAGTGACTGTCAAACTTGTCCAGGATGGTCTGAAACTTTGTCTTGTCCTGGCCTTCGGTGAAGTGAAAAGAGTTGAAGAGTTTGATGGCTTGATCACCCGCTGTTGAGAGGAGAAGCGCGATCTTCCTTACATCAGACGCACCCACGAAGTCTGAAGCTTCGATGTACAGCAGAAACCTTTGCTTGAATGTCCGCCAGTTGGCACTGAGATTGCCGGAGGTCCTGAGCTGGTGAGGAGCCTGAATCTTCTCCATGGTGCCGGGATACATTCTCTGGTCGTCACGGAATGGACTGAGGTAAGCCACCTAGATTAAACAGTCTTCTGGTAGCATGATGTGTTATGTACTCTGGGATAACACAGGCTGCAACTGGATTCAGCTTTAACCAAAAGATACTCCAGACCTTGAAGTTAGTTCAATCTGATTTATTGAACCAGTAACACAGTTAGCACAGTTCTCTATGAGTTCGACTCTCTGCTAACCTAAGTGTGGTTAATCTGTCTGACTGAACCAGACTAGCTCTTAGCCTCGTGCTGGACGTGTGATACTGTAAATACACCCTGACTCACTCTGTAGATGTTCATCAGTGGATAGAAGCGGAGTGCCTTTTATAATGAGATACCACCCCTGAGTGTCCTGCCTGCTCATTGGTGATGTCCTGTTCTCTGTGTTCATTAGCTACCTGTTTGTGCCTGCCTGTATATCATTGTCTGCATGTCTGCATATCATGACAGGGGTCTGATCTATATTGTAAATATAATTGCTTTGCAATAAACCAAGTTTTCATTTTACCAACTCAGTACGGACTAGTTTGTGGCCTACTAAAAAGTGTGTTGTGTTGCTTTCTATATCAATAATGCTTGTCCTTTGGTTTTTAATCTACAACATCCCAATCACATAAATGAAAAGAAATACATTCCTTTTTTAAAAAAAGTAGCTGACTCAATGGCCTGTGCTTGGGTTGGATGAAATTGTGCTCAAAGCATTGATTCACCACGAGGTGTTTCTTGTCCCAACCGCTCTGTTTGAAAGAGGCAGTGGCTGGTCACAGTTACAGGGGGAACCCTCCAAGGCCAACAAACAAAGAACAAAGAACAAAGAAATGTACAGCACAGGAACAGGCCCTTCGGCCCTCCAAGCCCGTGCCGACCATGCTGCCCGACTAAACTACAATCTTCTACACTTCCTGGGTCCGTATCCCTCTATTCCCATCCTATTCATGTATTTGTCAAGATGCCCCTTAAATGTCACTATCGTCCCTACTTCCACCACCTCCTCCGGTAGCGAGTTCCAGGCACCCACTACCCTCTGCATAAAAAACTTGCCTCGTACATCTACTCTAAACCTTGCCCCTCTCACCTTAAACCTATGCCCCCTAGTAATTGACCCCTCTACCCTGGGGAAAAGCCTCTGACTATCCACTCTGTCTATGCCCCTCATAATTTTGTATACCTCTATCAGGTCGCCCCTCAACCTCCTTCGTTCCAGTGAGAACAAACCGAGTTTATTCAATCGCTCCTCATAGCTTATGCCCTCCATACCAGGCAACATTCTGGTAAATCTCTTCTGCACCCTCTCTAAAGCCTCCACATCCTTCTGGTAGTGTGGCGACCAGAATTGAACACTATACTCCAAATGTGGCCTAACTAAGGTTCTATACAGCTGCAACATGACTTGCCAATTCTTATACTCAATGCCCCGGCCAATGAAGGCAAGCATGCCGTATGCCTTCATGACTACCTTCTCCACCTGTGTTGCCCCTTTCAATGACCTGTGGACCTGTACTCCTAGATCTCTTTGACTTTCAATACTCTTGAGGGTTCTACCATTCACTGTATATTCCCTACCTTCATTAGACCTTCCAAAATGCATTACCTCACATTTGTCCGGATTAAACTCCATCTTCCATCTCTCCGCCCAAGTCTCCAAACAATCTAAAGCCTGCTGTATCCTCTGACAGTCCAACCTCCAACTTTAGGGATTTGAGTTCCTTGGCACTCCATTAGCCAGTGAATGCTGCACACCATGGGGAATGCAAAAGATGAGGAGAAAATACATCTGAGGAGGCAGCCAGCAGCTGGAGAAACTGGACACTTATGTTGATGCATCCGTGTGTCTCAGGATAAGATGGACTGCACCCAGTGTGTATGTCACATCTGGATTGAGCGCCATCTGTTTGCCTGTTGAGGCTCATTCATGAGTGGCTGCCCCTTCCGCAGCTGGCACAGATGAACAGGGTTCGCCCAAGGTCAGCTGAAGTTTTCTTCTTTCTGGCCGCTCTCTTTTCCACCATTTGGCCATATATTTTCTCCTCTGCTTTTTCCTGATTCCTTGCCTCCAGGCACCCTGGTCAGCCGTGGGGACTTCCCCTAGATCAAATGAAATCCTGGTCAACTTGACTTCATGCCTGCAGACTTCCTTGTATTACAAAGAACAAAGAACAAAGAAATGTACAGCACAGGAACAGGCCCTTCGGCCCTCCAAGCCCGTGCCGACCATACTGCCCGACTAAACTACAATCTTCTACACTTCCTGGGTCCGTATCCTTCTATTCCCATCCTATTCATATATTTGTCAAGATGCCCCTTAAATGTCCCTATCGTCCCTGCTTCCACTACCTCCTCCGGTAGTGAGTTTCAGGCACCCACTACCCTCTGCATAAAAAACTTGCCTCGTACATCTACTCTAAACCTTGCCCCTCTCACCTTAAACCTATGCCCCCTAGTAATTGACCCCTCTACCCCGGGGAAAAGCCTCTGACTATCCACTCTGTCTATGCCCCTCATAATTTTGTATACCTCTATCAGGTCGCCCCTCAACCTCCTTCGTTCCAGTGAGAACAAACCGAGTTTATTCAATCGCTCCTCATAGCTTATGCCCTCCATACCAGGCAACATTCTGGTAAATCTCTTCTGCACCCTCTCTAAAGCCTCCACATCCTTCTGGTAGTGTGGCGACGAGAATTGAACACTATACTCCAAGTGTGGCCTAACTAAGGTTCTATACAGCTGCAACATGACTTGCCAATTCTTATACTCAATGCCCCGGCCAATGAAGGCAAGCATGCCGTATGCCTTCTTGACTACCTTCTCCACCTGTGTTGCCCCTTTCAATGACCTGTGGACCTGTACTCCTAGATCTCTTTGACTTTCAATACTCTTGAGGGTTCTACCATTCACTGTATATTCCCTACCTGCATTAGCCCTTCCAAAATGCATTACCTCACATTTGTCCGGATTAAACTCCATCTGCCATCTCTCCGCCCAAGTCTCCAGACAATCTAAATCCTGCTGTATCCTCAGACAGTCCTCATCGCTATCCGCAATTCCACCAACCTTTGTGTCGTCTGCAAACTTACTAATCAGACCAGTTACATTTTCCTCCAAATCATTTATATATACTACAAAGAGCAAAGGTCCCAGCACTGATCCCTGTGGAACACCACTGGTCACAGCCCTCCAATTAGAAAAGCATCTCTCCTTTGCTACCCTCTGCCTTCTATGGCCTAGCCAGTTCTGTATCCACCTTGCCAGTTCACCCCTGATCCCGTGTGACTTCACCTTTTGTACTAGTCTACCATGAGGGACCTTGTCAAAGGCCTTACTGAAGTCCATATAGACAACATCTACTGCCCTACCTGCATCAATCATCTTAGTGACCTCCTCGAAAAACTCTATCAAGTTAGTGAGACACGACCTCCCCTTCACAACAGACTATTGCAGACATGTGCGACCTATTGGTCTCATGCCAGCAGCAAGCTTGCCATAGAGCAGGTCTTTGGGGATGAGGTCGTCATCCAATTTGACTTGCATGACCCGGCCAATGGAGCCGCCGCTGACTCAAGAGGACAAACATACGGAGGATCCCTGCACACTGAGGTACTTCCATATTGGGCACCCTGTCTTGCCCAATATTCACCTGAAGCAGGGGAGATGGAAGATGTTCAGTCACTCTGCATATGTAGCCCCCGGCTCACTACTGTACAGAGGGCACTGAGAGATCAACCCTGGTACACACGGAGCTTCGTATTTTTGGTTAGTTTGCTGTTGGTCCACATTCAACCTCTGAATTATGACATGGCAGTTGCGGCCTTGACAATCTTGGTACTGATTTCAGCATCAAGGGACAGGTTGCTGGTCCTTGTTGACTGTAGGTGTTGACCTTAGGTGTGTGAAGCTGTTGATGGCCTCTAGAATGAAATTGCCAATGTTGATGGAAGGTGGAGTCTCAACATCCGACCTATAACTGTGGTCTTCCTAACACCAATTAACAGTCCAAATTCCTTACAGGCTTGGGGGATTCTGCAAATGAACTTCTGAATGGAATGCTGGTACAGTGTCATCAGCAAACATGGGGCATTACCCACTTGGTCTTGGTGCACAGTCTTACCATTAGCTCTGGCATGCAGGTGGACACCCCCATTTGAGTTGCCAATACCAACCAATGCAGCGTGAAGAAAAATATGTGCCAAACGTGCCAGGGAACAGGCCTGCTTTATCCTGCTGCTGATCTTGAAAGCTTATGATGTTGCTCCATGTTAACAGCCGAAACAGTGCATGTTTTCTTGGAAAGAAGAAATGGCACCGAGCAGTACAGGAGGCCAACCTATTGTCCACAGCAGTTGAATGACTCCATCTCTTCTATTAAGATTGTAGGCCTTGCTGAGGTCTCCAAAGGTAATGTCCAGTGGTCTGTGCTGTTCACGGCACTTCTTCTGCAACTGCCAAACTGAGAAAATTATGTCAACTGTCAATCTGCTGTTCGTCACACAATATCAATAGTAACAGCGTAGCTCCAGCTATTTTTGTTCTTATGTGTATGATAATCCTGAGGAATGCCATCAGTAAGGCCAGGACACATGGTCCTTACATACCTGCTTGCGTGCAAAAGACTAGTGTCCTCTTTGTTGAGTTTGTCTTACTTACGGCATAGATTAATGACATGGCTTTTGAGAGATGACTCTTCAAACTCCAAATGCCCACTGAAGCAGCAAGGCCATGGTAGGGGCTGCCGGCTGACCGACTTGAGGCATGCTGTATTTATCCACTGAGATGCGTTGTTCTCTCCCACCATCAGAAGCAATCCTTGGCACTCACGCTCTGCAAAACAGAAATGGAGTGGTCAAGGTTGTAGCAAAGAATCAAAGCTTTGGCCCAGCGTAAGTGTTAGTGGCTGAATAAAGGTCAACTCTCTCTGGAAGAAGGGCAACACAGCGGTTAGCAGTGCTGCCACACGGCGCTGAGGTCCCAGCTTCGATCCCGGCTCTGGGTCACTGTCCGTGTGGAGTTTGCACATTCTCCCCGTGTTTGCATGGGTTTTGCCCCCACAACCCAAAGATGTGCAGGGTAGGTGGAGTGGCCACGCTAAATTGCCCCTCAATTGGAAAAAATAAATTGGGTACTCTAAATTTAGAAAACAAAACTCTCTGGAAGCAAAAACATGAAAACAAGATACAGACTGGCACCCGGCAACAGAAAAGAATGAAAATGGAGGCCAGAGTTCACAGTCTGAGGTTATTGAACTGTAGCCACCTGAGTTGGCCACTTCCCGACTTAAAATGGAGAACCGCAAAGGCTGAAGGGAAATTCAGCCAACACAGGCAAAGACTAGCAAATACAGAAATCATGTGTATTGAGACCTGTAAGGAACCAGACAGCACTGAAACCAGCAGCCACCTGCATAGTAATGTAGCAGCCATCTACATAGTAATGTGCGATTCCCAGGAACAATGGCAACAGTTAAGGTAAACAAAGCCAAGCCAGATTCCTCGGCGCCAGCAGGAGCCAAGATAAAGGAAGGCCAACGAACATTTAGGGACTGCCTAGCGATCAGGGAACCGCTCCAGCATTGGAGAAATTGATCCAAGTGATCGGAAAATAGTCCAATCACTTGGAACCAGGTACGGGGTCTGCCCTGAAGGGCGGGAAGCTCCTGGGGACTATAATGTAAAGCCCCCAAGTTCAAATCATCCTTCTTTGGCAAGGTCACTCAGCAACTTGAACCAACCCTTGACAGTGACCTGTCTTGTTGCCGCCAAGCAAGTAAGTCACAAGTCAACACACACTACGAGATAGGCGTTCCTAGCTACCAGTCCATACCAGCTTTTGAATCCTGCAGACTCAGGACCTGGACGAAAGGCCATTTGTTCCCCTGACCTGGTGGGCCAGTCCGAAGCTAAGTATAGGCCTTTTAGTGATAGGAATAGCCTAGAAAGTAGAGTTTATGCATGAGTAGTGATTTACTGTGTATAATAAATGTGTTTTGATTTGAATCTTACTAATTGGTGTGTTGAGTTATTGATCATTACTTGAACTTGAACCTCGTGGCATTATCATAAAGATACCTGGCGACTCTGGAGCAAAGGTTAAACAAACAGAGCAAATTACGATTTAAGAGCCAACCAAAAGTCAGCAACATATTACTGGCGACTCTGGTGGGATCCGATCTAGAAGTGGCTTAACCACTCCAGGAGAACCCAAAATTTGATTTAGAAATCCAATTGGGAACAGAAAAAACCACAAGTGTTCAAGCAGTTCTGATCAATCCTCATAATTCGGAAGTGTGTTAATGCATGCGTAACTAACAGGGTGATAAGGTAAACTGATATATTTTTGTTGCGACAAAACTGTCGGGAGTTTGTATTCCGGAAAATAGCGAAAGCCGTACCTGTAATTACAGCACCGCTTTAATACCCCTTGTTCCAAATTTTAAGAGAAGTATTCAGAGAGGAAAGATGGCAATGAAGGCAATGCAACGCCTCATGAACCCCGAAGAATTCGTGATCGCAGCGACCAGTAGCAGAGTAGGACAGTGTCCCGTTTGGGAAGAGGAAATCAGAAAGTACCTCAAAGGGAAAGGATGGCCCCTTTGGAGCGAATTCTGTGAAAATGAGGAAACAGGTCCCGGGAGTATAGGACATACTTGGTGGGAGAACCTGAGCGAAATCCATAAGAAAAGTTTGGGAAAAGCTCGCAAGCCGATGGCAATCGTGTCCTGTTTGGCACAATTGCGAGGCACAGAGGAAGTCGTTCGGACGCTCCGTAAAGAGATAGAGGAGACACATCGAATGAGTACGGTCGATGTGGGCGAGATAGAGATAAAAACCTAGAATTAAGAAGGAAGTTAGCAGCAAAGGACGTAGAGGTGGATGATGCCAAGGGGGCACACCAGTCTTGTCTGGCGCACCTAAGCAGCTTCCAGACATAGTACGAAAAGGCCTATCAGGACACGTAACGTGCAGTCCTGGTAAGAGAGGAAACAGAGAAACAGGTAGAGGCATTGCAAAGGCAGTGTAGCGACTTGAAAGCAGCATTACGAGCACTCCATACCACCACCACGGAGCACAGACAAAGCTCACTAGATCACGCAAAGTGCCGGAAGCAGATTGCAGAACTGCAGTCTTTACTTTTAGTTCAGAATGGGTTCCAGAGCACCTTTGGATCCCAATTAGATGAGGAAGACGGCCCGGATTGGGATGAATTAAATGAGACCGCGCATAGATATGTTCAGGGAACATGTGCGCAAGGAAAGCCCCAGAAGAGAACAGCTCCCCAACCCCCCACAGAGCAGATAGTTCAGGCACCAATGAATCCAGTAACTACCCACCGCACAGTCACGTTGGACGGAGATACAGAATTTCTTTATACCACCCCCTTAACTGTGACCCAATTACAGGACGTGTGCGAGAAAATCTCACCGTTCCTCCCCACCTCAGACCCCCACCACTTCTTTGCCAGAATAAAGCAGCAGGCGACCATGTACGACCTGGACGAGCGTGAGCACTTGAAGCTCACAGTTTTGAGTTTAGACCCTTCGGTTGTAGCAGCCCTTCCTGACCCACAGAATGTAGGAGGAGGCACCCTTGCAGAAATGCACACAGCGATCCTAGACGTGATCGGCTACAACAGAGGTGACCCCATAGAAGACCTGAATAAGTGCAGGCAGAAAAAGACAGAACACCTCACAGCGTTTGCTGGACACCTGTGGATTCATTTCACAGCAGTTTTCGGTAATTTAGAACGTGCCCATTTGTCCCAAGACGGTATGGCCAAATGGACCCACACCCTTATCTCCCATGCCACAGAGGCAGGACAAAAAGCCTGTACGAATTATGACCCCTCAGAGGAAGCCCACAATGAGAAATGGGTTTTAAAAAGATTGTCCCGCGCCTGGGAGCAGTCTGTACAGAACAAACCCGCAGTTAGGAAACCCGAGGAACAGCAGGCAGAAGCAGACACCCAAGCAGTTAAAATGCACTAGAACCCCGCATGGGTAAATGAGGGAAATAGCCCACAGCAGCCTAACTCCCAGGAATGCTACAATTGTGGACAGTTAAGACATCACGCACGAGAATGTCAAGCCCCCCTGAAACAGCAACAGAACCAGCCCAGCAATGACACCCGAACCAGCAAAGACACCAACAGCCCCGACCCCCACCCAGGGAACCATACCCAAGGGAACAATGCACCAGAGAGCCTGCTCCACCTTATGTGCGCCAGGGGTCATGTTACAACTGTGGACAGTCAGGACACTTCGCCCGAGATTTCAGGAGACCCCCATCAGCTAGATTAGCCCCCAGATATGAAAGAGAACACCACCCACAGCAGCTACAAGGTCCCAGCTGCCCCATGCAAACTGTGAGCGCTTACCCACCACCTCTCCTGGCAGGGACACCTCAGCAAGGCCACTTCGTTTTTGTTTCACTCCTCCTTCCTCTCTTCTTCGGTCATGCTGCACTCCCTCCATATGTTAGTTACACCCCAGTCCAAATGTGATTTACGATGTCCTGTATTCTGATGGAACCTGCAGCTTGTTGTTTAATGTTGTTTGTTACTGTTATTGTTAAATGTTGTTTGTAAGATCGGAATTTTTTTTTCCACGGCCACACATCTTATTTGTCTGCAGAAACCGCTGAGAGCTTTCCAGACCCCCGTTCGTAACTGCTCTTCTGGTTCGACGGTAGAACCTTTACAGCAACCCCCCACGATGACTACATTTTTGCCCGTTCTTGCCGGTTGCTCAGGCAGTGGAGAAACGGCATTGGTCTCCGCCCTGCCTGAGGACCCCCCTCTGGTCAGCTACGCTCGGGTAGAGCACACACGGCATTGGTCGACGTCCTACCCGGGGATTCCATCCAAATCTTACCCACCGCGGCCCATACGCACCTCATTTCGGCACTTTTGGTTCAAAAAGTTTTGTTCTGTTTTCAGGCGACCCTTAGGTTGCCATCCCGATGCTATTTACATCCTCAAACATTTGGATGGTAAATCGCACATCCTGCGAGACGGCTCGCACTGTTTCAGTATTTTTAAGTGTGTCTTGTCCTCAATATTCGGTTTTAAACATGGTGACAAATTATAAAGGGAGAATTGGCACAAAAGGACAGACATACTAACGGACGAGATATTAAACCAAGATAGTAACAGACACTATGCTTGATCCCACAGAACTCCAGAAGCTCCAGGAAAAGAGCCGAAACGGAAAGGAAGAGAAAAGAAGAGAAAGAAGAAGAAAACAATGAAGACGGCATACATGTTTTTCGTTATTGCAATTTGTACCCGGTTGCGCGCGAACGCGAACCCCCGGACCCCAACCCCCCCCCCCAGCCGTTAATGATTCATTTCCCCATAGCACCCAGAGCCCAGTAACAGGCAACACCACACCATCATGGTGTGATACGCTCATAACGTGGTACTTCCTTTCCTACATAGTCGAATCCCTATTAGTGTTGGCGATACTCTGCAGCATCGTGCAGACTATCCGCATGAGGAAATGGTTAAGGAGAGCCTACCGCGCTCGCACCCCGATATACAGGATAAGATCCCCTATGTTCAGTTATCCCCAGGACCCTGAACACGTCGATCTATAATAAAGGACATTCGTTTGCGTTTTTCTGTAAGTAAAGAAATGGAAAGGTTGTACACCCCTGTGCTTGACTGCCAAGCCAGGAAAAATGTAAATGCCGCCTTTATTTTGTATTGTTTAGGAAGTTAATATGACTGAATGTTTAATGAGTGTAGTTTATTAAGGACAGTTAGAGGTACCGTTTTTTTAATTTTGTAATGCATGTCCCTGTTTTGACATAGCGCCACTTAGAATGTTAGTTTAAATTTTTCTTGCATAGTTATGGTCAGTGTAGAGGCCATAGAAGAGTGCTCGCCGGGTCAGGGAATGAAGACAACGCAGTTATGTGATCCTTCACGCTTCGCGTTAGGATCACAGGGAGGGTGTGTAGCCACCTGAGTTGGCCACTTCCCGACTTAAAATGGAGAACCGCAAAGGCTGAAGGGAAATTCAGCCAACACGGGCAAAGACTAGCAAATACAGAAATCATGTGTATTGAGACCTGTAAGGAACCAGACAGCACTGAAACCGGCAGCCATCTGCATAGTAATGTAGCAGCCATCTACATAGTAATGTGCGATTCCCAGGCATAATGGCAACAGTTAAGGTAAACAAAGCCAAGCCAGATTCCTCGGCGCCAGCAGAAACCAAGACAAAGGAAAGCCATCGAACATTTAGGGACTGCCTCGTGATCAGGGAACCACTCCAGCATTGGAGAAATCGATCCAAGTGATCGGAAAATAGTCCAATCACTTGGAACCAGGTACGGGGTCCGCCCCGAAGGGCGGGAAGCCCCTGAGGACCATAAAGTAAAGCCCCCAAGTTCAAATCATCCTTCTTTGGCAGGGTCACTCAGCAACTTGAACCAACCCTCGACAGTGACCTGTCTTGTTACCGCCAAGCAAGTAAGTCTCAAGTCAACGCTTGCTACGAGATAGGCACTCCTAGCTACCAGTCCATACCAGCTTTTGAATCCTGCAGACTCAGGACCTGAACGAAAGGCCATTTGTTCCCCTGACCTGGTGGGCCAGTCCGAAGCTAAGTATAGGCCTTTTAATGATAGGAATAGCCTAGCAAGTAGGGTTTATGCATGAGTCGTGATTTACTGTGTATAATAAATGTGTTTTGATTTGAATCTTACTAATTGGTGTGTTGAGTTATTGATCATTACTTGAACTTGAACCTCGTGGCGGTATCATAAAGATACCTGGCAACTCTGGAGCAAAGGTTAAACAAACAGAGCAAATTACAATTTAAGATGTAAGATTTAAGATTTACAAAAAGTTAGCAACAGAACTCAGTGTTGAGTCTAGAAGACTATAAAGTGCCTGATCGAAAGATGAGGTGCTCTTCCTCACACATGCATTGGGCTTCACTGGAACATTGTAGCAGGCTAAAGACAGAAATGTGAGCATGGGAGCAAGATGGTGAATTGAAATGGCAAGCGATTGAAAGATCAGGGTGATGCTTGCGAAGTGAGTGAAGGTGTTCCGCAAAGCGATCACCCAGTCTACGTTGGTCTCCCAAAGGTAGAGGAGGATACATTGTGAGCAACGAATACAGTAACTAAATTGAAAGAAGTACAAGTAATACACTGTTTCACCTGAAAGGAGTGTTTGGGGCCTAGGATAGAGAGGAGGCAAAGGGGCAGGTGTTACACTCCCTGTGATTGCATGGAAAGATGCCCTGGAAAGGGGCAAAGTGTTGGAGGTGACAGAGAAGTGGTCCAGGCTGTCAGAGAGGGAACCATCCCTTCGGAATGCTGACGGGGTAGGAAAGATGTGTTTGGTGGTGGGATCATGTTTGTGGGGGTGAGAAGGGACAAGGGAACCCTGCCATGTGAAGGAGGGATTCAGCGATGATACCTCTTAAAACTGAATCGTTAGCATGCCACGAGAGTAGTTTTACATAAGTTATCTGATTGAGGATTGAGATGAATTATAGGACTGAGTAATCATTATTAACCATTAAACATGTATTTTTCGGACATAGAAGTAATAAGCAATCAAATGGGATTTAGGATAGCTAACTTGACCTAAAGGACATTACTTCTGACATCTTGTCTTGTGAAACAATTCAGGGTGCTGGTTCTGTTCTGTTTCTCACAACCAGAAAGTGTAAGCAGCTGTCAGGATGAGGATCAATCATGCGCTGCTTGCGATTCTATTGGGTGAAGTTTAAACACTGCTTGCAATTCTATTGGATAAGTTTAAAAGTAACAGCTTCAGGGATTGGATCGCGTCCAACTGGGGTGGGCTATTGATTTTTGAACGTTGTATAAGTACTATGTTCGGGTCTTTGTTCGGCAGAACAGGACTTGGTCGATATCCAGTCTGTTCTCCGTGTACACGCCAAAAGCGTGATTAAATAAGCCATCTTTGTCCAGGTTGTGGTGTTTTGTTCCTCTCTGTACTGAGCTGAGCCATAGGGAATAACCCCACGTGGAAGCTGACTCAATACACAGGTCTTGAAACCGCTTCTACATCACCATGGTCCTGGCAGGGAAACAAAGAGGGGGGGGGGCAGAAGTGTGGGAAATGGGTTGGATGCAATTAAGGGTCCTGTCAACTATAGTGAGGGGAATCTTCGGTTGAGGAAAAAGGAAGGCATGTCAGAAGTGCCTTTGTGGAAGGTAATCAGAAAGAATGCAGCGGAGGTGGAGAAACTGGGAGAATGGAAACAGGAAACTTACAGGAAACAGGGTGTGAGGAAGTGTAGTCGAGTTGTTGTGGGAGCTGGTTGGTTTATAATGAATATTAGTGGATTCCTATCCCTAAAAATGGGACAGAGAAGTCAAGGAAAGGAAGGGAAGTGTTGGATATAAACCGTATGAAAGTGAGAGAAGGGTGGAAATTGGAAGCAAAATTGATTAATTTTTCCAGTTCCAGACGAGAGCCTGATAGAGTCATTGATGTAACTGAAAAGTACTTGGAGAGGAGACCTGAGAAGGACTGGAACAAGGACTTTTCCACATACCCCACAAAAAGATAGCCATAACTAGCATCTTGTCTCCATTTTTTTTCTTAACAATTTAGAGTAGTCAATTGTTCTTTCTCCAATTAAGGGGCAATTTAACGTGGCCAATCCACCTACCCTGCATATCTTTGGGTTGTGGGGGTGAAACCCACGCAGACACGGGGAGAATGTGCAAACTCCAAACGGACAGGCGACTTGTCTCCATTGACACTTGTCTTATCCAGGCAACTCTGAAGGCTTAGTGTGTCAATTCAATTCATTGACTGGCAATGAGCGATATGGATTAGGAAGATACGTTAAATCTCTGGTCTGTCATGAGTTAATTAACCTTGGCTGAAGGGGGTATATAATTGGCTTCATAATTCCTGAGCAAGAGAATGACAAAATCATCGAATGATAACAATGTCCCTAATCATTATATTCTAGAAAATGAAAACTTGCCAATAAAAATGATCTTGGAGGGATTAGGCTCAGCTGTAACTCTCTTTACAGATGGACCATGTGGTGTTTATACAACTTTGGGTTTCTATACTATTTTGCGTAATGTTGTACTTATATTGTGCATTCTTCCACACTCAGATCAGCCTCAATTATTGTCCATACTGGTGTTCCCAAACTCACAACCCCCACAAGCTCGAAAGACAAGGGTAACAGCTGCACAAGGATACCTTCATCTCTAAATTCCCCGCAAGTCACACCTCAATCCTAACTTGGAAATATATCTTCATTCTTGTTGAAGACTAAGATACATTTTTAACCAGGAGGGGAATCAAGGGTTATGAGGATAGGGCGGGAGTTGAGGATTAAGAACAGTTATGGCCTCAGTGAATGGCAGAACAGACTCCATGGGCTGAATGGCCTACATTTGCTCTTCCGTCTTATGGTAAATCCTTCATCGGCAATGATGGACTTTCCTGTTGTGTTATTTAATTTGGAATAACACAAGCTGCCACTTGATGCAGTTTTGAGTAAAAGATGCTCCAGACTTTGAAGTGAGTTCAATGTGTTTTATTGAACTATTAGCACAGTTCTCAATGAGTTTGCTCTCTGCTAATCTAAATGTAGTAACTCAGTCTAACTGTACCAGCCTTGCTCTAAGCCACGTGCTGGGGTGTGATGCTGAGGATACATCCTGCCTCACTCTGTAAATGTTGGTCTGTGGAAAGAGGGGGTGTGAGTGCCTCACTCCTTTTATAGTGAGATATCACCCCTGAGTGTCCTGAGTGCTCATTGGTCGTGTCCTATTCTATCTGTTCATTCGCTGCATGTTTGCAAATCATGACACTTCCTACCATACTACGGAATGTGGGTGTCGGTAGCTGGGCCAGCATTTATTGCCATCACTACCCTCCCCCATTTCAGATTGCTATGACTCTGGAGTCACATCCAGACCACATAAGCAAAGCAGATTTACTTTCCTAAAGGCATGAGTGAACCAGATGGGCTTTTAACGACAACCGACAATTGTGTGTAATTCCAGATTTTTATCTGCCATTTAAACCTGGGATTTAAACCTAGGTTCCCTGCCCTTCCCCTGGGTCTCTGGATTGCTAGTCTAGTGACAATACCACTATGCCACAGCCTCCCCATTGATGGGGGGCTGGTCTCGGCTCAGGAGAAGGTGAATGAGGTATTTAGGGCCATCTACAAAATAGTATACAGGTCCGAGCTGCCTCAGGATGGGGGATATGGTGGAGTTCTTGGGGGAGTTGGAGTTTCCCAAGGTGGGGGAGGAGTTACGGGAAGAACTAGAAGCTCTGTTGGAGTGGGAAGAGTTTAAGGAGGCGCTGAAATTAATACAGTTGGGGAAGGCCCCGGGGCCCGATGGGTTCCCGGTGGAATTCAACAAAGCATTTGCAGACCATCCCCTTTATTGTTGGGGATGTTCAGGGATTCTTGGAGTGCTCTGCTACAGACCCTTGGGCAGGCATCGATTTTGCAGCTCCTGAAGACGGGCACAGATCTCGCAGACTGCGGGTCATATCGTCCTATCTCCCTGTTGAATATGGAGGCTAAGCGTCCAACTGAGGTGTTGGGGGTAAGACTGGAGCCTTGTCCCCAGGAGGTGATAGGGAAAGACCAAACGGGATTTGTAAAGGGGCGGAGGTTGATGGCAAACGTGAGGCAGCTTTTGAACGTGATATTTACCCCAGGGGAGAACCGGCTTCCAGAGATCATGGGCGGGATTCTCCAATAATGGGGCGATGTCCCCACACCGGTATGAAAACCGGCGCCAACCACTCCGGCGTCAATGACCCCCGAAAGTGAGGAATTCTCCTCCTTCTAGAGGGCTAGGTTGCCGCCGGAGCGGTTCCCGCAGCTCCAGATGGCACAGAACGGCCGGCGTATTTCCGTGCATGCGCGGGGGTTCCCTTCTCCGTGCCAGCCCCCAGACTATATGGCGGAGCCCTACAGGGGCCCAGCGTGCAGTAAAGTAGGCCCCCAAGGAACCAGCCCGCCGGCCGATCGGTAGGCCCCGATCGCGGGCCAGGCCACCGTGGAGGCCCCGCCTCCGGGGTCGGATCCTTCCGCCCCCCCCCTTCAGGACGGACCCCGCACACTTACCTTCCAGGTCCCGCCATGTGTGAGGTGAGTAATCCATGCCGACGGACTGTGCAAGATTCGTCGACCACTCGACCCATCGCGGCCCGGAGAATTGCCAGGTGGGCCAGTGGCAACGAATCCTGCCAGCGCCCGATAAACGTCGGCGGAGAATGCGGAAGCCGGCGGCAGTGCGGGATTCGCGCCTCCCCTCGGGGATTCTCCGAACCAGTGCAGGGTCGGAGAATCCCGGCCCATAATTTTGCTTGATGCGGAGAAAGCATTCGACCAGACAGACTGGGGCTATCTGTTCGCAATACTCAAGAAGTATGACTTTGGGCTCGGCTTCATAGCCTGGGTGCGGCTGTTGTATGTGGCCCCATTTGCCTGTGTTTGCACTAACAAAGTGACTTCTGAGCCCTTTCTTCTATACCAGGGCACTAGGCAGGGAGGTCAAGGAAAGGGGATTCGGAGGAACTGTGGTACTGCACGGAAGCAGAGTCTGTGAGCTGGGCGAGCCTTGGGGCGTTGGTAATAGTGGTGCTGACGAAACACTCGACCAACCCGGTGGTAGTAGACATGGTAAAAAATTGGAGGCAATTCCATCAACATTTCAATTTGAATGCAGCCTCGAGGATAACTCCCATCTCTGGAAACCAGTTATTCGAGCCTGCAAGATCGGATGTGAAGTTTAAGGAGGGGAAGGTAAAAGGGCTGGAGAGGGTAGGAGATTTGTTTGTAGAGGGTCAGTTCACTAGCCTGGGGAACTGAAGGAGAAATATGGGCTTACAGATGCTGATGGTTCACGTATCGCCAGGTACATAGCTGGGTCAAAAGGCACTTTCCAGCCTTCCCGGTGAAGCAGCCACCTATCTCGAGTGGATTTGATCCTGCTCAAGGTCAGAGGTGGCCAGCACGTCGGGCATAAGCCAGCGTTTGGTGGGGGAGGAGATGTGCTCGGTTGAGGGTGTGAAGGCAAAGTGGACAGAAGAGCTGGGGCAGATCTTGGATGAGGGGTTTGGAGCGAGGCACTGAGGAGGGTGAACCCGACCTTGTCCTGTGCGGGGCTGATTCTGATCCAGCTAAAGGTAGTGTTTGGAGTACACCTCAAGAAGGTTATAATGAGTAGGTTTTTTGAGAGGGTGGAGGATAGATGTGATTGGTGTTCGAGGGGGATGGCGCACCATGCGCTCATGTTCTGGTCATGTTCAAACTTAGTGGGCTTCAGGGGGTCCTTTTTGATATTATGTAGGCAATCCTGGGCATTGGGTTGGAGCCTTGCCCACTGGTGGCAATTTGTGGGGTTTCGGAAGTGGAGCTCCGGATGTGGGTGGGGGCAGACGTACCAACTTTTACCTCGCTTGTGGCAAGGAGGCGGATCCTCTTGGGCTGAGGGTCGACTCCACCGCCAAGTGCATCGGCATGACTGGGTGACTTGATGGAGTTTTTGCACATCAAGAAGGTCACGTTTACAGTGAGAGGGTTGGTGGAAGGATTTTACCATAGATGGCGACCGTTTATAATTATCTTTAAAGAGTTGGTCACTGTTGGCTGTTGGGGGGAGGTAGGGTGAGGGGGGTTTAGTTGTGAGGTTATAGCATTGCAAGGGGAAATGGCAGGTGGGGGTTCTTATTGTTTGTTTGTTATCCTGTGTTATTGTATGATTTGCATAAAAATTGTTTAACACTATCATAAAAATATCTCCAGAAAATAACAAATGCAAGTCTTTTGTATAATATCCACTGGGAATTTTAAAAAAAATTCTATTTGAACCATGTTTGCTGGAGAGCATCCTGTGTACATTATTTCCTCACGAATTGTTTTATTCATTCGTGAGATGTGGGCGTCGCTGGCTAGGTTAACATTTATTGCCTATCCCTAACAGCCCTTGAGAAGGTGGTTGTGAGCTGCCTTCTTGAACCGCTACATTTCAGGGCAAAATAACTGTACCCTTCCTATTTGAATTGGAATTAGAAGTTCACCTGCTGTATTTTCAGAGATTGGCTTGATGTTTGTTGCCTGAGTTCTTGGCTGTTCTTCAGTGCTAGTTCCATTTATTAAGGATCCTAAGAGAAGTCCTGTGCCCAGACGGGTAGACAAAGCTGCCATGGTAAAATACAGGAGCCAAACACCCATTTGGATTAATTGAACATCTCGCACCCTCACAGATTGCAATGTGAGAAGGCAGTTTGAAGAGTGTAAAATCCGTCAGCCCATATGTTCTCACTACCGATGTACCACAATACTAAGGAGCGATCGTTCTGTCTTCTAATAAAAGAAAGATACTTTTGTTGCCTTTTGTCCTGATTTAAAGTGGCAATGTTATCGCACCATGTAAAGCTGCATCGGCGGGGCATTCATGTCGGATAATTTCACTGATCAAACGTTTTCTGTGCGAGGAATAGATAAATCCTGTAAATCCTGACAAGCTCACTGCTACCTGCTGTTAAATAGTGGCACATTTTCCAATACAGAACACCCACCCCCCAACCCCACCCCCTCCCCCACCCCACCACCACTACAAACACTGGGACACTATCATGGACCTTCTTCAAATACTAACACTCACTAGCATTCCCTCTAAATTCTGACACACACACACTAAAACCCGCTATAAATAGTGACTCTCAGACAAACACTGTTCCAGTCTCCTTAATTAAGAACGGTCTTACTTGCATTGGAAGCAGTTGGGAATAGGTTCACAGGCTGAGCTCTGCAGGAGAGTCATATGGACTCAAAATCTTTTTTCTGTTTTCTCTCTCCACAGATGCTGCAAGAACTGCTGAGTTTATCCAACATTTTCTGTTTGTGTTTCAGATAGGGCAGCATGGTAGCACAGCGGGTAGCACTGTTGCTTCACAGCTCCAGGGTCCCATGTTCAATCCCCGGCTTGGGTCACTGTCTGTGCGGAGCTTGCACGTTCTCCCTGTGTCTGCGTGGGTTTCCTCCGGGTGCTCCGGTTTCCTCCCACAAGACATGCTGTTAGATAATTTGTGCATTCTGAATTGTCCCTCTGTGTACCAGAACAGGCGCCGGAATGTGATGACTAGGGACTTTTCACAGTAACTTCATTGCAGTGTTAATGTAAGTCTACTTGTGACAATAAAGACTATTATTAAAATTATTATAGATTTCCAGCATCTGCAGCATTTTGCTTCTATTCCTTTATTTTATCATTCCGTTCATGGAACATGGGGGTGTCATTGACAGGGCCTGCATTTTTATTGCCCATCATAATTGTCCTTGAGACAATGGTGGTAAGCTGCTTTCTTGAACCACTGCAGTCCATGTGGTGTAGATACACCTCCAGTGCTGTTGGGGAGATTTTGACCCAGCAACAGTGAAGGAAAGGCGATATATTTCCAAATCAGGGTGGTGAGTGACTTGGAGGGGAACTTCCAGGTGGTGGTGTTCCCACGTATCTGCTGCCATTGTCCTTCTAGATGGCAGTGGTCGTGGGTTTGGAAGGTGCCGCCTAAGGAGCCTTGGTGAGTTGTTGCAGTGCATCTGTCACTGCATCGCACTGTCTGTGCGGAGTCTGCACGTCCTCCCCGTGTGTGCGTGGGTTTCCTCCGGGTGATCCAGTTTCCTCCCACAGTCCAAAGATGTGCAGGTTACGTGGATTGGCCATGATAAATTGCCCTTAGTGTCCAAAATTGTCCTTAGTGTTGGGTGGGGTTACTGGGTTATGGGGATAGGGCGGAAGTGTTGACCTTGGGTAGGGTGCTCTTTCCAAGAGCCGGTGCAGACTCGATGGGCCGAATGGCCTCCTTCTACACTGTAAATTCTATGATAATTTATGATAACCTTGTAGATGGTACACACAGATGCTCCTGTGCATCAGTGATGGAGGGAGTGAATGTTGAAGGTGGTGGATAGGGTGCCAATCAAATGGGCTGCTTTGCTCTCGATGGTGTCAAGCTTCTTGACTGTTGCTGGAGCTGTACTCATCTAGGCAAGTGGAGAGTATTCCATCACAATCTGGACTTGTAAATGGTGGATAGGCTTTGAGGAATCAGGAGGTGAGTTACTCGTTACTCTCCACAGAATTCCCACCCTCTGGCCTGCTTTTGTAGCTACAGTATTTATATAATAACCTTTATAATAATAATATTTATTAGTGCCACAAGTAGGCTTATATTACATTGCAACAAATTTACTGTGAAAAGACCCTAGTCGCCACACTCGGGCGCCTGTTCGGGTACACTGAGGGAGAATTCGAATGTCCAACTCACCTAACAAGCACGTCTTTTGGGACTTGTTGAAGGAAATCCGAGCACCCGGAGGAGACCCACGCAGACACGGGAGAACGTGCAGATTCTGCACAGACAGTGACCCAAGGCGGGAATCGAACCCAGGTCCCTGGCGCTGTGAAGCAACAGTGCTAACCACTGTGCTACATATATGGCGAATCCAGTTCAGTTTTGGTCAATGGTATCTGCCAGGATGGTGATAGTGAGGGATTCAGTGATGGCAATGCCATTGAATGTCAAGGGGTGAAAATTAAATTTTCTCTTATTGCCAAGCACTTTTGTGGCATGAATGTTTCTCACCCAATGTCAGCCCAAGCCTGGCTATTGACCAGGTCTTGCTGCATTTGGACACAGACTGCTTCAGTATCTGAGGGGTCGTGAATGGGGCTGAACATTGTGTAGTCAGCTGCAAATATCCCCACTTCTGGGGCGGGATTCTCCGACCCCCTGCCGGGTCGGAGAATCGCCGGGGGCTGGCGTGAATCCAGCCCCCACCGGTTGCCGAATTCTCCGGCACCGGAGATTCGGCGGGGGTGGGAATCGCGCCGGGCCAGTTGGCGGGCCCCCCCCCCGGCGATTCTCCGGCCTGGATGGGCCGAAGTCCCACGGCTGGAATGCCTGTCCCGCCGGCGTTGATTAAACCACCTCTCTTACCGGCGGGACAAGGCGGCGCGGGCGGGCTCCGGGGTCCTGGGGGGGGGGGGCGCGGGGTGATCTGGCCCCGGGGGGGTGCCCCCACGGTGGCCTGGCCAGCGATCGGGGCCCACCAATCTGCGGGCGGGCCTGTGCCGTGGGGGCACTCTTTTCCTTCCGCCTTCGCCATGGTCTCCACTATGGCGGAGGCGGAAGAGACCCCCTCCACTGCGCATGCGCGGGGATGCCGTGAGCTGCCGCTGACGCTCCTGCGCATGCGACACCCGGCAATGTCATTTCCGCGCCAGCTGGTGGGGCACCAAAGGCCTTTCCCGCCAGCTGGCGGGGCGGAAATCAGTCAGGCGCGGGCCTAGCCCCTCAAGGTTAGGGCTCGGCCACTCAAGATGCGGAGGATTCCGCACCTTTGGGGCGGCACGATGCCGGACTGATTTGCGCCGTTTTTGGCGCCGGTCGGCGGACATCGAGCCGATTACAGAGAATTTCGCCCCTGATCTTTTGTTGGAAGGAAGATAATTGATGAAGCAGCTGAAGATGGTTGGGCCTGCGACACTACCCTGAGGAACTCCTGCAGCAATGTCTTAGGATTGAGATGACTGATCTCCAACCACCACAAACTTTGTGCCAGGTATCACTCCAACTGGGGGAGAGCTTTCCTCCTGTTTCCTATTGACTCCATTTATGCTTAGGCCCCTTGATGCCATACTCAGTTACAAGCTGCCTTGATGTCAAGGGCAGTCACTCTCACCTTACCTCTGGAGTTCAGCTCTTTTGTCCATGTATGAACTCAGGCTGTAATGAGATCAGGAGCTGAGTGACCCTGGAGGAATCCAGATTAAGCAACAGTGAGCAAGTTATTACTGGGTAAGTGTCGCTTTTAGCACTGTTGCTGGTACTTTCCATCATCTTTGCAGATGGGGTGGTCATTGGCTGTTTTGGATTTGTCCTGCTTTCTGTGAACGTGACATACCTGGGCAGTTTTCCACATTGCGGGTAGGTGCCAGCATTGTAGCTGTACTGGACAGCTTGGCTAACAGCTAGTTCTGGAGCACAAGTCTTTTTTCAGGACTATTGCTGTAATGTTGACAGGGTCTATCGCCTTTCAACAAAATATTGCCTTTCTTGTCTCTTGATGAGCTGTTTGTGTTTGAAGCATGGTCCCCCTATTTGAACCTGGTAACCAGGTTGTAGAGTAGAGGGAACTGTAGATTGGGGACACCACACTGATGATCATGCAGACATCGACTCTCATTACAGCACCTGGACTGAGAGAAACTTGGCAAAATTGCACATTTTTAAATATGCACAGGCCCTTGTGGGAGTAAATTGTCCCTGGGGTCCCCACCCCTACACCTGAATCATTTAGTCAACTGTGAAAAATTACCTGGCTGTAGAAGAGATACACAATTAACAGCAATGGGAATACCACAAGTATTTTTGATTTGTGTGAAGTGCATTGGTACATCAAAGCATTTAGCTCCTAAGATGTGTCGTTGTTAATCATTGTGTCATTTGAACTGTTAAAATGGATGTAAAGTGGATTGGATATAGTTATAGTCAGAATAAATGATTTCCCATTACCTTCTGAGATTCCAGCCAAATGTGGTTCCTACCTTCAGCCTTCCCAGATTCCAATTCATTCTAAAATATGCTTTAATTTTCTTCAGATTTTAAGTTATTTCTCAGCCTTTAAGGCAGGAGGCTTGTTCGGACATCAGCCAAAGCCAGTCTTAAAGCTAGAAATAGGAGAAAAAGTACACAAGGACTTCCTCTGGCCTTTGTTTAATGTAGCAAGCGAATGGTAATTTCTCCACTAGTTGCTTCCTATTGACAGAGCAACTGGGATATAGTGACTGTAGCCCCAATATAAACTGGGATTGAAAGGGAAATGGGGCTGCTGACAGGACACATGTTAGGTTGCCTAAACCCACCGACATGAGCCTCATCTAACAATTAGGTCTGACTCCCGACCAAACCTGGAAGCAGCAGTGGACGAGTGTAGTAAGAGGCCACCATAAGGAATGGTCCAAAAAGGGGTTAACGGGGTTGCGGCAGGTAAGACACCAGATTTCCTTGCAGGACCCAGGAAAGTAACTTATTGGGTGCAATCGGCGAGGCAGGCAGAAAATTTCTGGCAATGCCAACCTGTGCTGGCAGTAGTGCCAAGGGCAGAACCAAGTGGGAACCTTGGAGGGCTGCGTTGGTGTGGCACTGAGAAGACACTGGTGACAATGTGCCAGCTATAATTCTGAGTTGTTAATGGCAGGGTTACTAATGGCGAGGATTTTCCGTGGATGGGAGCGGGTGCCGGCGATGAATGTCGGGGGCAGAGAGTGCCCCCAATACATCTGTGATTGGGGTGGGGGGTCGTTAGACTGCAGCGCTGATCACGGTGTAGCCAGTTAAAATGGCTAACTCCCGATTTAGAATGGCTAACCCCGATTTAAAATGGCGAACGGAAAAGGCTGGGAAAATCAGCCAACAGGACTAAAACAAGCAGCTGCAGGTAAAACTGTGTATTCGCCTCTGGGGAGGCCAGACAAGATCGATACCTGCAGCCATCAGCATAACAAAACACCAGCCATCTGAATACTAATTAGCAATCCCCGGGAACAATGTGCAACAAATTAGACACACAAAGCCAACCCAGACTTTCCGGCGCCAACAGGAGCCTACACAAAGAGAGGTGAACGACCACCCCAAAACCGCCCATCGATCAAGGAATCGCTTCAGCATTGGAGAATATCAAACCAAGTGATTGGGACGAAGTCCAATTACTTGGAACCAGGTACAGGGTCCGCCTCAAAAGGCAGGAAGCCCCTGGAGACTATAAGAATAGAGTCTAAATTCAAATCGACCCTTCTGCCACCCTTTGACACCCTTCTGCAACTCCTTCTGCTGACCATCTGCAACAGCCGCTCAAATCCTAAGTCTTACTTCAACGCTCGCTACGAGATAGGCGCTCCTAGCTATCGATCTGTATCAGCTTTGAATCCCGCAGGCTCAGAACCCATACGAAAGGCCATTCGTTTCCCTGACCTGGTGGGCCATTTCCAAGTTAAGTATTGGCCTGTTAGTTGTAGGACGTAGCTTAGAAGTAGAATTTATGCATAAGTATTGATTACTGTATATAATAAATGTGCGTTGATTTAACTCTTACTAAGCGGTGTGTTGGATTATTGATCATTACTCGGACTTGAACCACGTGGCGGTATCGGAAAGATACCTGGCGACTCAAGAGCAAAGGTGATAGAACAAGAACAATTAAACTAAGGCTAAAGTTAGCAGCAACATTGGCTTCCTTTAAAGATGCCGCCTTGATCGCTTTGGTGCCAGTTTCTAGCTCTCTGCAGCCCCGCCCCACCAAAGTGACGGCGTAAACCACACTCACTCACTTTCTTGACAAAGAGATTCAAGGTTCCATGAGGAAACTCTTCTGTGCAACTGGAGAGTTACATGCCAGTTTTCTGTCTGAGCCTGGCACTTTGCCAAATTCTGGTAAGATTCCACCCATCATTTTGAATCTCTTCTGAATCTGCTGCTCTTTGGTGCCAGATTTCCTTGAGGAGGCTAGGACTGGACGCCAACCCCACAACATAAAGTTTGGGATGACAATTGATGGGCGTTATTAAGCAGTCAGAGTTTGAATCTCGGTGAGGCCCATGATTGCCTGTAGGTTGGTTGGCAAAGTTGGCACACAGCCCGTGAGTTGCACATTGCTACAATTTCAACACTCCCGAAACAGCAAACACCCACATAGGTTTAAATGGAGTCCTTATGTGTTAGGGCTTGGGGTCAAAACCTCATATTCTACACTATGACGCAGTGTAATACAGCAACACATCACTGGCAAATTAGTCAGGTGCATGTGTCGCCTTATGTGGATGTGAATGATTGGAAAGGTTTCTGGTAACTGACCAGATGGAAAAAAGTAAATAATAATCACTTAAACCGTGAAGAGAATAATCGTCCCAGGTCAGCACGATAGCACAAGTGGTTAGCACTGTGGCTTCACAGCGCCAGGATCTCAGGCTCGATTCCCTGCTGGGTCACTGTCTGTGCGGAGTCTGCACGCTCCCCCCGTGTCTGCGTGAGTTTCCTCCGGGTGCTCCGGTTTCCTCCCACAGTCCAGTGACGTGCAGGTTAGGTGGATTGGCCATGATAAATTGCCCTTCGTGACCAAAAAGGTTAGGAGGGGTTATTGGGTTACGGGGATAGGGTGGAAGTGAGGGCTTAAGTGGGTCGGTGCAGACTCGATGGGCCGAATGGCCTCCTTCTGCACTGTATGTTCTATGTTCTATGCTCTGTGTTCTAGGTCATACTCACCTAAAACAACAAGTTCCAAATTCATAGTATCTTATTGTCTGATCGAATCATGGAACCTCGTGGCGGAGTGAGAGACCATTTGGACTATCTTGCCTCTGACTGCCCTTGGAAAGAGCGATCCAACTATTTCCGCTCTCTTGCTCTGTTCCCTTAACTCTCCAAATGTTTTCCTTTACAAATTTATTCCCAAATCCGTTTTAAAAGATACTATTGAACCAGCTTCCAGCAGCCTTCCAAGCAACACATTCCTGATTAGAACATTTCCCTGCAGAAAAAGATTTTTCCTTGTTTTCTCCCCGGCTTAGTTGCCAATTACATTGAATCCATATTTTCTGGTTACTGACCCTCCTGTTAGTGGAATCAAATTCCCCCTACCTTCTCTATCCAAAGCGCTCATAATAATGAACACCCTCTATCGAATACACTCTTTAAGCACATTCAAGTAACCATCCTATTAGCTGAAGCACATTTCATGCCAGATCAAACAAAATCACTTTATTACATAGAATCATAGAATCCCTACCGTGCAGAAGGAGGCCATTTGGTACATAGAGTCTGCATCGACCCTCCGAAAGAGCACCCCCACCTCAACCCACTCCCCTACCCTATCCCCGTAACCCCACCTAACCTTTGGACACTACGGGGCAATTTTTAAGCGTGGCCATTCCACCTAACCTGCATATCTTTGGACTGTGGGAGGAAATTGGAGCACCCGTAGGAAACCCATGCAGACACGGGGAGAACATGCAAACTCCATACAGACAGTCACCTGAATGTCGGAATCGAACCGGGGTCCCTGGCACTGTGAGGCAGCAGTGCTAACCACTGCGTCACCCATCTCATTTAATATATTGTAAGATCTATTGCAGCCCGACACTCTGAGTGATTAAGATTAGAAATTGCCGTTTGCTAAGATTGAAAAGAATGCTTAAAGTGTTCACCACAGATGACACAGAATTAGAGTGTCAGCTGTTCTTTAGTTGGTAAGCATCCTTGTCTCTGAGACATGAGGATGGTGCGTTTACCATATAGAATCCCTACAGTGCAGAAGGAGGCCATTTGGCCCATCGAGTCTGCACTGACCATCTGATTGAGCACCCTATCTAGGCCCATGCCTGCACCCTATCCCCGTAACCCAGTAACCCCACCTAACATTTTGGACACCAATGGACAATTTACCATGGCTTATCCACTTAACATCTTTAGACTGTGGGAGAAAACCGGAGCACCCAGGGGAAACCCACGGAGGGAGAAAGTACAAATTCCACAGTCACCCAAGGCTGGAATTGAACCCAGAATCCTGGCGCTGTGAGACAGCAATGCTAACCACAGTGCCACCGTGCCACTCGAGACTTGAACACAACAATTTAGGCTGACCCTCCAGTGCAGTACCGAGGGAGTGCTGCCCCGTCAGAGGTGCCATCACTCAGATATGGCATAATGAACTGAGGCCCTGTCAGCTCACTCAGGCTGTTGGGAAAGATTGCACATGGTGCTGTTGCCAAGCAGAGGAGAGGTGCCTCCCCCCCCCCCCACTCCCCCTGTGGGGGGTCCTGTGGGGGGGGGGGGGGGGGGGGGGGGGGGGGTCCTGGTCAATACTTATCCCTCAATCAACATCACTAAAAATCTGATCATCTGGTCACGATTGCATTGCTGTTTGTGGAGAAATTGCTGTGAACAAACTGCCGGCTGTCTCACCAACATTACAGCAGTGACTGTGTTCCAAAATTATTCCATTGGCTGTAACGTGTTTTGGAACATCCTGAGTTTGTGAGAGGTGCTTTGGAAACAGAAGTCTCTTTTTTTTAATATACAGGATGTAGAGCCTAGAAACAGGAGCCTCAACCCTGCAGATCAATGCTGGTCTTTATGCTCCGCACTAACCTCCATCCACCCCTCTATATGTATCAGGATCTTATCACCCTCCCTCCCTCATCTGTTTAATAGTTATGTAGAACAGTTTATTTGATTCAAAACATTAACTCTCGTTTCTCTTCCCCAGCTGCGGCCAGGTCTGTCTGTGGTATTCCAGCACTTTCTGTTTTTATTTCAGATTTCCAGCAATGTTTTATTTTTATTCTCATGTCCTAAAGTCCCCGCACCATTTTCCATCACTGCAGGCCTTGGCTACTTACTTTAAACAGATGAAAGCTTTTGTTGAATTAATGGGCAGAGACATACTGGAACAAGTATAATTACACCACAACCTCTGGGTTTCCTTTTACAATTCTCTCTATTTTAATTACGGATGGGATTGATGAAGTGTAACACTTCCATGTTTTACAGGTATTCAAACAGATAATTTGTAATTCGACAAACCTCCCTCGAGTGCTGAGAAGTAGAGACGCATCCCACCCTCTGTGTAAAATTACAGATATTAGGTAAGGTGAGATGGTATGTGTACATTCCCACATTCTCACACACTATCAAACAATCTCTCATTCACACACACACTCGCAAATACTCTCACACCTTTCCAAGTGCCCCTCCCATGCCTTTGCATTCACACAGGCTCAGACTCGCAAACAACCAGACACTCGCCAGAATACTTACTCTCGCACACATGCGCACATACACCTCCGCGTTCTATCACACTCACACTCATAAACACCCACACACTCATACACACTCACATGCTTTCACACAATCTCCAGCACAGACACACACACACACAAACTGACAGACGCACACACTGTTATGGGCCAGGATTTAGAGAACCCCAAACTGTATCATGGAGTTCACCTGACCCACAACTTTTACTAGATTGTGGTTTGGGGAGCACACGGCCCACTCTGCAGGTGTGGTACAGCAGAAATGGAAAACGTATTTTTTAAAGCAAAACAATGTTTATTCTATGAACTCAAGTTAACTTTTTAAAACATACAGTGAACATCTTAGCAACCATTAATTCAAATACAGCCCCCAAAGACTACAACAGTAAGTAATCCTTTAAGCTTTCCTTTTTAACATTCATACGACTTAAAAACAAAACCTTTATCAGAAGCACATCAGGTTAAAGTCACTACTGTTATTAGTTTTAAATCACCAGGATCGATTTACAGTCTTTAGATTACAGAGAGAGATTCATACCCCTTCTGGCTGTGACTGCAGCTATCCAGCTCTGAAAACGAAACTAAAACACACCCTGCAGCAAACAGCCTAAAACAAAAGTAAAAAGCTGACAGACAGCCCAGCTCCACTCACTCTCTGACATTACTGCAGTAGTAAACACCCATTTCTTAAAGGTACTCTCACTACAGATATTTATATACACACCCATTCATAAACACCCATTTCTTAAAGGTTCTCTCACATGCCACCTCCCCCCAAGAAAAAAAACCCCATCAACTTCAAAATGGTTTCATTATTCACCTTTTCACTATACTTTAAGAAATCCACACAGTAAATATATGTTTTTGTTTCAAAAAACAACACACGCAAACAGATATAATAATATAGTCCATTTTTGTTCTTCTTCCTCCAACTGGAATCCTTCCTGATTGACAGTCTCTTTGAACAAGAAGGTCTCTGCATGATCCATCCATTTTTCTACGCCTCGGCATTTCTCTTTAATGTCAGATACTTTAGTTCAATCTGATCGCAGAGTCCCTTGTAATTCTCCAACACAGGAGCATTGGTTATCACAGCTTTCAGGCAGTCAAATGCCTGTTGAAAGTCTGCTGTCCACTGAGATTTTCGACGTTTCTTCAGCAAGTCCATCAGTGGAGCAACCACGCTACAAAACCTTTGCACAAATGTTCGATCAAATCCATTCATGCCAAGAAATCGCATTTTTTCCCGTTGTCTCGAGGGTATTGGAAACTCATCAACAACTGCTGGTTTCACATCCCGTGTGACCATTCGACCCTGTCCAATTGTATGGCCAAAGAAAGTGAGTTGGGCTTTTCCAAATTCACTTTTGGCTAGGTTTATCACCAAACCCGCCTCCTGAAGTCGATCGAATAACTCCATCAGATGTTTCAAATATTCTGTCCATGTCTGGCTGAAAATTACCAGATCGTCGATGTATACCGCACAATTGGGTAATCCTGAAACAACTTTGTTAGTTAACCGTTGAAATGTGGCTGGGGCATTTTTCATCATAGAATTTACAGTGCAGAAGGAGGCCATTCGGCCCATCGAGTCTGCACCGGCTCTTGGGAAAGAGCACCCTACCCAAGGTCAACACCTCCACCCTATCCCCATAACGCAGTAACCCCACCCAACACTAAGGGCCAAATGGCATAACTTTGAATTGGTATAGAACATAGAACATAGAAAATACAGCACAGAACAGGCCCTTCGGCCCACGATGTTGTGCCGAACCTTTGTCCTAGATTAATCATAGATTATCATTGAATTTACAGTGCAGAAGGAGGCCATTCGGCCCTTTGAGTCTGCACCGGCTCTTGGAAAGAGCACCATACCCAAACTCAACACCTCCACCCAACACCAAGGGCAATTTGGACATTAAGGGCAATTTATCATTGGCCAATTCACCTAACCCGCACATCTTTGGACTGTGGGAGGAAACCGGAGCACCCGGAGGAAACCCACGCAGACACGGGGAGGACGTGCAGACTCCGCACAGACAATGACCCAAGCCGGAATCGAACCTGGGACCATGGAGCTGTGAAGCAATTGCGCTATCCACAATGCTACCGTGCTGCCCTTAAGAACAAATAAATCTACACTATATCATTTTACCGTCATCCATGTACCTAACCAATAGCTGCTTGAAGGTACCTAATGTTTCCGACTCAACTACTTCCACAGGCAGTGCATTCCATCCCCCCACTACTCTCTGGGTAAAGAACCTACCTCTGCTATCCCTCCTATATCTTCCACCTTTCACCTTAAATTTATGTCCCCTTGTAATGGTGTGTTCCACCCGGGGAAAAAGTCTCTGACTGTCTACTCTATCTATTCCCCTGATCATCTTATAAACCTCTATCAAGTCGCCCCTCATCCTTCTCCGCTCTAATGAGAAAAGGCCTAGCACCCTCAACCTTTCCTCGTAAGACCTACTCTCCATTCCAGGCAACATCCTGGTAAATCTTCTTTGCACCTTTTCCAGAGCTTCCACATCCTTCCTAAAATGAGGCGACCAGAACTGTACACAGTACTCCAAATGTGGCCTTACCAAAGTTTTGTACAGCTGCATCATCACCTCACGGCTCTTAAATTCAATCCCTCTGTTAATGAACGCGAGCACACCATAGGCCTTCTTCACAGCTCTATCCACTTGAGTGGCAACTTTCAAAGATGTATGAACATAGACCCCAAGATCTCTCTGCTCCTCCACATTGCCAAGAACTCTACCGTTAACCCTATATTCCGCATTTATATTTGTCCTTCCAAAATGGACAACCTCACACTTTTCAGGGTTAAACTCCATCTGCCACTTCTCAGCCCAGCTCTGCATCCTATCTATGTCTCTTTGCAGCCGACAACAGCCCTCCTTACTATCCACAACTCCACCAATCTTCGTATCGTCTGCAAATTTACTGACCCACCCTTCAACTCCCTCATCCAAGTCATTAATGAAAATCACAAACAGCAGAGGACCCAGAACTGATCCCTGCGGTACGCCACTGGTAACTGGGATCCAGGCTGAATATTTGCCATCCACCACCACTCTCTGACTTCTATCGGTTAGCCAGTTCGTTATCCAACTGGCCAAATTTCCCACTATCCCATGCCTCCTTACTTTCTGCATAAGCCTACCATGGGGAACTTTATCAAATGCCTTACTAAAATCCATGTACACTACATCCACTGCTTTACCTTCATCCACATGCTTGGTCACCTCCTCAAAGAATTCAATAAGATTTGTAAGGCAAGACCTACACCTCACAAATCTGTGCTGACTATCCCTAATCAAGCAGTGTCTTTCCAGATGCTCAGAAATCCTATCCTTCAGTACCCTTTCCATTACTTTGCCTACCACCGAAGTAAGACTAACTGGCCTGTAATTCCCAGGGTTATCCCTAGTTCCTTTTTTGAACAGGGGCACGACATTCGCCACTCTCCAATCCCCTGATACCACCCCTGTTGACAGTGAGGACGAAAAGATCATTGCCAACGGCTCTGCAATTTCATCTCTTGCTTCCCATAGAATCCTTGGATATATCCCGTCAGGCCCGGGGGACTTGTCTATCCTCAAGTTTTTCAAAATGCCCAACACATCTTCCTTCCTGACAAGTATTTCCTCGAGCTTACCAATCTGTTTCACACTGTCCTCTCCAACAATATCGCCCCTCTCATTTGTAAATACAGAAGAAAAATACTCATTCAAGACCTCTCCTATCTCTTCAAACTCAATACACAATCTCCCGCTACTGTCCTTGATCGGACCTACCCTCGCTCTAGTCATTCTCATATTTCTCACATATGTGTAAAAGGCCTTGGGGTTTTCCTTGATCCTACCCGCCAAAGATTGTTCATGCCCTCTCTTAGCTCTCCTAATCCCTTTCTTCAGTTCCCTCCTGGCTATCTTGTATCCCTCCAATGCCCTGTCTGAACCTTGTTTCCTCAGCCTTACATAAGTCACCTTTTTCCTTTTAACAAGACATTCAACCTCTCTTGTCAACCATGGTTCCCTCACTCGACCATCTCTTCCCTGCCTGACAGGGACATACATATCAAGGACACGTAACACCTGTTCCTTGAACAAGTTCCACATTTCACTTGTGTCCTTCCCTGCCAGCCTATGTTCCCAACTTATGCACTTCAATTCTTGTCTGATAACATCGTATTTACCCTTCCCCCAATTGTAAACCTTGCCCTGTTGCACGTACCTATCCCTCTCCATTACTAAAGTGAAAGTCACAGAATTGTGGTCACTATCTCCAAAATGCTCCCCCACTAACAAATCTATCACTTGCCCTGGTTCATTACCCAGTACTAAATCCAATATTGCCCCTCCTCTGGTCGGACAATCTACATACTGTGTTAGAAAAGCTTCCTGGACACACTGCACAAACACCACCCCATCCAAACTATTTGATCTAAAGAGTTTCCACTCAATATTTGGGAAGTTAAAGTCGCCCATGACTACTACCCTATGACTTCTGCACCTTTCCAAAATCGGTTTCCCAATCTGTTCCTCCACATCTCTGTTACTATTGGGGGGCCTATAGAAAACTCCTAACAAGGTGACTGCTCCTTTCCTATTTCTGACTTCAACCCATACTACCTCAATAGGGTGATACTCCTCGAACTGCCTTTCTGCAGCTGTTATACTATCTCTAATTAATAATGCCACCACCCCCCACCTCTTTTACCACCCTCCCTAATCTTATTGAAACATCTATAACCAGGGACCTCCAACAACCATTTCTGCCCCTCTTCTATCCAAGTTTCCGTGATGGCCACCACATCGTAGTCCCAAGTACCGATCCATGCCTTAAGTTCACCCACCTTATTCCTGATGCTTCTTGCGTTGAAGTATACACACTTCAACCCATCTCCGTGCCTGCAAATACTCTCCTTTGTCAGTGTTCCCTTCCCCACTGCCTCATTACATGCTTTGGCGTCCTGAATATCGGCTACCTTAGTTGCTGGACTACAAATCCGGTTCCCATTCCCCTGCCAAATTAGTTTAAACCCTCCCGAAGAGTACTAGCAAACCTCCCTCCCAGGATATTGGTGCCCCTCTGGTTCAGATGCAACCCGTCCTGCTTGTACAGGTCCCACCTTCCCCAGAATGCGCTCCAATTATCCAAATACCTGAAGCCCTCCCTCCTACACCATTCCTGCAGCCACGTGTTCAACTGCACTCTCTCCCTATTCCTAGCCTCGCTATCACGTGGCACCGGCAACAAACCAGAGATGACAACTCTGTCTGTCCTGGCTTTCAACTTCCAGCCTAATTCCCTAAACTTGTTTATTACCTCCACACCCCTTTTCCTACCTATGTCGTTGGTACCAATGTGCACCACGACTTCTGGCTGCTCACCCTCCCCCTTAAGGATCCTGAAGACACGATCCGAGACATCCCTGGCCCTGGCACCCGGGAGGCAACATACCTTCCGGGAGTCTCGCTCGCGACCACAGAATCTCCTATCTATTCCCCTAACCATTGAATCTCCTACAACTATTGCTTTTCTATTCTCCCCCCTTCCCTTCTGAGCCCCAGAGCCAGACTCCGTGCCAGAGACCTGACCGTTAGGGCCTTCCCCCGGTAGGTCATCCCCCCCCAACAGCATCCAAAACGGTATACTTGTTTTGAAGGGGAACGGCCACGAGGGATCCCTGCACTGTCTGCCTGTTTGTTTTTTTCCCCCTAACTGTAACCCAGCTATTCTTGTCCTGTACCTTGGGTGTGGTTACCTCCCTGTAACTCTTCTCAATCACCCCCTCTGCCTCCCGGATGATCCGAAGTTCATCCAGTTTCAGCTCCAGTTCCCTAACACGGTCTTTGAGGAGCTGAAGTTGGGTGCACTTCCCGCAGGTATAGTCAGTGGGGACACCGGTGGTATCCCTCACCACCCACATCCTACAGGAGGAGCATGTAACTGGCCTAGCCTCCATCCCCTCTTACCTTAAAGAATATAGCTGCTGTGTGGACTAACTAGATCTCCGCCCTCCGACTCTGCTCCCAGTCAGCTACACTTCCTGTAAACTCCTGGCTCTCTTCGCACTCTTTGCGGAAATGTCGGAAACAAAATGAAAGGAGCACCTTCCTCCCTCCTCACCTAACTCCCTCGGTCACCAAACTCTCACTATCACACTCAAAAAGCACCAAATTCAGCACTCCCTCGGTCACCAAACTCTCACTATCGCACTCAAAAAGCACCAAATTCAGCACTCAGTGCAAAACTGAGTATATACCATCTGGAGTCACAAAAGCTGAAATCTCCTTCCCCCTTTCGGATAAAGGTACCTGCCAGTAACCTTTAAGTAAATCCAGTTTGGAAATAAAAGCTGATTGTCCCACTTTCTCAATGCAATCCTCCAAACGTGGGATAGGATAAGAGTCCATTCTTGTAACTGCATTAACCTTTCTATAATCCACACACAACTATTGGGTACCATCTGGTTTAGGTACCATCACTATGGGTGAGCTCCATTGGCTGCAACCCACTTCAATTATGCTATTTTTAATCATACTCTCAATCTCTTTGTTAACCTGTGTCAATTTTAAAGGGGTAAGTCTGTATGGATGTTGTTTGATTGGAACAGCATTTCCCACATCTACATCATGTATAGCCATTTTAGTACTTCCCAATTTATCTCCACAAATATGCCCATGTGATATCAATAACTCTTTCAGGTCAGTTTGTTTTTCCTCTGGAAGGTAACTCAACAATTTATCCTAATTTTTAAGAACATCCTCGTTTTCCAATTTAATTTGAAGTGTGTCAGATTCACAGTCATTGGGATTTGGTCCGTCACTTCGAGTTAGAATCATTAAAACCTTCTCCTTTTTCTCTCCTTCCCTTTCAAAGTACCTTTTAAGCATATTCACATGACACACTCGGTGAGTTTTCCTTCTGTACGGTGTCTTTACCACATAATTCACCTCACTTAATTTCCTTTCAATCTGATAAGGTCCACAAAACCTTGCTTTTAAAGGTTCACCTACAATTGGTAACAATACTAAAACTTTATCTCCACTGGCAAAACTACGAACTTTGGATTTCTTGTCCGCTACCCGTTTCATCACATTTTGTGCAACTTTTAAATGTTGTCTAGCCAATTCACCTGCTCTATTTAATCATTCCCTAAAATTTGACGCGTAATCCAATAATGCAATTTCCGATTTCTCACCCACCAATTTTTCCTTCATCAATTTTTGTGGTCCTCGTACCTCATGACCAAAAATTAGTTCAAAAGGACTAAATTGCAAACAGTACGAATGAAATTCCTTTATCCCAATCCTCTGGATAATCATGACAATAAGCCGTCAACATTGTCCTTAATGTCTGATGCCACCTTTCTAACGCTCCCTGAGATTCTGGATGGTACGCAGTTGATTTAAATTGTTTTACTCCTAAGCTATCCATAACTTCTTTGAATAACCTCGAGGCAAAATTTGATCCTTGATCCAACTATATTTCTGTGGGTAGTCCATATCTAGTAAAGAATTTAAGTAACTCCTCCACAATCTTTTTAGCTGTAATATTACGTACTGGAATGGCCTCTGGAAACCTAGTAGACACATCCATTATCGTCAAAAGATATTGATTCCCACTTTTTGTTTTAGGAAGCGGTCCTACGCAATCAATTAGGACCCTTGTAAAAGGTTCCTCAAATGCTGGAATGGATATTAAGGGCGCTGGTTTTATCACTGCTTGAGGTTTCCCCATCACTTGACATTTGTGACATGATTGACAAAATTTAACTACATCTTTATGTAGTCCAGGCCAATAAAAATGTTTCTGGATTTTAGCTTGAGTTTTCCTTATTCCCAAATAACCTCCCACTGGTACCTCATGTGCAACTTGCAACACCTCCTTTCTATACTCCACCCACTTTCTGACATCACTGCAGTAGTAAACACCCATTTCTTAAAGGTACTCTCACTACAGATATTTAGATACACACCCATATATAAACCCCCATTTCTTAAAGGTACTCTGACATGACAACACACACACACATACAAACACTCACACATTCTCCGCCCACACATACACTCACATTCTCTCTCACCCACCCACACGCACACACAACACTCCCACACACACTTAAACATTCTCCCATACATTCAGTCTCGCCTAGGCAGAACAAAGCTGTGTCGCTCAGTCCACATGCATCACATTTTAAAAGGTGAATCTGCTTGATCCAGAAATGTTCCACTTTGAGGCATTAATACTTTGCCTTGATTTCCCAAGCCAGGTCACTTAGGGTTCAAGGTACAGTGATACTATTTATAACGAGAATTTCTAACCACGAGAGAAGTACTTATTCAAAGCGTTTTCCACCTTGTAATACTTGAATGGAGTCAATTCCCTTTGGGACAAAAAATATGCAGAAACCTAACTGAAATTAATGAGCTGTAACACAGCACTATTTAACAGTTGTGATAATATTAGCTTTCTCTACTTGACACCTCAGTCTCTTTTTCTCCTTTAAGTAAATTTTACATTTTTATTGCCTGGAAAATTAATGATGAGCTTAGATGCCATGTTTTAATGTCAGGTAATTTATTTGTTTTTCTTAATTGGGCACCTGTTAAATGAAATAAAATGTTACTTTAGTCCACCCCCTTTTCCTCCTTGATGCTGGCAAAGCAGTTGCCATTTCCAAATAACTCGGAGAGGATCCCTGACGGATTTATCTATTTTTATTTTGTTCATTGGGTGAAGTGTTCCCTTACATTTGCATTCACCTGTGAAGGTGCGATGCAAAAGACAAAAAGGAGGATAGGTTTTGCCGGACGCAAAGGATACCAGCTACCATGCATTACTTTTATCCACGTGTGGCTCAGTGGTAGGCATGCTTACCTCATGCTTAGGTTCAAATCCCACTGAAGAGGTGAAATCTTGTGCCCTCCCCTGTGGCACATTTGGTGGCGGGGGCAAGGGGGGGGAGACATTTAAGCAGGTGGGGACCCCACCTCTGTGAACGGTCTTCCTGTCCTGCGCCCCCTCCCCGAAATTAAGGCCCTTAAGCCTGGTTCGATCTTGCCCCTTGCCTGAGGTGTGTTGATCCTCAGGTTAAATCACCACCAGTCAGCTCTCCCCCCTCAAAGGGGAAAGCAGCCTATGGTCATCTGGGACTATGGCCACTTTAATTTACTAATTAATGCTCACTTAAGAGTCCCATCCCATTGCCGCTGGTACTAACCCAATGGTGGGCTGTGGGTTCGCTTGCAGGCGTGTTTGCTTGTGGGCTCCTGGGAGTGGGAATCCGCTCGGGTCACAGGCACTCTGTGCCTGCTCAAGGGATCAGGTTTGCCACTGGATCTCAGGGAATTTGTTTCATCCTGGGGACATCACCATGAGTGTTAGTGGGCAGGATGGTCCACCGGGCACACAGGACGGTGGCCCGGATGAGCAGGTTTTTTTGGGTAGAGGACAGGTGTGGGCGATGTGCAGGAGGGCCCTCAAATCATGTCCACATGTTTTGGGCATGCCCGAAGCTCAGGGGAATTCATGTCCAGGGTGTTAAAGGTGAGGGTGGCACCGAGTCCAGAGATGGTGATTTTTGGAGTGTCAGAAGACCCGGGAGTCCAGGGGGAGTCATCATTAGGGTTCATTCGGAGATAGCAGTCGTTTATCAACTTCTTCAGAAACAATTGAACCGTCAGCAGATTCAATATAGGGGGGTGGGTGTTAGGGAGTAAGGGGGGTAGGGGGGAGGAAGTTAGACTATGTTGGTCCAGCTTAGGCGAGAACTGTGGGAGATGGAGGGGTGTGTTCCACATTGAACTATGTTTATATCTGTACTTGTATCTTTTGTCATTAGAAAACCATAAATGCCTTAATAAAATGTTTTTTTTAAAAAACAGATTATTATAACAAATATGTCATGGAACACAAGACAAAGGGAATGGTAATGATTGCATTAAACATGAAAGCTTTGATCCAGAATAGGTGTAAATAGCAGAATAAAGGTCAGCACTGTCTGAAAGAAAAGTAGCAGAATGTGTTAATAGCAGAAAAAGGATGAGCGCTGTCTGAAATTAATACATGAGCACAAGATACAGACTGGTACTAGGGGGAAGAAATTCTAAATGGAGGACAGAATTCATGGTCTGAAGTTAACTTAATATTGAGTCCAGAAGGCTATAAAGTGCCTCATTGATATAGCAAGTGACTGAATGATCGGGGTTAATTTTACGGTCAGAGTGAAGGTGTTCTGAAAAGTGCTCATCCAGTCTGCATTTCATCTCCCCACTGTAGAGGAGACCACATTTTGAGCAGCTAATGCCGTAGGCCAAATTGAAAGAAGTAGAAGTGGAAGGAGTGTTTTGGGGCTTTGGACAGTGAGGAGGGAGGAGGTAAAGGGACAAGTGTTACACCAACTGAGAATGCATGGGAAGGTGCCGTGGGAAGGCTTTGAGGTGCTGGAACCGATAGATTGGACAAGGGTGTCACAGAGTGAATAATCCCTTCGGAATTCTGACAGGGGAGATTAAAGTGCTTCCAAGTTTTATATCATTCCCAAACTCTGAGGTTGTTACCATGCACAACAATATCTAGACCATTTATATGCATCAGGAAAAGAAAGGATCCCAATAAGAGTCTAGAGGGTGGAGCCCAGGTTAAGGGAGAATAATGGAGGTGGGTGAATGTGTCCATTGATCCGGGGGAGGACTCCTGCCCAAAGAAGTGAGCTTGGAGACAAAGACGACATAAGAAGTGAGCAACGCCATACCAAGCCTGAAATTCACTGAGGTGAGGGCGCAAATGGGTAGAACGGAGTCCTTTGCTGACTCCTAGGTGGCACTTGCAGCTGGCAGTGTTACTGCCATGGCGAGGGTTGGCACTGTGAAGCTGGCATTTTTTCAGTGCGTGCCATCGGGCTGGGGTTTCCTGGCATGAGTGTTGGGTGAGCCGCAATTTGTTAACCGCTTTTAAATGAAACTTTGTCAAACGTTTTCTTAAAATCCATGTCGACAATATCCACTGCATTCCCCTCGTCAACCTTCTCTGTTTCCTCATCAAAAAAAACCCTCAATCAACTCACAAAGCAGAATTAAACTTTTACAAGTATGTGCTGATCTCCTTACTGAAGTGAAACCTCTCTAAGTGCCTGTCGATTTTTCTTGAGTGTTGTTTTTCAATCCTTACCCACCCATGATGTGAAACTGACCTGTATATCACCCTTTTTTAACAGTGGTATCATATTTGCCACCTCTACACCTTTCCTATACCTATGGAAATTTGGGAGATTATTGCAAGCACTTCCGCCATCTTCACCCCCACTTCCCTCAGAAAATAAGGATGCAATCCATTTGGACCAGGCGCTTTATCCACTCTGAGCCTAGTTAATCGAACATTGTTATGGATTAATTTCCAGTATGTTCTGCCCATCAATTTTCACTTTGTCCATTATGTCTACCATCTCTGCTTCTAGCGATACACAACACCCTCTTGCTGCACAGTGAAGAGATTTTTTTGGCTTATATAGAGGAATTAAGTAAGCAAATTTAATGTTCCATCAGTGTAGGGGAGTAGCAATCTCTGTGCCCTGCAGGAAAAGCTCTCCCATAATCATCGGAAGAGGGCCCAGACTGATGGTGGGGTGCCAGACTTGAGAGTCCTCACCTCCTATAAGGAGCGTGGCCTCGAGGTGTCTGGCATGGCTGAGGACAGGGCAGTCACCCATGCGGTGACTGGTGGATGCTGCAGAGGTGAGGGACCACCAGGCTACACCCAGAGGACCTGTCAAATTTGAATAGTGATTGCCTTACTGACTGACCCAGCCCTCCCACTGACCACATGTCCATTCTCCCGCAGGTCCAGCAACCGGCAGCGCCAGCCCATCCCGGGCGGCCCCCTCTCCTGACTCCGAGGACAACACCTCAGAGGAGAGCTCCGAGGATTCCACCGTGGTCGCGACACAGCTGCCATCCCCACCCCCCATCAGCGCAAATACACACACCTTGATGGGACATGATAGTGGACAGGCATCTGGGGCACAATCTGGTGAGCACCACACTGCTGCTGATGTACATCTGGCGGAGTCAGGAAGCCCCAGGGGAGACAGCAGTCAGAGGTCTGCTGGGTCCCACCCTGATGCTGCGCCCCTGACACAGAGTTTTCTGGAGCTGATGGACATGTTAGGGAGCGGCTGGGACATTCAGAAGGAGGTGTCAGCGTCACTCAGCAGATCCGTAGCCAATTGGAGGAGTCCCACAGGCTATTGGTGCAGGAGATGGTGCCGGCAATGAGTGGGACCGAGGCCAACACTGCCAGGGAGGCGACCGCAGTGGAGAGACGTGGGCACGATGGAACCTGGTCGGCACCATGAGTGAAAGTGTCCAAGGCGTCGCTCAGTCGGTAACGGCCATAGCCGAGGTTCTCGGCAGTATGTCTGCCACACAGGAGTATGTCACCCAATACCAGGCCGACCTTGATAGGGTTCTGCGGGTCATGCCCTGCTGTCAGATGGGAATGGCCGAGGCGCGGCGGAGCTTGTCGCAGTGGCAGGTGGACATTGCTGAGGCACTGCAGAGCATGGCCCGGTCACTGGGGGGCATCGCCGAGGGCGTTGACATGACCATGGGCAGCCACCACGGCAGAGCCAGATGATGCAGGGGCAGCCGGGGCTCAAACAAGGTGCCCCTCTGTCCCAAGGTGAACCTCAGGGCCCCATGGGCACTGACCGGGAGGAGGGAGCGCTGAGTGCCAACCCGGGCCCGACCCATGGGGTGGCGACGGTGGCTGCCTGCTCTCCCGGGTTTCACCCCTCTGACGAGACCCTCTTCAGCACACGGGACAGGGCGGCACGTCTGTGCATGAGCTACCAACAAGTGAGCCGGGGTCCTCCGGCCCCAGAGCCCCCGGAGGTCGCCCGCCAGGGGCATCGAAGGCCACGGGATGAGGTAAGCAGCTGGCTGCCCCCCACTCAGATGTGCATCCTGGGGAAACACCAACATGTAGTGGTAGATCTAGGAGGTCCAAGCACGTTGAGGATCACTGAGAGCATCGGGGTAGTGGGAGGGGTTAGGTAGGGGGCGGGGGGCGGCATTATCGGGAATGGGGTATTGTACAGCACAGAAAACAATTTTTTGCACAACCATTATGATGCCTCTGTCATTTTCTTCCGCGATGCAGGATGACCCCCGAATCCTTTGCCTGTATCTCCAGGTAACCTCCCTGTCATGATATTCAAACATACATCATAACACATACATAATGATAGACAGACCAACGATCAACCGATCGCCGATCACTTTCCGCCTGGATACTGGCGCCTCCGCCAACCTCATAGCATGGTCAGCATTCTCTGCCGATTAGCACACATAACACGACAGCCAATCACAGACAAGAGCAGACACAGTATAAGACAAGAAACACGACACTTCCTGGCCAGTCCATCTGGAGACAGCACAGGGCCAGGACCTCATTAGCAAGACACTCACACAGTCACAACGTGCTGAGTACCAAGTCAGATGTGTAAATAGTTAGTTGCAATAAAACTGCGTTGTACCAATCGCAACCGTGTTGGTTCGTCTGTACCTCAGAGCACCCAACACCTCATGGTACCAGTGAGTGAATCCTACCGGCAAATCTGCCATCCTGAGCCATGGACACCCGCAACAAACCGCAGCCGTTGCAAGTCGCTGGGAACCTGGGCACAAATTGGAGGCTCTTCAAGCAGCGATTCGAACTGTTCATGCAAGCCAATGAAAAACAGGGCGCCTCGGACGAAACAAAGATTGCCATGCTCCTCACTACCGCAGGTCAGCACACCATCGACGTATACAACTCCTTGGTGTTCGCGCAAGGCGAGAACAAATCTAAGTATGACACGGTCCCCCTCAAGCTCGACAAGCACTTCAACGTTGAGGTCAATGAAAGCTTTGAAAGGTATGTCTTTCAGCAGCGCCTGCAAGGTAAGGATGAGCTCTTTCAGTCCTTCCTGACGCACCTCCGCATACTCGCGCAGTCCTGCGGTTACGACACCACCTCAGGGTCCATGAGCCGGGACCAGATCGTTTTTGGCGTTGCCTCTAGTGGCCTACGCCAGCAGCTTTTAAAAATTAAAGGCCTGACCTTAGCATCTGCAGTTGAAGCCTGTGTCCTGCATGAAAATGCGACCAGCCGCTAAGCCCAATTTCAGGCTACCGAATCGGCACGGAGGGGGTCCCACGCGATCGAATCGGCAAGCCACGCCGCCCACGAGGCCGAACGCATCCAGGCAATCGAGTTTCTCGCGGCCCGGACGAGGGCGGCCGTTTCGCACGCTGTTTGAGGCCTCCCGCGTTTGTGCGCGCCAAAACCTACGGCAACACTGAGGGACGTGCTGCGCAGGCGCGCCCGACGCAAGACTGAACTGCGCATGCGCAGTGGCGTAACGAACGCCATGACGTCATGACGTGCGGCAACTGTGGAGCTGCACATTTAAAAGGGCAATGTCCCGCAAAAACCCGACAATGCCTACGCTGTGGCAAGATGGGCCACTACGCTGCCTACTGTCGAGCGGCTCAACCGGTTGATCTTCCACATCTCCAATAACCTCGCAGGAACGTGCGGACCATTCAGCCTCCACATCACGACATCCAAACCGACGACACAGATGACCAAGATGCCTTTCGGGTTGCGGTCATTGATGCGAACCAGGTCAACACCATCAATCTGGGCGATGAATGGAGTGCCACCCTAACGGTCAACTGATCGCCGATCACTTTCCGCCTGGACACTGGCGCCTCCGCCAACCTCATAGCATGGTCAGCATTCTCTGCCATGAAGGTCAGACCACCAATCCAGCCATCCCGGTGCAAGATGGTCGACTACAGCGGGAACGTTATCCCGGCCATGGGATCCTGCCAGCTCCAGGTGACACACAAAACACACGGCCACACTCTCATTCGAGATAGTTGGCTCATTGAAGGACTCCCTGCTGGGCGCACAAGCATGTAAGGCTCTCCACCTTGTGCAACAAATTCTCTCTCTCTCTCTCCAGACGGCACGTCTGAATTCCCAGATCCAGAGTTCTACGCACAGCTCCAATCGCTGCTCGCCCACAACCAGGAGGCATTCGAAGGCATGAGAACACTGCCATACACCTACTGAATTCGCCTCAAACCGGACGCCAACCCGGTTGTTCACGCACCTCGCAGGGTTCCTGCGCCACTTAAAGACCGCCTCAAGCAACAGCTGCAGGATCTCCAGGACCAAGGGGTCCTATCCAGGGTCACGGAGCCCACGCCATGGGTCAGCTCCATGGTGTGTGTCAAGAAGCCCTCTGGCGAGCTCCGCATCTGTATAGACCCCAAAGACCTCAATAATAATATTATGAGGGAACATTATCCCATACCCAAACGGGAGGAGGTCACCAGTGAAATGGCCCAGGCGAAGATATTCACGAAACTGGATGCTTCTAAAGGATTTTGGCAGATCCAACTGGACCCGTCCAGCCGAAAGCTATGTACCTTCAACACCCCTTTCGGCAGATTCTGCTACAACCGGATGCCATTTGGCATCATCTCGGCATTCGCGGTCTTCCACAGAATCATGGAGCAGATGATGAAGGCATCGAAGGGGTGCGCGTATATGTGGACGATGTCATCATCTGGTCCACCACACCGCAGGAGCACATACATCGTCTCCAACGCGTTTTTGCCCGCATACGGGAAAACGGCCTGCGCCTCAACCGAGCCAAGTGCTCCTTTGGCCAGACTGAGTTGAAGTTCCTGGGGGACCATATCTCCCGGTCAGGGGTCCGTCCGGATGCAGACAAGGTGAGCGCCATCACAGCCATGCTGCAGCCGGCCGACAAGAAGGCTGTCCTACGCTTCCTTGGCATGGTCAACTTCCTGGGGAAGTTCATTCCCAACCTTGCCTCCCACACGACGGCTCTGCGCCACCTCGTCAGAAAATCCACAGAGTTCCAGTGGCAACACACGCACCAGCTGGAATGGGAGGAGCTCAAACGCAAACTCACCACAGCACCAGTGTTGCCGTTTTTTGACACGTCTCGTGCCACCAAAATCTCAACTGATGCCAGCCAATCCGGCATTGGAGCAGTGCTCCTGCAGAGGGATGACACGGCATCATGGGCCCCCGTGGCCTATGCATCGCGGGCCATGACCCCCACAGAGCAGCGCTACGCGCAAATCGAAAAAGAATGCCTGGGCTTGCTAACTGGTTTAGACAAGTTCCACGATTACGTCTATGGTCTTCCCCGGTTCACTGTCGAAACTGACCACCGCCCCCTGATCAGCATAATAAACAAGGACCTGAACGAGATGAACCCTCGCCTCCAGGGCATCCTACTTAAACTCAGGAGGTACGACTTCCAACTGGTCTACACTCCAGGGAAGGACCTCATCGTGGCGGATGCCCTATCCAGAGCAGTGAGCACGCCGCCAGATGCGGAGGGGTTCGTATGTCAGGTCGAGGCACAGGTGGCTTTTACAGCGGCAAATCTGCCGGCTGACGACTCCAGTCTGGCCCGTATCTGCCGAGAGACTGCGGCCGACCCCCTTCTGTAGCGAGTGATGCACCACATGACGGGAGGGTGGCTCAAAGGGCAGTGCCCGCAGTTCTACAATGTCCGAGATGACCTAGCCATCATTGATGGGATCCTTCTGAAGCTGGACCAGATTGTGATTCCGCACAGCATGCGCCAGCTGGTTCTCGATCAACTACACGAAGGCCACTTGGGGGTCGAGAAGTGCAGATGCAGGGCTCGAGGGGCGGTATACTGGCCGGGCATCAGTGACGATATTGCCAATATGGTGCTCAACTGTACAACCTGCCAAAGGTTTCAGCCGGCGCAACCTCCTGAGACGCTTCTGCCCCATGAGCTGGTGACGTCCCCCTGGGCGAAGGTGGGTGTCGACCTATTTCACGCGCTCGGCATGGACTATGTCATCATAGTTGACTACTTCTCAAACTACCCAGAAGTCATACGCCTGCACGATTTGACGTCGTCTGCTGTCATCAGGGCCTGCAAAGACACCTTTGCTCGCCACGGCATTCCGATGACTGTCATGTCGGACAATGGGCCCTGTTTTGCCAGCCATGAATGTTCGTCCTTTGCTGCTTCGTATGGCTTCACACACGTGACGTCCAGCCCTCTGCATCCCCAGTCCAATGGAAAGGCGGAGAAAGGCGTTCACATTGCCAAGCGGCTCCTCTGCAAGGCTGCTGCTGCCGGGTCGGACTTCTACCTCGCCCTGCTGGCCTATCGCTCGGCCCCACTAGCCACTGGTCTCTCACCAACACAGCTGCTGATGGGTCGCGGCCTCAGAACCACTGTGCCTTCCATCCTGGCACCAACAATAGACCATGCTCCGGTACTGCATAGGATGCAACTGCAGCGCGATCGCCAGAAGAGATCGTACGACATACGGGCGACTGATCTTCCCTCCCTGGCCCCTGGAGACAACGTCCGCAAGCACCTACCAGACGGTGGCTGGTCAGCACTTGCCGAAGTTCTCCGACGCGTGCTTCCCCGCTCGTTCCTGGTACTCATGCCGGATGGATCTGTGTGTAGGCGCAATCGCCAAGCCCTTTGCCTACTTCCACGCTCGCAACGGGACCCTACACAGACGCCGTGTCCTCCACTGGTTCCTGATAGCGACTTCGTGGAGCTGCCATATACCATGCCCCTTCTATCGCCGTCCGTGGCCAGGCTCGCACCTCAGCCGGTGGTTCTCGACCCACCCTTGAGGCGATCAACCCGAATTCATCGCCCACCTACTAGACTGGACTCATGAGACTGTTCACACGTCAAACCTTAGCAACTACTGTTTTGTAACTTGTCACTGTTTTATCATTCCAGGCCTCGTTTGATCTGTCCAAATTTCAACATTGTTCTTCTTTTGTTATGGTACAACCTCGTTAGCATGTCACACCTGACATCGCCCCTTGTATATAGTTAAGCCCCATGTACATGATGTAAATATTACGCACATACACCTTTAGCTGCACTCAGGACACATTTATATTTATAACCACGTAGGCACATAATCTTGTAAAAAAGGAAGGATGTCATGATATTCAAACATACATCATAACACATACATAATGATAGACAGACCAACAGACCAATTAGAACACATAACACGACAGCCAATCACAGACAAGAGCAGACACAGTATAAGACAAGAAACACGACACTTCCTGGCCAGTCCATCTGGAGACAGCACAGGGCCAGGACCTCATTAGCAAGACACTCACACAGTCACAACGTGCTGAGTACCAAGTCAGATGTGTAAATAGTTAGTTGCAATAAAACTGCGTTGTACCAATCGCAACCGTGTTGGTTCGTCTGTACCTCAGAGCACCCAACACCTCACTCCCCTCCTCGTAGCACTCGCCCACCCTCCAGCAGTGGTCATGTCCCAGGAGCTGTGCCCCATTCCCTGGGTGTTCGAATGTTGGCTGCTGCGTGTGTGGTGTTGACTACCACACAGTGTCCAGGCATCAAGGTTTGATCGGAATGCTAAGCAATGACTCCCACATACTACATGGCCCGTCTACCCACGGGAACCCACTTGGCATGTGTCAAGTGCTCATGTAACCACAATTGCCAGTTCCCTATTAGCGATAGCATTTAGCCGCACAGAGGCCTTGGCAGTCGGTGTATGTGTGGATGATCGGTGGGGCAGATGGACAGGGACAGGGGTTGCCCCCCGGCATGGGCCTGTGATCCAAGGGTTGGCATGGTAGTGCTACGAGTGCTTACCCCCCTCATTTGCCCCCTCAGTGCCTCCCCCCACCCTACCATGGCGTCCCACCCAAGCCCAGGGTCCGCCACCCACCGCCCGGCATTGGGTTGGTAAGGTCAGCACCCCAGGTCTCTTTGCCTGTGCGCAAAGATGGCTACTCCCCTCCTCGGTTGCCTCCAGAAGCTCTTCCATTAGGTTCACGTTTTAAAAAGGAGTATTAATTGGCACCAGCGTAAGCACTTGCTGGGGAGGCCAGTGAATGACAGGAGGCCATTGGATGATGGGTGGCTCTCGTTAATTGCATGGAAATGGGCCTTAAAGAGGTGATAATTTGTTTCTCGCCATGCTACGGCAGGATTCCGATTTCGCCTCTGGGAGCAGGCCGGTTGCATCGCAAATTGTTTGGCACCTGGTGCAGTTCAGATTGCCAGAGAATACAACAGGATAAAGATAGGCTGCAAAATTGGGCAGAGAAATGGCAGATGAAATTTAACCCGGACAAATGCGAGGTGATGCATTTTGGTAGATCCAATTCAGGTGGGTGCTATAAAACAAATGGCAGAACCATCAGGAGCATCGAGACACAGGGAGATCTGGGTGAAGAAAAGGAGATTAGAGATTTAGCATTGAAGGATCAAGAGTTGGTCTTTTTGAGGAGGGGTGATGACGGCAGGTTTGAAGGAAAGAGGGTGAATACTGAGGAGTGAAAAACGTTAAGAACATAATTGAAATTAATAATTAAAAGGGTGTGAAGAAGAGAACAGGGGGTGGGATTCTCGGATCCTGAGGCTAAGTGTTGACGCGTCGGAAACGGCATTGTGTTTTACAACGGGATCAACAGGCCCCAAGGATCAACTGTGGGTCTGCGCATCAACGCTGCGGCTGGCGCGAAATCGCACATGTGCGTTATGACCGCCGCAAACTCGCGCATACGTGCTAGTTGCCTTCTCCGCAGCGACCCCAACGCACAATGGCGGAGAGCTACAGGGGCCCGGCGGGGAGTAAAATAGGCCCCCACCAGGAGAAGTCGGCCCGCTGATCGGTAGGCCCCGATCGCGGGCCAGGCCACGGTGGAGGCCCCTCCCCCCGGGTCGGATCCCCCCTCTCCCCCCCAACCAGTCCGCCCCCCCGCAGGATGAATGCCGAGGTCCCGCCGGGTACGACCACACGTGAATGGCGGCGGCCGGACTCGGCCTATCTCGGCAGCCACTCGGCCCAACGCACGTGGAGAATTGCCGGATGGGCCGCGTAGAGCGCCCCCGACCGCCACCGTGCCGACCACGCCAGCACCAATGGTGCCGATTCTCCGGTCACCGGAGAATCGGCGGACCAGCGTCGGAACGCCGTCGAGTGTATCGCGCCGCCCCCCCCCCCCCCGCCGATTCTCCGACCCGGCCCGGAGTCGGAGAATCCCGCCCAGTAACTGAGACCAAGTAGAAAGCACTCAGAGGGCTCACGCACACATGTGATGGGCCATATTGCTTATGCAGTGCTGCCAGCTTCTATAATGTAACTCATTTTACAACAGTTACTGGTTTCGTTCTCGATTACACAATCAGTGCCAAAGGCCAATTCAACCATGAAGGCCATATAATAGAGAGCAAAACTAATTGAGGAAGCTATTTCCTCTTGGTATTATGCGTTGGCAACGGCAGCAACAAAGAAGGTAGATTTTCTCTGATTGCTATTTCTAGATAAATGGTGAATGTTTTCTCTGAAAATGTTTTTACTGTTTTGCTAGATACTGTGATTGAGGAAATCTTCCTGCAGTGCTGACCAGAGCGATCAAAGGAAATCTTCTACTCACTTCCTTTCACCCTCTTTTACAGTGGGATCTTGTCAGAATTCCCAGCAAAACTCGAACATATTTGTCCCTAAGCTGCCACCATGTGCTGACTATTACATTGCTGAGTGCTTCTGTGGTCTCCCGGGAGGCTGTCACTTAACCATCCCTGAGGAGGATATCAGTGAGTTGAATAAATAAAGCTAACCTCTACAGCTACTGATGCAGCCTTAACACCTGCTGTTATCAGCTGGTATCTCCCAGTACAACAGCAGTTCTGTGGAGTTCTGCCTCTTTAACATTTTCAAGCATGAGTCTCCTGGTGAGAAGCATATTTCCAATGCACCATTCATTAAAAGGTTCCATGCTTTAGCTATTTTCTTGTGAAGATTCGGGGAGTCCAAACTGAGTTATGACAAAAGAAACAAAGGTTTATTTACAATGTTTAAGGTACAGTGCTCCCGTGATACCCAACCAGGTCTGAGACAGCCGGTCCTGAACTGGCTGACCATATATATATATATGTATATAAATACACGCCCCCTCAGCGGGGAAGCCCATATTCTGCAATGGACACGGGGAATACATCGTTCCCACCCCGCAAGTCCCGTGTTGGTGCAGGTTATGACATCTTTAACCCCCCACTTTGCAACTGATGGACTTAGTCAATGGCGTCAGTGTGCCTGTATCTTTTCCTGCTTCCTACCTAATAATATGAAGGGAATGGATGTCTCATCTGCATGAGATTTCTCTCATAATAATGTGCTTTTCTTCCGCCCTCCCCCATCCCACTATTCAAAATCCGTTGAGGCGCTCTCACCTCTGAATCAGAAGATCAAACATTCAAGTGCCACTCCACAGAGCTATCGACACAGTCCAGGCTGACAGAACCCGTGTAATTCTGAGGGAGTGCTGCACTGTCGGAGCTGTTGTCTTTTGGATGAGGTATTAAGAGATTGGAGATAAGCTGCTTTCAAGGGGCTGAGAGTGGAACTTGGGAAAGTAAAATGAGCAATGACATAAACCAACAACAATGTAGTGCAGCAATGAGAAACATTTAAAACAGTGTTCAATTGAGCGCAGAAAAATATATTCATCAAAAAGAAAAGAACGAGCTAAACACTAGTGGGACTCTGTGGATGAATAAAGACATAAGGGAACAATTGATAGGTCAGGAAAGAGGCATACATTAAGTACATAGTCAGCAGAGGAGTGCATGATAAGAGAGAATACAAGAGAATAGATGCAAAGAAAAACAATTAAGAAGACATGAGGAACTATAGAATTAAATTATCAAAGTATATAAAACAAAATAGGAAAATATTTTACAAGAACGTCAATAAAAAAAGAAGGTTGTGATTGGAATGCCTTTGTGAAGTGCTTTGGGACATTTTATTTCATTAAAAACTCAATATAAATAAAAGCTGTTGTTGTTCTTTACCCCCCTCAGTATTTATTCCCTTGTCCCCTGCCATCTGCAAAGAATTAAAATTTAATTTTTTAAACATGTCCCAAACAGCAAGTAAAGAGTTCCTGGGGAAAACATGTCATGTATCAATGCTACAGTGTGCTGCCCATAGCATGTGGAAACCTGTGTGTGGAGTCAGAAGACATAGGTGAGGTTTTAAATGAGCACTTTGCAGCTGTGTACACTATGGAGACGGACAATGTAGGGAGGGGGAATGCGATGTACTCGAACAAATTCATATTGAGAGAAAGGAGGTATTAATATTTTCAGCAGGCTTAAAAGTGGATAAAACCTCAGGCCCAGATGAGATGTATCCCAGGGTGCTGTGGGAGGTAAGAGACAAGGGGCGTCATTCTCCGACCCCCCAGCAGGTCGGAGAATGGCCGTTGGCCGCCGTGAATCCCGCCCCCGCCGGTTGCCGAAGTCTCCAAAGGGAGAAAAGTCAGCGGGGCGTTAATGGCGCCGCTGACGTCGGAGAATGGCACGGGTAGCCGATTTTCGTCCTGCCGATATTCTCCCTTCCGGATGGGCCGAAATCCCGTCGATGTGATGACCGTTCACGTCGACGGAAATCAAACCTCCTTTTCATCGGCGTGAACCTGTGCTCCAGGTTCACGCCGACCAGCGTGGAGGTGAGTGACGGCCTGGGGGGTTGGCCGCTGGGCAGGCGATGGCGTGGCCGCAGTCTGAATGTGTGAGGAGAGGTGTGTCTCGGGTTGTGTGTGTGTGTGTGCGGCGGGGGGGTTAGAGTGGGATGGGCTCCGGGGGAGTGCCGGGAGGGGGCCCGTGCCGGGGAGGGGGATGGGGGGTCCGTGCCGAGGAGGGGGATGGGGGGTCCATGCCGGGGAGGGGGATGGGGGGTCCGTGCCGGGGAGGGGGATGGGGGGGTCCGTGCCGGGGAGGAGTATGGGGGGTGGGGTCCGTGCCGGGGAGGAGGGTGGGGTCCGTGCCGGTGAGGGGGATGGGGGGTCCGTGCCGGGGAGGGGGAGTCCGTGCCGGGGAGGGGGATGGGAGGTCCGTGCCGGGGAGGGGGATGGGGGGTCCGTGCCGGGGAGGGGGATGGGGGGGTCCGTGCCGGGGAGGAGGATGGGGGGGGGTCCGTGCCGGGGAGGAGGTTGGGGTCCGTGCCGGGGAGGGGGATGGGGGGTACGTGCCGGGGAGGGGGATGGGGGGGGGGTCCGTGCCGGGGAGGGATATGGGGGGGTCCATGCCGGGGAGGGGGGGTGTGAGGGCAAGTGAGTTGGTCCACCTGGCCAGGTGCCAGCCTCCAACAGTTGGAACCATGCGGTCCATGCCACCTGGCTGGGGGGAAGGAGGGGAAGCAGCGGGCACGGGACAGACTGATAGCCGCCCGCTTCACTGACTAGATGGGCAATGATGACATGTCGTCGTTCCCCCCCCCCCCCCCAACCAGGCCGTCATGTTTTCCGATCATCCAGCGATGTTGGCCACCGTGGTGGCAGCCGCTAATGTCCATGTGGCCCTGGATGAGGAGGAGCGTGCCAGAGAGGCGGCGCAGGCTGCCGCAGAGGGGCAGGCGGCAGCCGCCCAGGCTGGAGGGACACCTGACCGACAGGACGAGGATGGGGAGGAGGACGTCGCGGCCCCACGGCAACGGAGGCACCCGAGGGCGCCCCGTGTGTACCGGCCCCGGCAGTCATACCAGGACCTCACGGACCGGGAATGCAGGAGGAGACTCCGGATGAGCCGGGAAACCGTGGCACACATCTGCCACCTGCTGGCACACCTGTCACCGCGTGGCACTGGCGGGGGACACCCTCTCCCCGTGTCCGTCAAGGTTACGGTGGCCCTGAACTTTTATGCAACGGTGTCATTCCAGGCACCAAGTGGGGACCTGTCCGGCATATCGCAGACATCGGTACATCGGTGCATCCGGGCAGTGACAGATGCCCTATATGCCATGGCGCACCGTTACATCCGCTTTCCTGTGGACCGGGCCAGCCAAGATGCCCGGGCCGTGGGCTTCTCTGCCGTGGCCGGGTTCCCCATGGTCCAGGGCGCGATTGATGGGATGCACCTCGCCGTGCGGCCACCTGAAGATAACAGGGCCATGTTCACCAATAGGAAGGGGACCTATTCGATGAACGTACAGGTGGTCTGCGACCACCGCATGATGATCCTGCAAGTCTGCGCCCGTCACCCAGGCAGTGTACACGACCCATACGTGTTGTCGCGGTCATCCATCCCCTGCATGTACGAGGGACGCCATCCCTGGCTGAGGGGCTGGTTGCTGGGCGACAGGGGCTACCCATTGCGATCGTGGCTTATGACGCCTAAACGGAGGCCACGCAATAAGGTGGAGAACCGCTACAATGATGCCCATGTAGCGACAAGGGGAGTGATAGAGAGGTGCTTTGGCGTGCTGAAGATGCGTTTCAGGTGCCTGGACCTCTCTGGGGGCGCCCTCCAGTATCGGTCAGATAGGGTCGGCCGCATCATTGTGGTCCTGCACAACATAGCCCAGCAGAGGGGCGATGTGCCGCAGGCAGAGGAGGGCGGAGTGGAGGAGCAGCAGGAAGAGGCGCAGTTATCCCCAGATGAGGGGGATGGGGGCAATGGTCAGGGCAGACGGGCTAGACACAGGCGGGTGGCTGTCGACCGTTACCGGCTGGCCCAGCGGGCACGGGACAGACTGATAGCCGCCCGCTTCACTGACTAGATGGGCATGGGAATCGGGTAGTATGGCCACAGACCGCACACCATGGCAACAGCCGACCACCCACACCCCCCACCCATCCACCCACCTAGCAGCCTCACCCCCCTCCCCAACCCCACCCACCCCACCCGCATGCACACTACCACCCCCCCCATTGCCGATCCACCTGCGGCACAACGGGCCGGGCTCACAGTTGCGGGTGGACGCGTGTCTATTGCAGGCCATGGAGGATGATGACAACCCGCCCTGCGATGAGCTCCTGGCTCCACATCGTTGGACTATGTCTGACCCATGGCCACAGTACCACCATCCACCCGGACCATCCCTGCATGCGGCTGTGACACTGCAGCGCACGGTCCCGTCCTCTGCCCGGGGGGATGTTGATGGCGGCCCAGGGGGAAGGGGGCAGACTCACCTGGGGCTGAGGTAAGACCACCCCTCACACACACACTTGCGCTCAACGTACATGACACCCCCGCACGCTTTGGACAGAGCACAAAGGCAGTTTCTGTAGGTGTAACATTGACTTTAATAACCAAACGAGTTCATGCACGTGCCCTAGCCCCTAAAACTCATCTGTGCCCTGCACCCGTGCCAACTTACTCAGTGTCTAATTGTTTGGCCTTACGGGTCCTCTGACTACGTCTACATGGTTCCCCAGACGGTACAGCAGAACTGGAGGTGGACTCCTGTGATTCCTGCCCTCTGACACTGGATCCCTTTGGCGGCCGTTTCCTGGGGCGTCCTGGCCTAGATGGGCCAGGCTGCGGCCCGGGCGACTGGGATGGCGAGCTGCCAGCCTGTCCTGCCCGTTGGCCACCCGATGCACCTGGGACGGAAGGGGGGGGGGGGGAGTCCGAGGTGTCGCGGTGTTCCGGGATCTCCCCTACAGGGGGAGCCGGGCAGACCACACCACCTCCTCCTCCCTCGGGGTGCCCGATGGCCCCCAGGCCTCTACATGGGTGGGGGATGCGAACGGACTGGCCATCCGACGCCCCCCCGACATCTGGCGTTGCCAGTCCTGGAGGCCCGTGCTGGTATCGACAGGGGTCTGCAGGTTTGCAGCCATGGAGCCCAGGGGGTTGGCAAACCCTGTCTGTGACAGTGCGACGCCGGCTCGCACATGGCCACTGGCGATGGCCCGCAGGATGCCCCTCGGAGGCCACGGGAGACAGAGAGACCCGGACCCTCCAGCGATGGCCTGCTGAGACTGGGCCATGGCCTGCAGAGACTGGGCCATGGCCTGCAGAGACTGGGCTATGGCCTGCTGAGACTGGGCTATGGTGTTGAGCGCCTCTGCCATCTGGCGCTGGCACTGGCTCATGGCCTCCTGTGAGAGGGCAGCCATGTCCTGGGCCACAGACGCCGCCTGCACGGAAAGCCCCAGGCCTCGCAAACCTTTCCCCATGTCTGACACCGTCGCACCCATTGCCTCCACCGCGGACGCCACCCGTGCGGTGTTGGCCTGGGTGGCACGCATGACCGGCACCACTTCCAGCTCCTGGATGCGGGTGGACTCCTCCACCTGCGACTGCAGCCGCCGCAAGCCACCCGTCACCCTCTTCGCTCGTCTCCGGGTCGGTGGTTGCATCAGGTCTATGTGTGGGTGTGGAAACTCCAGGAACCCGGGATCCATCTGGGCGGCAGATGTTCGCTTGGGCTGGGCTGCCCTCCGACCGCCCGGCCCCTCTGCTGCTCCTACCTCAACCTGCTGTACCGGGACGGCTGTGTTGTGCGCACCAGTGAGTGTACCAGACGCCTCATCACTAAAGTGCCCAACCGAGGTGAGTGTTTCTGCGATGGTGGAGGGTGTTGGTGACAGCAGTGGCGTTGTGTCGTGCTCTTCGTCCCACTCTGAGTCCATGGCACTTTGGGGTGGGGGTTCGTCTCCACCCATCCACTCTGAGTCACTGTCCGGTATTTCGTCTTCCTGGGTAGTGCTGTCCCGGGTAGGGGTTTCCTGGGCAGTGCTGTCCCGGGTAGTGGTGTCCTGGGTAGTGGTGTCCTGGGTAGTGGTGTCCTGGGTAGTGGTGTCCTGGATAGTGGTGTCCTGGCTCGGATGTGACGGGGGACTGTGGCTGCCCCCCTCGTCGCTGGGTGGTCGCTCCCGCACGTGACGGGGGTGTCGTCTCCCTGTTGCTCCAGGTCTCTCTGTGTCCCGTGGCCTCCGAGGGGCATCCTGCGGGCGTCGCATGCTGGAGGGTCCGGGTCTCTCTGTCTCCCGTGGCCTCCGAGGGGCATCCTGCGGGCGGTCTGCATCTGCGGGGATGGGTGCCTGGACGTTTGGTCCTGCGATACACAATGAAGCATGCATGGTTAGACACGCAGGCAGTGATCAGGTGTTCTGGGGGAGGGAGGATATGGGGACGGGCTGTCGGTGGCTCACTTGCTAGTACGCCCCCGACCTCTGCATCAGCAACCTCCCGGTCGTCAGATCCGCCAGCCAGTTCCAGGGCCCTTTCCTCGTGTACGGTCAGTGGACTCTCATCAGCGGGGCCTCCTCCAGTCCTCACATGCTCCCTATTGTTGTGTGCGCGCTTCTCCTGTGGGGTGGGGGGGTGGGAGGGGGTGGTGGCAGGGGTAAAAGGCAGGTATATGAATGCATGCCATCGGTTGCGCGTGCATTGCAGAGGTTAAGGTTAGGGCTGGATTCACTTGGGGATATGGGGGATATGGGGGAGGGGGGATATGGGGGAGTGGGGGGTATGGGGAGGGGGGATATGGGGAAGGGGGGACATGGGGGAGGGGGGATATGGGGATATGGGGGATGGGGGGTTATGGGGAGGGGGATATGGGGAGGGGGGATATGGGGGAGGGGGGATATGGGGGAGGGGGATATGGGGAGGGGGGATATGGGGGAGGGGGGATATGGGGGAGGGGGGACATGGGGAGGGGGGATATGGGGGAGGGGGATATGGGGGAGGGGGGATATGGGGGAGGGGGATATGGGGGAGTGGGGATATGGGGGAGTGGGGATATGGGGGAGGGGGGATTTGGGGGATATGGGGGAGGGGATATGGGGGAGGGGGATATGGGGGAGGGGGATATGGGGGAGGGGGATATGGGGGATATGGGGGAAGGGGATATGGGGAGTGGGGATATGGGGGAGTGGGGGATATGGGGGAGGGGGGATATGGGGGATATGGGGGATATGGGGGAGGCGGGATATGGGGGAGGGGGGATATGGGGGAGGGGGGATATGGGGAGGGGGGATATGGGGGAGGGGGGATATGGGGAGGGGGATATGGGGAGGGGTTTATGGGGGAGAGGGGATATGGGGGAGGGGGGATATGGGGGAGGGGGGAATATGAGGGACATGGGGGAGGGGGGATATGGTGGAGGGGGGATATGGGAGGCTCACCCTGCCTGCTCTGACGAGGTCGTTCACCTTCTTGTGGCACTGGGTGCCTGTCCGTGGTGTCAGGGCCACAGCGGTGACGGCCTCTGCCCCTTCCCTCCACAGATGCCGGTTGTGGCGTGGGGCAACTCTGCAGCCGTGCCCGGGATACAGGGCGTCCCTCCTCTGCTCCACTGCGTTCAGGAGCGCCTCCACATCCCGTGACTCGAACCTCGGGGCTGAGCGGCGGCCAGCCATCCAGTCGGGTGTTCCGGTAGAGTGGGGGGGAGCAGCGCGGCCTTATGAGCCGTCACGCCGTGTCAGCGGCGTGTATGACGCTGCACGGCATCAACCACGTGCGCACGCGCGGATCCCGTTACGTCGCTGCTAGCCCATTTCGGGCCGGAGACTTTCGACCCATTTTTCCGACGTGACGCAAGTCGGATTTGCGCCGTTTTTTGCGCCGATCGGCGGACTTTGCGCCGATAATGGAGAATTTCGCCCAAGATTGCAGAGACTCACAATAATTTTCTAATTTTCCCTGGGCACAGGAAAGGTGCCAGAAGACTGGAGTATAGCTAATGTGGTGCCATTATTCAAGAAGGGTGTTAAGGATAAACCAGGAAATTACAGGCCAGTGAGCCTAACTTCAGTGGTAGGCAAACTACCGGAAGACTTCTGAGGGACAGAAATAACCTCCGTTAGGGGAGGCAAAGATTAATCAAAGATTGCCAGCGTGGCTTTGTCAAAGGGAGATCCTGGGCCCGATTCTCTGTTTAAGAGACTAAATGCTGACATCGGGATTGAATCAGTGGTGTTCTATGACTCCGAATGCGGCCCCTGTCCTGGAGGAGAGGCTGGGCACCCTGTTCCAAGGAGTGGGATGGAGGCTGCCACCCGCCGCTGTACATCGGGCCTGGGTGCAGGTGGCAGAGGCCATGAGCACCGCGGGTCCCACCACCAGGACCCGGCCAGCAGTGCTGTAAAAAGCTGCACAACCTCCTCAGGGCGACCAGGGTCAGTAACCAGCACCATGCCCCTGGCACCAACCCTCGTCCCACACCCCCGTACCAGCCCCCATCCCCCACCCAGAGGACGACCAAACCCCACCTGCCAGCAGTCTGCTCGCACCCCACCCTGCACCACATGCCAACACCCATACTGCCCACCATGGCTGTGTGCCCTGCACACAAGCCACAATCTACAACCCCCCTTTTCTGCCCGCATCTGACTGCCCCACACTGTGCATCTTCTGTCCCACCCCCAGCACCCCACCACCACTCCACAAACTCACCCCCACACCCCACCACCGCCACACAGCCCTTCCACCACTCCCACCCGTGATGCATCAGGTCTTGTGACTTGAAGGATCACTTAGCGACAAGGTTGTCCCTACTGGTTCCCCCGAACCCAGCCACAACCGTAGGACAAATCGAGCAATGAGGCGGGACTGGACTGCGACACAAACCCCCAAATACCAACCCTCAACAACCCGCAGCGCCAGTCCGGGGACGACACTGACTTCCCGTGATAGCTGTCTCCAACATCCTCCACCATCCCAGAGACACACACCTTGGTTGAGCATTAGAGTGAAGAGGGTCCTGGGACACTATCTGGTGCGCATCACACACATGCAGCGGTACATCAGGTGGAGATAGGAACCCCTGAGGGGGCGACGGTCAGGGGAAGGCCCATCCCCAGGGACAAGCTGCCATCCAGACAGGTCTCGGGCTTCTGGAAAGGGTGGTCTCATCGATGCTGCAGATGCCACAGAGCCAGGGACTACATGAGGGGTTGTCAGCAACCATCCAGTGCCTTGCGGTGCCGTTGGAGAATTCCAACTACCTGCAGGGGCAGGAGGTGGTGCCAATCATGCATGCTACCCAGGCCAACACTGAACAGGTGGTGTTCACGGTGGAGACCTTGGGGGTGAAGGTATCGGCCATGGATCAAGCAGTCCAATACCTGGGACACTCTGTGCGGGTAGTGGCACAGGACAACCTTGTCACAGGCAGCCATGTACCAGGCTCACCTGGACATTGAGGCGCTCCAGAGCCAGGTGGCAGTAGAACTTCCGGAGCTCGCTCCAGCTGCACGTCCATCCCAAGTAGTAGCCCGGGGGCCAGTAGGCACCCAGAGCAAGGAGGAGGTGATATGGCCCATGCCAGTGACCCCCATAGGGGAGGTGCTGGAACATCACAGCACCTCAGGCTCCCCCTCCTCCTGTCCCTGGCGCATCCGATGGGCAGTGGGCGGAAAAGGGTGGCACCACACCACTGGAACAGCCGAGAGACTGCAGGTACCATCAAGGACTGGTCGCTCCAGAGGACGACTGCCAGGGGCTTTGCACACTAACTTCATTGCAGTATCAATGTAAGCCTACTTGTGACAATAAAGATTATTATTACAAGGGGGACCCAGATCACAGAGTGGGGATCGCAGAAGGCCACCTTCACCCCTTATGTACTGAACCTTGCCCCTAGCCTGAGGGGTGATCCTCAGGTTAAATCACCACCAGTCAGCTCTCACCCTCAAAGGGGAAAGCAGCCTGTGGTCATCTGGGACTATGGTGACTTTGCCTTACCTTACTGCCTGGGGAACCACCGAGATGGAGCGTTAGGGCCTGTAAGACTAGAAACATGATGGGTGGCATGGTAGCACAGTGGTTAGCACAGTTGCTCCACCGTGCCAGGGACCCAGGTTCGATTCCCAGCTTGGATGACTGTCTGTGCGGAGTCTGCACGTTCTCCCTGTGTCTGCGTGGGTTTCCTCCGGGTGCTCCGGTTTCCTCCCACAAGACGTGCTGTCAGATACCTTGGACATTCTGAATTCTCCCTCAGTGTATCCGAACAGGTGCCGGAATGTGGCAACTAGGGGCTTTTCACAGTAACTTCATTGCAGTGTTAATGTAAGCCTACTTGTGATAATAATAAAGATTATTATTAGACATCAGTCAAGTTGGCGCGGGTGCAGCACACAGGATAACAGCAGGAGCTAGGGCACAAATTTGTAGAAACATGTTCACCTGTTTACAATAAACACTTGTTCACAAATGTTCTAACTTGCCTCAGTGCTCTGTCAAAAGGGAGTGAGAGATGGGCTGGGCTGGCTGCAGAGGGGGTGATTTGGGGGGGGGGAAGGAATTGGCAGCTGTTGGAGGTGGGCATAGGCCAGGGCCCTCAGGTCAGCTACCGGATTTCGCCCTGGTACCGCCCCACTCCCTCTCCACCCCCCACCCCCCCAACTTCCCCAGTCCGGATCCCATCCCCACCTCCGCCACCCCAAGGGGTCGATGGGACCGTTTGATGGAATGGTCAGCTCCCAGGCGGACGGTGGAAAGTGCTACCGTGGGCAGGAGTCAAACGGTGTCAAACGATACGGAAGATCAGAGATCATCGCAGAGTTGGTCGTCACCATTCTCCAGCCCATAAACAAGACCCGCTGATACTACTAACCCAGGGCCCAGGTAGGAATCACAGAGCGGTTTGCAGGTACGAGGGTGGGAGGAGGGATGGTGCAGGGAGGGTTATAATGGGAGAGGGTGGTCTTCCAGGGGTGGGGGGAGAGGACGTTCGTATCGCTGGTGTCCAGGCCCCCTAGTGGTGAATCTGGAGGCCATTACAGCGTCCCGTGCACAACAGCGTGAATGCATTCTATGCTGCGCGTAGACGGCATTCCTCCCCATCCTCCTCGTGGGACCAGGCCTAGCATTCATCCCGCTCCCCGAGTCTGTCCTATGCCCACCCCCAGCCATTCCTCCTGAACTCTGCCCTCCACACCGTATCCCTGGCCTCATCAATGCCTGGCACCCATCCCTGCCTGCAGGGATACCGGTGGCTGGGGTTATCTATGCCAGTGGTATGCTCTGCGGCCCCCACCCAGCACCCACCTGTAGAAGCTACTATGTGCATCCCCCTTGGGTGAGCCGCACAATGCCTCGCTGACAGGGTGACACCCGGTTGTGGGCGCGGGAGGGGGGGGGTGGATGGCAGGGGGGTCACCTATAGGGCCGGTGTCGTTCTGCACAACCATGGTCCACGGTAGGCAGTCGGTCGGCAGCCCACTGCAAAGGTGGTCCATGCCTGGACACCCAGACCCTAGGGGACACCCCAACCCAATGGCCCACCCCCTGGTCATCCCCCCCCCCCCTCCAGCTACTCCGCTCAGCCCTGGCAGACAACCTCCACAGCCAGCCCTGCGAGCTGCTGGACCTTGAGCCCACAGCTGCACCTTTGGGAACATGTCCTATCTCCACTCTCCCCCTTAGCAGCCACGGCTGTTTCCCGATTTTAAATTCCACCAGTGACCCTCGCCATCGGTAATTCCTGCCAGCAGGGACGGATGCCGGGCAAGGGGTGCGATGTGGAGAGCAGAGTCAGGGGAAATGGCAGGGGTTGGGCATGGGAATGGTAGAGGAGGGACGGAGGGAGGGGGAGGTGGGCGTGTGAGTATGGGGGCTGCTGTGCAGGCCGGGGCCACCGTGTAGCCCGTTGGACCTGGTTGGGTACGGGGGGGTATGCATCATGTCAACATGTCTGCCTTTCACCCACTGCAGGCAATGGATTTGGTATCCAACCAGGAATGGTTGGAATCTGCCTTGCTGGCACAGCCCTGGTGGATGCACTGAGGCTGTATGAGTAAGAGCTGCTGGGGGAGGGCCCTCCAGCAGCGAAGCCTGCCCCAGAGGAACAGGCGCCATCGCGGGAGGCCTGGAGAATGCTGGGGTGGGCCTTTAAATATGTCAACGCCGTTTATTGAACGTGCAGCAGAGAACGCAGTCACGCTGCTGTCGAGCCACCAGACCATGGCTTTCTGGTGAGTGCCTGGTGCCGGCCTCAATTTTCAGCTGACACGTGATTCTCCGCCTATCATGCTTCTCTATTTCGGCATCGCTAGATGTAGAACCCCAGCCCAATGGCTGGATTCTCCGATTCTGAGACTAAGGGCTGACGCCGGCACGGTGGCGTTTTATGACTGAAAAAAAGGCGAAAAGCGGCCACCGATCCTCCATCTGGTGGGGGTGGGAGGGGGCGAGGAGGAGCCAGCAGGCATGCAGCGGGGAGCACCCAGCTCAGCTGCGGATATGGCCAGAGCATTGCATGGTCAGTGGCCCCGCAGGCAGCATGGCACCGGCTGCACGCGGACCCAACCTGCCAAATAGTGACCTCCTTTTGCCAGGCTCACCACCCCCGGACCACCACCCACCAGTGGCGCCAGCCCCAGCCAAAGCCCCCCCTGCCGGCGACCGACGCCGTCGGGAACACGGCTCATCGGGGGCAGAGCATCGCGGGGGAAGAGCCTCAGGTAATGTCCTGAGGCCATCCTGACGGCATGTGGCGTACTCCTAGAGTAGCCCGTTTTTGAGGGGGAGGAGCATCGCAAAAGCGGCACCACCCCCGATTTCGGTGCCAACATAGATTCTCCAGCCGATCGCCGAACATTTCAGGAGGCAGAGGGTGATGTTCCAAGGCTGTTTTTGTGACTGGAAGCCTGTGTCCAATGGTGTCCTGTGGGGATCGCTGCTGGGTCCCTTGCTATTTGTAGTCCACATTAATGATCTGGATGTGAATGTAGGTGGTATGATCAGTAAGTTCGCAGATGACACAAAAATTGTTGGTGTGGTAAATAGTGAGGAGAATAGATTATGGGACAATATAAGTGGGCTGGTTTGAAGAACAGAACAGTGGTAAATGGAACTTAACCTGAGGGGCTAGTTTAGCACAGTGGGCTAATCAGCTGGCTTGTAACGTAGAACAATGCCAGCAGCGCGGGTTCAATTCCTGTACCAGCCTCCCCGAACAGGCGCCGGAATGTGGGGACTAGGGGCTTTTCACATAACTTCATTGAAGCCTACTTGTGACAATAAGTGATTATTATTATTATTATTAACCCCGAAAAGTGTGAGGTAATGCATTTTGGGAGGACTAACAAGGCAAGGGAACATACAATGAATGGTAGGATCCAAGGAAGTACAGAGGATCAGAGGGACCTTGGGGTGTATGTCCACAGATCCCTGAAGGCAGCCGCACAGGTAGATAAGGTGGTTAAGGAGACATATGGGATACTTGCCTTTATTAGCCAGGGTATCGAATATAAGAGCAGGGAGATAATGTTGGAGCCGTATAAAACGCTCACTAGGCCACAGCCGGAGAACTGTGTGCAGTTCTGGTTACCACACCTTCGGAAGGAAGTAATTGCACTAGGGAGGGTGCAGAGGAGATTCACCAGGATGTTGCCTGGGCTGGAGTGATTCCGCTATCACGTCTGGATGGGTTGAGATTGTTTTCCTTAGAACAGAGATGGCTGAGTGGAGGGGGAGGCGGAGGGGTGGGCATAAATTTGAGGTAAGAGGCAGCAAGTTTAGAGGGGATGTGAGGGGAAACCTTTTCACCCAGAGAGTGGTTGGAATCTGCAACTCACTGCCTGAAAGGATGCTAGAGGCTGGAACCCTCACAACATTTAAGAAGTGTTTCGATGAGCACTTGATATGCCGTAGCACACGAGGCCAAGTGAGAGGAAATGGGATGCGAGTAGCTTGATGCTTGATGGGCGGCACGGACACAGTGGGCCCAAGGGCACTTTTCCGTGCTGTAAAAACTCTGTGGCACACACACTGTGGTAAACCACTGTTGCACCTATATTAGGTGATGTGAGGTAGGACCTGTACTACAGGTTCACTGGTAGTCCCTGCCTGCTGGCTCCGCCCAGTAGACAGAGTATAAATATGCGTGTCCTCCATTCAGCAGCCATTTCGCCAGCTGCTGTGGGAGGCCACACATCTTAGAGCAATAAAGCCTCAGTTGTGTCCAACTCTAGTCTTTGTTCAATCGATCACACACATATACACTTTTACATACAGACATACGCTTTACACACAGACACACACTTTACACACAGACATACGCTTTACACACAGACACACACTTTACACACAGACATATGCTTTACACACAGACACACACTTTACACACAGACATACGCTTTACACACAGACACACACTTTACACAGACATACGCTTTACACACAGGCACACAGACATACGCTTGACACAGACACACACGCACACACTCAGACATACACACACACTTTTAATAATAATCTTTATTGTCACTAGTAGGCTTACATTAACAATGCAATGAAGTTACTGTGAAAGGTTTATACACATACATGCAACAAAAACACTTCTACACATATACAAACACTTCTATGTAGACACAAACACTTCCACACACACACATGTACATGCACAGCACACACGCACACAAATATCCACTTCCACGCACACGTCCTTCTTGACATTTGCCGACGTATACATGTAACCCTACACTGTGAACATACGCAAGATCTGAACACGTTTTTTTCAATATACCTAGTCTCCTTTCAATTATCTTTTCAACCTTGATGGTGTGCTGCACCACAAGTTACTAGATTGCATTAGCCAGCTGAAAATCCTTTTCTGATTCTCAAAGGCACAGTTTACAAGCCCACCTTGCTCCTTAATCACAGGTGATACATGTTGACTGTCTCAAAATACAAATAAAGATCTGGTTTACCTTCTGTGGCAAAGCTTTCTTGCCTCACGGGAGCTGTGGGAACACCACAAAAATTTGCATTTATATAGGGCCTCTGAAGTAATAAAATACTCCGAGGGGCTTCAGGGATATGTAATCAGGCTAAAAATTGACCGCAAACCAAAGAAGGCGATATCGGGATGGTGACCAAAAACATGGACAAAGCGGCAGAATTTCTGAAATGGCTTAAAGCCAGACATGGAGTTAGAGAGGTGGAGATTTAGGGATACAATTCTAGAGGATAGGGCCGATATATATATATATATACATATATATAGAAAAATACATATATATATATGTACATATATGATATATATACATCCACAATATATGAATCACATACATCACAAAAAGGCAGATTTTAAAAACCAACTGCACAAACGACCTTGTTTCTAATTTGAGATGATTCAGCCCTTACCCTAAAAATGAATGTTAACAAGACTACAATGTCAAATCAACTGGGATGGGAGGGACCCTTCATCTTGAGCTTACATCTCATTACTGACCTTGACTGTGGCCAAAAAACAATAATTTCAACACACAAATTGTATTACTGAAAGGCAGATCAGCTGGGAACTTGTTCATATTGCTGTGCCTGGGCTTGGAGAGGGGAGTATTTGTGTTTAAATTGAATTTGTTCAAGATGTGTCCAAAAGACAAATCATATAAGGGGCACTGTGGATCAAATAAGGTGGCCTCTCTGCGGGACAAACCTTTCTTGTGAATACCCTGAATTCATTACTTGTTTTACATGTGAATGTAAATCGGAGTTTGGTACCTGGTTAATGAGCAAGCAGAAAACCTGGGGCCGCAGTGTCATGGCTCGGTGTTGTCTTGTGCTGTCAGGGGATAAAGAGTTGTGAGGCTGCATACACAATGCACTCAGACAAACAAACATATGCACACAAGCACACTGGACACACAAACACACTGGACACACACGCACGCTGGACACACACGCACGCTGGACACACACGCACACTGGACACACACACATACTGGACACGGGCACACACGCAAACTGGACACACACACTGCACATGCACATGCACACTGGACACTGATGCACACTGGACACACACGCACATGCACACTGGACACACACACACACTGGACACACAGACTGGACACACACACACTGGAAACACACACACACACTGGACACACACACACACACACACACTGGGCCCACAAACATACACTGGACACACACTGGACACACACACACACTGGACACACACACACACACACACACACTGGACACACACACACTGGACACACGCACACACTGGACACACACACACACTGGACACACACACACACTGGACACAAGCACACACTGGACACACGCACACACACACACTGGACACACACACACTGGACACACACACATACTGGAGACACACACACACTGGACACACACACTGGACACACACACACTGGAAACACACACACTGGAAACACACACACACTGGACACACACACACACTGGGCCCACAAACATACACTGGACACACACACACACTGGACACACACACACACACTGGACACACACACACTGGACACACGCACACACTGGACACACGCACACACTTGACACATGCACACACTTGACACAAGCACACACTGGACACAAGCACACACTGGACACACGCACACATACACACTGGACACACACACACTGGACACACACACATCCTGGAGACACACACACACTGGACACACATACTGGACACACGGACACACACTGGACACACACATACACTTGACACACACACACACTGGACACACACACACACTGGACACACACACACTGGACACACACACACTGGACACACACACACTGGACACACACACACTGGACACAAACACACAGTGGGCACACACACTGGACACACACACTGGGCACACACACTGGACGCACACACACACACTGGACACACACACACTGGACACACACACACACACTGGACACACACACACACTGGACACACACACATACTATGGACACACACACGCACTGGACACACACACACTGGACACACACACACTGGACACATACACACACACTGGGCCCACACACATACACTGGACATACACACACACACACACACACACTGGACACAAACACACAGTGGGCACACACACTGGACACACACACACTGGGCACACACACACACTGGACACACACACACATGACACACACACACACACTGGACACACACACACACCGGACACACACACTGGACACACACACACTGGACACACACAAACACACACGCACACACTGGACACACACACTGGACATTCACACACACACTGGACACACACACACACATTGGGCACACACTGTACCCACACACACTGGACACACACGCACACTGGACACACATGCACACTAGACACACACGCACACTAGACACACACACACACACTGGACACACGCACACACACTGGAAATACACTTATGGGCGAGGCGTTTTCAGAACCCCAAAATGTATCATGGAATTCAACCAACCTCTCCCTTTAATATATTTGTTGCTTTTCCTAGCACACGGCTTTTTCCTTAGGTGTGGGATTACAATTATGGACACGTGGGTTTTAAAGCACAAAACACTGTTTATTCCATGAACTCAACTTAACATCTTAAATAAACATTGGATCTCTTAACACCCCTTACTTCAAAGATAACTCAGAAAATATTGCAGCAGTAAATAACTCCTTAAAATGTTCCTTCAAACTTCCAAGAGATTTAACACCTTTAAACAGAATCACATCAGGTTAAAGGATACATATATTTTCTGTAGAATGGCAGAGATATATTAGCTTGGTTGACTTCAGCTCCAGCGCCTTGCTTTCTTCCTGCAGCTCTCTGGAAACACACAGACACACACAAACTGCTTTTTCCAACTGCAAAACTAAACTGCAAAATGGCTGACCTGACCTCAGCTCCACCCACTCTCTGACATCACTGTTTTCTTAAAGGTACATTGCTTAAACATCCATGTCTTAAAGGTATTCTCACATGACACACACACACGCTGGACACACACACACACACACACACTGGACACACACACACTGGACACACACACACACTGGACACACACACACACTGGACACACACACTCACACTGGACACACACACACTGGACACAGACACACACTGGACACACACACTGGACACAGACACACACTGGACACACACACTGGACACACACACACACTGGACACACGGACACACTGGACACATACACACACACTGGACACATACACACACACACTGGACACACACACGCATGAACAGAAGTAAGATTAACAGCAAGGGGAAAGGAAAGATCCAGCAGAGACACGGTCAATGTTTCAGCACTAAATCTTCATCAGAGATGCTTCATTCCTCTTTCTTGAGAACTGTAATAACTGCCCCACCGCTCATGCAAAGGAGATAATAGAACAAGGATCAACGCATTCTGAAACATTTTGCTTGCTCTGTACATTTATCACCAAAGCGTTTAAATAACAGTTCACATGGGACAGATTTAAAAAAAGGGAGATGCAGTCTCTTTTATCAGGTTTACCCATCCCTCCACTGACATCACTGGGGCGCTGACAGATCAGCTAATCAGAGCATCGGCACAGCAAGGTTCAGGAGAGATTGATGGCCGTGTTGTAGACCTGATGAACTGATCAGACCAATAAGATGGCTGGGCCCCGGAGATTTGTAAGTAATAAACATCAATCCGCACATACTACTGCTGAGTAAGTATTAGAGCAGATTAGTACAGACGGCCTGGCAAATGGCAAATCAGTCATATCCTATTTCTTTCAGCACCACGTAATTTTAGGAATAAAGATGCGGTGAGGCAGGGAGACTGGAAAAGGCTGTTCAAAAATCCAATCAGAGCACGTGGAAATTCTTGTAGCCACTTTGCATTTTCCTGTCCCTTTAAGGACCGTGTCACCCAATGAATAAACAGTGAGGCAGGAGAGGAGGTAGGTCCACTGCAAAGTTTGAACAAAAACAGGGCAATGGTGATTTTGTCTGAGAGTTCACATCATTTCCAGAGGCTGGTCTCACACTATCAAACATAGTCAATATTACCCCCCACCCCTGTGACATTGTGCTTAATAGAATAGACCCATAGAAATAGCTATTCAGCCTAACTTGTCCATGCCAACTCAAAGACACCCAGGTGCTCTTTCTAATCCCATCTTCCTGCACACAGCACATAGCCCTGCAGCATTAAGCACTTAAGGTGCAGATACAGGTACTTCTTAAAAGAGTTTAGGGTCTCTGCTTCCAAGCACCAACTCAGGCAGCGAATTCCAGACACCCCCACCCTCTGCGTAAAAATGTTTTTCCTCATGTCCCCTGTGGTAAACTACTGTAATGTATAATACCGTGTATTGTGGTAAATGGCCACTGTATTATGTGTAGTATGGTAAATCACTGCCGATGGATCCGCCTCCCCTCGGGCTCATGTATAAATTCGGGATCAGAGGCCAGGAGGCTTTTTGTTTAGTGTATGAAAGCCTCAGTTACGTTCACCACTCGTCGCGTGTTCATTGATGGTATATCAATTTAATACACTAAACATCTAATATGAATTTGTCACTCAAGTTTGATCGCCTGGAGCTGGACCCACAGGCAGCTGACACCATTGCAACATTCGAGCACTGGCTAAGCTGCTTCGAAGCGTACCTCGGATCCTTCACCGAACACTTCACCGACCTCCAAAAGAAGCAGATCCTCTACGCACGGGTGAGCCCGCAAGTCTTTCTTCTCATCAGGGACGCCCCCTCATATACGGAGGCGATAATGCTGCTGAAGGCACACTATGTTAAGTCTGTGAACAAGGTGTATGCTAGGCACCTTCTCGCCACGAGACAACAACGCCCTGGGGAATCACTAGCAGAATTCCTGCGTGCCTTGCGGCTACTCTGCCGGAACTGTGATTGCCGGGCGGTATCGGCTACCCAACACACGGAGCTGTTGGTCAGGGACGCTTATGTCGCAGGCATGAAATCAAACTACATCCGCCAGCGATTGCTCGAAGGGGGGACACTCAGCCTCCCAGAGACAGTGCAGCTCTCAAACTCGCTGGAGGTGGCCTTCCAGAACATGGAGGCCTACACCTCCGACCGCCCGGCACCCTCATGGACTTCGTGGGCGCCGCCATCATCCAACTCAGGTGCGGCGCAAGCCGGACTGTAAGCCCATTGCTACAGTGCCCGGGATAGGACCTTTATCAGGCTATTTTTGCGGCCAGGGTAATCATCCCAGACAACGCTGCCCTGCATGGAATGCGACTTGCAACGGGTGTGAGTGGAAGGGCCACTTTGCGAAAGCCAGCCAGGCCCGATCTCTCCCTAAAGCTTCTAGGCCCAGCAGCGCTGCCTGCTGCCTGTCGGGGCTGCCCCCAGCTGCCGCGCCACCCGCCATGTGCGATCTGTGGGCGCCATCTTCGATTTCGACCGCCACGTGCGACTCATGGGGGCCGCCATCTTTGACGCCATCTCCGATGCCACCCGCCATGCGCGACCCATGGGGACCGCCATCTTGGGACCACTCCGCAGCCTCCCGGGAGCCCTGCTCACCCGATCATACGCTGGCCGCTGCGACCTCCGGCCGGCCTACCCATCACCTTCCGAAGCTCACCTCCATCACGCTCGACCAGTCCCGGCATCATCACCTCACTAAATCTACGATGACCGTCTGGATCAACGGGCACGAGACGGCCTGCCTTTTCGACTCCGGGAGCACAGACAGCTTCATACATCCAGATAAGGTAAGGCACTGCTCCCTCTCAATCATACCCGCGACCCAGAAAATTTTCCTGGCTTCCGGATCACATGCAGTAGAAATCCTGGGGTACTGTGTCGCGACCCTTACCGTACAAGGCGTAGGGTACACTAACTTGAAAATGAAATGAAAATCGCTTATTGTCACAAGTAGACTTCAAATGAAGTTACTGTGAAAAGTAATTTCACATTCCGGCGCCTGTTCAGGGAGGCTGTTACGGGAATCTAACCGTGCTGCTGGCCTGCCTTAGTCTGCTTTCAAAGCCAGCGATTTAGCCCTGTGCTAAACAGCCACTTCAAACTCTACGTCCTTCTCCATCTCTGCGCTGCACTATTACTGGGGCTCGACTTCCAGTGCCACCTCCAGAGCCTTACTTTAAAGTTCGTCGGACCCCTCACCGTCTGTAGCCTCGCGACCCTTAAGGTTGTCCCACCCTCGCTCTTCGCTAACCTCACCCCAGACTGTAAGCCCATTGCTACTAGGAGCAGACGATACAGTGCCCGGGATAGGACCTTTATCAGGTCGGAGGTCCAGCGACTCCTACGAGAGGGGATCATTGAGGCTAGTACCAGCCCCTGGAGAGCCCAAGTGGTGGTCGTCAAGACTGGGGAGGAGCACCGGATGGTCATAGACTACAGTCAGACCATTAACCGGTACACGCAGCTCGATGCGTACCCCCTCCCCCGCATATCTGAAACGGTCAACCAGACTGCGCAGGATCGAGTCTTCTCCACAGTTGACTTGAAGTCTGCGTACCACCAGCTCCCTATCCACCCGGTGGACCACCAATACACTGCCTTTGAGGCAGATGGCCGCCTCGACCACTTCCTCAGGGTTCCCTTCGGCGTCACCAATGGCGTCTCGGTCTTCCAACGGGAAATGGACCGAATGGTTGACCAGTGCGGGCTGCGGGCCACGTTCCCGTACTTAGATAATGTCACCATCTGCGGCCATGACCAGCAGGACCATGACGAAAACCTCCGGTACTTCCTCCACACCGCTAAATTCCTGAAACTCACCTACAATAAGGAAAAATGTGTTTTCCGCGCAACCCGCCTAGCTATCCTTGGCTACGTTGTGGAAAACGGAGTCCTAGGGCCTGACCCCGACCGCAAGCGCCCCCTCCTGGAACTCCCCCTCCCCCACTGCCCCAAAGCCCTGAAGAGATGCCTGGGGTTCTTCTCCTACTATGCCCAGTGGGTCCCCAATTATGCAGACAAGGCCCGTCCACTTTTTAAATCCACCATTTTTCCCCTGCCGGCTGAGGCCCGCCTGCCCTTCAACCGCATCAAGGCAGATATTGCCAAAGCCGCGATGCACGCTGTGGACGAGTCCATTCCATTCCAGGTGGAGAGCGATGCGGCGGACTTTGCCATGGCCACTACCCTCAACCAGGCGGGCAGGCCCATGGCTTTCTTCTCCCGTACCCTCCACGCCTCCGAGATTCGACACTCCTCCGTCAAAAAGGAAGCCCAAGCCATCGTAGAAGCTGTGCGACACTGGAGGCATTACCTGCCGGCAGGCGATTCACTCTCCTCACTGACCAGCGGTCGGTTGCCTTCATGTTCAATAATACACAGCGGGGCAAGATTAAGAACGACAAGATCTTGAGGTGGAGGATCGAGCTCTCCACCTATAATTACGATATCTTGTATCGACCTGGGAATCTCAATGAGCCCCCAGATGCCCTCTCCCGCGGTACATGTGCCAGCGCACAAGTAGACCGGCTTCGGGCCCTCCACATCGCCCTGTCACCCGGGGGTCACCCGTTTTTTTCACTTTATCAAGGCTCGCAACCTGCCTTACTCCATGTGGTGAACCACTGTATTATGGGATGTAAGGTAAGACCTGCACTACAGGTTCGCCGGTAGCCCCTGTCGGCTGGCTCCGCCCACTAAGGTCTGTATAAATATGCGTGACCTCCATTGCTCTGCCATTTCGCCAGCTGCAGCAGGAGGCCATGCATCTGACTGCAATAAAGCCACAGTTGTACCCAATCTGCGTCTTTGTGCAATTGATTGCGCATCACTCCATCGAGGAGGTCAGGACCGTGATCAGGGACTGCCAGATCTGCGCGGAGTGCAAACCGCACTTCTATCCGCCAGACAGGGCGCACCTGGTAAAGGCCTCTCGCCCCTTTGAGCGCCTCAGCATGGACTTCAAAGGGCCCCTCCCCTCCACTGACCGTAACCTGTACTTCCTCAGCATTGTTGACGAACACTCAAGATTCCCTTTTGCCATCCCATGCTCTGACATGACCCCGCCACCGTCATCAAGGCCCTGCAAAGTCTTTTCACCCTGTTCGGGTTCCCCACCTGCATCCTTAGTGATCGAGGTTCCTCCTTCATGAGCGACGAGTTGCGTCAGTTCCTGATTAGCAAGGGCATCGCCTCCAGCAGGACGACCAACTACAACCCCCGGGGCAACGGACAGGTGGAGAGGGAGAACGCGATGGTCTGGAAGGCCGTCCTCCTGGCCTTACGTTCTAGAAGTCTCCCAGTCTCCCGCTGGCAGGAGGTCCTTCCCGATGCGCTCCACTCTATCCGGTCGCTCCTGTGCGCTGCCACCAGCGAAACCCCTCACGAACGTATGTTTGCCTTCCCTGGGAAGTCCACCTCCGGGGTCTCGCTCCCGTCCTCCTCCGGAAGCATGCGAGGAGTCATAAATCAGATCCTCTTGTCGAGAAGGTCCTGCTCCTCCATGCCAATCCACAATATGCCTATGTGGCACATCAGGACGGGCAACAGGACACAATCTCCCTTCGGGATTTGGCACCTGCAGGTTCCCCAGTGACCAACACCACCACCCCCGACCCTACACCGTTCCCCCCACCTCTACCCACTTACCTCAAGAACTAGCACCCGCGGGCCCACCGGTGACCATCTCCACCGCCCCCGCCCATACACCGCCCACCCCACCCCCTCCACCATCTCAACAACTGGGTGAAGAAGAGGACAACACACTCCGGGACGCGCAGGTCTCGACACCGGTGCCCACACCACAGCCAGGACTGAGGCGATCACGGCGGAAGGTCAAGGCCCCCGGCAGACTTGATCTTTAAGTCCACTTCACCTCCGCTGGACTCTTTTTTTAACAGGGGGTGAATGTGGTAAACTACTGCAATGTATAATATGTGTATTGTGGTAAAGGCCACTGTATTATGTGTAGTATGGTAAACCACTGCCGATGACTCCGCCTCCCCTTGGGCCGGTACAAAGCTGGCTGGTCTTCGCCTCTGATCCAGTTCGGGATCAGAGGCCAGGAGGCTTTCTGTTTAATTTATTAAAGCCTCAGTTACGTTCACCACTCGTCGTGTGTTCATTGATGGCATATCATCCCCTCTAACCCTTCTGCCACTTAGCTTGAATCTATGACCCCTGGCTTTTGAACTCTCTGCCACGGGAAACTGATTACACCTGTCTACTCTATCTCTACCCCTCACAATTTTGTATACTTCAATCATGTCACCCTCTCAGCCTCCTCTCTTCCAAGGAAAACAACCTCACCCTCTCCAACCTCTCCTCGTAGCTGCAATTCCCCAACTCTGGAAACATTCTAGTGAATCTTCTCTGCACTCTCTCTGCGGTGGCTGTTCCATACATCCTTCCTGTAATGTGGTGGCCAGAACTGAACACAATACTGCAGTTGTTACCTCACCAGTGTTCTATACAGTTCCATTGTCATATGCCGACTTTTGCATCTGCCAATGTAGTCGGTATACTGCTTTTGTTACTTTTTCTGCATTTTCCTGGTGGAAGTGTTGAAATAAGAGTTTGGAGTTTCCATTTGGTTATGTAGCAAAAATGATCTAAACTGACAACATAAAGGGCAGGATTCCCTATTTGGGAGACAATGGGCTGGATTCTCTGACTTTGCAGCTATGTCCAGAGGAAGCGTCTGGTCTTATGACCAAAAAGTCGGCGGCGCCCCTGCATCGATGCTCCGCCCAATGGGGGGCTAGCAGCCGTGCCACGTAAAGCCCACTTTACATGCAGATACGGACGGAGAATGGCCGTGTCCGTGGTCCCGCATGCGCACGGCGGCAGCTTGCGGCGGTTGTGCCATACAACATGGCGCCGGCCGCGCGTGGACCTGACCTGCCAGATAGTGCCCCCCGTAACCCCCCTCACCACCCCCGGGCCACACCCCCACCAGTTCCCCCCGTCCCCGCCGAAGCCCTCCTGCCAGCGGAACGGCTCCCCTCCCCCCCCCCCCGCCCCGACGATGGCGGCGCTGGACACAGTCCGCAGCCGCCACGCAAGGTCCCTGAAAATTGAGAGGACACGCCGCACGCCGTCGAGAAGTCGGCCCATCGAGGGCAGAGCATCGGGGGAGGGCCTCAGGTGATGTCCTGAGACCATCCCAAAGGCGTGCCGCGTACTCCTCGAGTACCCTGTTTTTCAGGGGGTGCAGCATCCTAAAAATGGCGCTACCCCTGATTCTGGCATACAAACGGATTTTCCGGCCAACTGCTGAAGGCGATTTCAGCGTCAGCAATCGGAGAATCCCGCCCTATGTTCTCCTGCTGGAGCTGAATTGCTTATGTTTCACGCTGGCGCTGGGAGAGGCACCCAGAAGCAATTCAGTGTCCATTGCCCTGCAAATGTATGCATTTTCTTTCTTAAATTTAGAGTACCCAATTAATTTTTTTTGCAATTAAGGGGCAATTTAGAGTGGCCAATCCACCTAACCTGCACATATTTGTGTTGTGGAGGCGAAACCCACGCAAATTAGGGGAGAATGTGTAAACTCCACACGGACAGTGACCCAGAGCCGGGATCGAACCTGAGACTTCGGCGCCTTGAGGCAGCAATGCTAACCACTGTCCCACCGTGCTGCCCCTGCAAATGTATGCATGGCGGGCACTGCAAGGGATTTGGTCACGAATCCTGCTATCAGGCTGCCATTTTTAAACAAACTCATCGACTGGATATGGGTGTCACTGGTTAGGCCAGCATTTATTACCCATCCCTAGTTGCCCTTCAGAAGGTGGTGGTGAGTTGCCTTCTTGAACCGCTGCAGTTCTTGAGGTTTTAGGTACACCCACTGTGCTGTTAGGGAGGGAGTTCCAGGATGTTGCCCCAGCGACAGTGAAGGAATGGCGATATATTTCAAAGTCAGGATGATGAGTGACTTGGAGGAGAACCTCCAGGTTCCCAGGTATCTGCTGCTCTTGTCCTTCTAGATGGTAGTGGTCGTGGGTTTGGAAGGTGTTGTCCAAGGAACCTTGGTGAGTTACTGCAGTGCATCTTATAGAACATAGAACATTACAGCGCAGTACAGGCCCTTTGGCCCTCGATGTTGCGCCGACCTGTGAAACCACTCTAAAGCCCATCTACACTATTCCCTTATCGTCCATATGTCTATCCAATGACCATTTGAATGCCCTTCGTGTTGGCGAGTCCACTACTGTTGCAAGCAGGACATTCCACGCCCTTACTACTCTCTGAGGAAAGAACCTACCTCTGACATCTGTCTTATATCTATCTCCCCTCAATTTAAAGCTATGTCACCATCCGAGGAAAAAGGCTCTCACTGTCCACCCTATCAAATCCTCTGATCATCTTGTATGCCTCAATTAAGTCACCTCTTAACTTTCTTCTCTCTAATGAAAACAGCCTCAAGTCCCTCAGCCTTTCCTCATAAGATCTTCCCTCCATACCAGGCAACATTCTGGTAAATCTCCTCTGTTCACTTTCCAATGCTTCCACATCCTTCCTATAATGCGGCGACCAGAATTGCACGCAATACTCCAAATGCGGCTGCACCAGAGTTTTGTACAGCTGCAACATGACCTCATGGCTCCGAAACTCAATCCCTCTACCAATAAAAGCTAACACACCGTACGCCTTCTTAACAACCCTCTCAACCTGGGTGGCAACTATAGATGGTACACATGGCTGCCACTGTTTGTCGGTGGTGGAGGATTTGAATATTTGTGGAAGGAAGAGCAATCAAGCGGGCTGCTTTGTCCTGGATGGCGTTAAGCTTCTTTTTTTAAAAAATATGTTTTATTGAAATTTTTTTCCCAAACAACAATTTTTCCCCTCTTACAAAGCAAACGCAACAATAATACAGAAATTTTTTACAATACACAAGTAACAAAACCCCTTTATCTTTGACCTAAACTAAACTAAACCCCCCCCTCCCCCTCCACCCCCCCCCTTCCCCCTGGGTTGCTGCTGCTGGTCATCTGTCTTCCCTCTAACGTTCCCCGAGGTAGTCGAGAAATGGCTGCCACCGCCTGGTGAACCCTTGAGCCGATCCTCTCAGGGCAAACTTTATCTGCTCCAGTTTAATGAACCCCGCCATATCATTTACCCAGGCCTCCAGTCCGGGGGGTTTCGCCTCCTTCCACATGAGTAGGATCCTGCGCCGGGCTACGTGGGACGCAAAGGCCACAACGTCGGCCTCTTTCGCCTCCTGCACTCCCGGCTCTTCCGCAACTCCAAATAGAGCTAACCCCCAGCCTGGTTTGACCCGGGCCTTCACCACCCGCGAAATCACTCCCGTCACTCCCTTCCAATACCCTTCCAGTGCCGGGCACGCCCAAAACATATGTGCGTGGTTTGCCGGGCTCCCGCCACACCTCCCACATTTGTCCTCCACCCCAAAGAACCTGCTCAATCTTGCTCTCGTTATGTGTGCTCTATGTAGCACCTTAAATTGAATCAGGCTAAACCTGGCGCATGAGGAAGAGGAATTTACCTTGCTTAGGGCATCAGCCCACATACCCTCCTCTATCTCCTCCCCTAGTTCTTCTTCCCACTTTCCTTTTAGTTCGCCCACCGACTTCTCCCCCTCTTCCCTCATCTCTCGGTAAATCTCTGACACCTTGCCCTCTCCGACCCACACCCCTGAAAGCACCCTGTCCTGTATCCCCTGTGTCGGGAGCAACGGAAATTCCCTCACCTGTTGTCTAGTAAACGCCCTCACCTGCATATATCTCAAGAAATTTCCCCGGGGCAACTTATACTTTTCCTCCAATGCTCCCAAGCTCGCAAAAGTCCCATCTATAAATAAATCTCCCACCCTCCTAATTCCCAACTGGTACCAGCTCTGAAATCCTCCATCCATTCTTCCTGGGGCGAACCTATGGTTGTTCCTGATTGGGGACCCCACCAGGGCTCCCCGCACCCCTCTCTGTCGCCTCCACTGTCCCCAGATATTCAATGTTGCCGCCACCACCGGGTTCGTGGTAAACTTTTTAGGTGAGATCGGTAGCGGCACCGTCACCAGCGCCTCTAAACTCGTCCCTTTACAGGACTTCTCTCCAGTCTTTTCCACGCCGCTTCCTCACCCTCCATCATCCATTTACGTATCATTGCCACATTGGCGGCCCAATAGTAATCGCCCAAGTTCAGTAGTGCCAATCCTCCTCTGTCCCTACTACGCTGAAGGAACCCCCTCCTTACTCTCGGAACTTTCCCTGCCCACACGAAGCTCGTGATGCTCCTGTCTATTTTATTAAAAAAGGTCTTGGTGATTAGTATAGGGAGACATTGAAATACAAATAAGAACCTCGGGAGGACCATCATCTTAATTGCTTGCACCCTGCCCGCCAGCGATAGAGGCTGCATGTCCCACCTCTTGAAGTCCTCCTCCATTTGTTCTACCAACCGTGTCAGATTAAGTCTGTGCAAGGTTCCCCAGCTCCTAGCGATCTGAATCCCCAGGTATCGGAAGTTTCTTTCCACTTTCCTTAGAGGCAAGCCTTCTATCTCTCTACTCTGGTCCCCTGGATGTATCACAAATAATTCACTCTTCCCCATGTTTAGCCTATACCCCGAGAAATCCCCGAACCCCCTCAAAATTCGCAGAACCTCTATCATCCCCCCCGCTGGGTCCGACACGTATAACAATAGGTCATCCGCGTATAACGAGACTCGGTGTTGGCGTTAAGCTTCTTGAGTGTTGTTGGAGCAGGCAAGTGGAGAGTATTCCATTACACTCCTGACTTTTGCCTTGTAGATGGTGGACAGGCTTTGGGGGGGGTCAGGAGGTGAGTTACTTGCAATAGGATTCCTAGCCTTTGACCTGCCCTGGTAGCCACAGTATTAATATGGCTAGTCCAGTTCAGTTTCTGATCAATGGTTACCCCAGGATGTGGATTGTGGGGGATCCAGCGATGGTTATGCCATTGAATGACAAGGGGCGGTTGTTAGATCCTCTCTTGTAGAAGATTGTCATTGCCTGCCAAGGTATGGCATGAATATAACTTGCCACTGCCAGCCCAAGCCTGGATATTGTCCATGTCCTGTGGCATTTGGACATGGACTGCTTCATTATCTGAGGAGTCGTGAATGGTGCTTTCCCCCTGATTCCCATTGACTCCAGTTTAGCTAGGGCTCCTTTATGCCACACTCGGTCAAATGCTGCCTTGCTGTCAAGGGCAGTCACTCTCACCTCACCTTTGGCTTTCAGCTCTTCTGTCCAGGTTTGAACCAAGGCTGTAATGAGGTCAGGAGCTGAGTGACCCTGGCGGAACCCAAACTGAGCGTCCGTGAGCAGGTTATTGCTGAGTTAAGTGCTGCTTGATAGCAATGTTGATGACTCCTTCCATCATTTTGCTGATGATGGAGAGTAGACGGATAGGGTGGTAATTGGCTGGGTTGGATTTGTCCTGTTTCTTGTGTACAGGACACACCTGGGCAATTTTCCACATTGCCGGGTAGATGCCAGTGTTGTAGCTATACTGGAACAGCGTGGCTAGGGGTGCGGCAAGTTCTGGAGCACAAGTCTTCAGTACTATTGCCGGGATATTGTCAGAGCCCATAGACTTTGCAGTATCCCGTGCCTCCAGTTTAGTGCTTTTTGCTGAGAAAAAGAGGAAGTGAAAGCACTTAATTCTTAGATGGGGGGTTCCTGTTATGGAGGTCTCCCTGCTGTGGGGGGGGGGGTCCTTTGCATGGGGGGTGTCCCTACTATGGGTGGAGGGGGTATCCCTGCAACAGGGGGGTTCCCTGCTACTGTGTCTATGGTAGAGGTCTCTGGTGGGGTGGGTGGGGGGGTGACCAGGATTTGCATTGTGGGGGTAGAGAGGGGCCCTCCAATGGACACGGCGGGCACCTACCTTAATTACCTACCCCCTTGGCCCATCTTGAGGTCCACCACGTCAGGACCATGCTGGATAATATTTCTACCAATCCACGCCCGCGTGAATCCCAGCCCAGAGGGCCAGAGAATCACAGAGGCTTAGTGAACCCAGTCCATAATCTATGAATTTAAAACAAAACACAGTTGCAGCATTATTATTCTTTAAATTAAGGAGACCAGCATTTTGCAACATATTGAAATTATTTTTACATTTAAATATTCATTATTGTGCCATTATTAGACAAATATGGACAGCATCCACCTACAGCAATGAGGTAAAAGACAATATAATTGGCTTAATAATTGCCTGTTGAGGAAGGTGCTTGAACTATGTCACCAGGAGAATACCCTGTTCAAGTCACAGCATGAGACCTTGGATATTTGAGCTTTTAGCTGTCCGGAAAGCTCCAGAATATGCAAAAACTTTGGTTCAATGTCACAAAGCACCCTCTTCACAATGAAGGTATCCTCCATCTTGTTGTGTGGCACTGCCATCATCTTAAATGGGATAGATTTTGAACAGATCTTGCAACTGAAGACTGGGAATCCATGAGGTGCTTTGGGCCTTCAGCAGCATTCTGTATTCAACTACAGTCTGCAATCTCATGGCCCAGCATAACCCCCACTCTACCATTACCACCAGACCAGGGGGCTGTCACTGGACCAATGAAGAGTGCAGGAGGGCATGCCAGAAGCAGCACCAGACATACCGAAACATGAAGTGTGAACCGCGTGAAGCTACAATACAGGACTACTTGCCAAACAGCATAAGCAGCAAGTAATGGACAGGACTAAACAATTCCACAATCAGTAGATCAGACTTAAGCTCTGTAGTCCTGCCACATTCAGTCGTGAATGCTGGTGGACACTTAAATAATTCACTGGAGGAGGAGGCTCCACAAATATCTTTGTCCTCAATGATGGGAGAGCCCAGCACATCAGTGCGAAAGACAAGGCTGAAGCATTTGCAACAATCTCCAGCCAAAAGTGTTATGTGAATGACCCATCTCTGCCTCCTCTACAGGTCCCAACATCACAGATGTCAGTCTCCAGCCAATTCCATTCACTCAACTTGTTATCAAGAAACAGCTAAAGGCACTCGATACTGCAAAAGCTGTGGGCCTGACAACATTCCAGCAATAGTACGACTGAAGACTTGTGCTCCAGAACTTGCCAGGCCCCTAGCCAAGCTATTCCAAGCTACAACTCTGGTGTCTACCTGGCAATGTGTAAAAAATGCCCAAGTATGAACTGGACACAACATGCAAGGTAAATCTAACCCATCCAATTACCAGTCCATCAGCCTAATGTCGATTATTTGTCTTTCTTATTTTTCTTTCCTCTTCTCTTCTCTCTCATTTTCTTTTTTCCCTCCATGATTCCCGCTCGTCACTACCTGGTCAGTGAAGTAACGGTCAGCTTGAGTAATAGAACCCACTGCTACACAATGACCACCGGAATTCCCCAAACCCCTTAAAGCAAACAAAACTAATCATATATTTCAGGGGAATTTCTATAACTCTTCCACTGTAAGGAGCTGGTGATTGAGGGCTTGTTGTAATGAAACAGGGTGTCAAGCTTCCCTCACGGTGCACTCAAATGTATCAATCACCAAAAAAAGTTCACCATTGTTCCTGGCCGTGGATGAGGCATCAATGTGGAAGGGAACCTGCCTCCTCACCTTCTAAATACAGCTGGCACAATTCCTGCTCCTCGACGTTCCTCGCTTCTGGCCAATCTTTCCCATGACTTAACTGCATTTTTTGGCACCCTTCTTGGTTGCTGGTTTCCACTCTTCAGGCATCGCCACATTCGTCTGCTGGGCTTCCCTATAGAGTCACTCCTGCTTGCTAAATAGATGCTGTTAAGCTGCGCTGAAGTTTATGAGTGAAGAGTCACTTTCCAATCATGCCAATTTGTTACAGTTTTGAGCTGAGAGCAGCGTGTGAAGTGCGCGCATTAAGGTGGTGAAAATCAATAAATCATTAATAGGATTGCAGCCCTGTAATAGATAAAGCGTGTTCCGACAACACAAGCCATCGTGAGGATCGTTGAGTTAACGCTTGAAAGAACCCTCTTAAACTCTCTCTCTTTCTTGATTATGATAATAAAATGAATTGGAATAACCAGACAGAAGGCTTGGTAACGTATGAGCGAGAGATCTCTGTAATAATGAATTCATGCTTCTGCAAATGTTTATCAATTGCGACTCTGATGCCTTTGCAGTTAATCCTGTTTAAGCTCTGCAAATCTTTAGATAAACTCATGTTCATGGAATAATTGCAGTCATGGGATTGGCAGTAATACTCTTTTGAAAGGTGGATTAAGTGCTCAGGATAGTTATGTTCAGGTCACTCCGAACCCGCTGCTCATGAAAACAATAGGCAGAGCAAAGGAATCAGATATAATTGAACTCACAGGACAACTTGTTCCTTTTATGTTACTGAACTGAACGCAGTTGACTTTTTGGCTATCGGAACAGATTTGTGATCTGTAATTCTATTAAATCAACCAAAAACTATAATGGGATTTCATATGATTCTACTGACTGTCTGATGCACATAGGAGTTAGCTGTCATATAGCAGACTAGAGTGGCAATACATCCAGAGTGTCTGGGCATGATTCAACGGCATCGTTGCACCCGAGTTGGTGTTGGGACACAGAAACGTAGAAACATAGAAAATAGGAGTAGGAGGAGGCCATTCAACCCTTCGAGTCTGCTCTGCCATTCATGATGATCATAGCTGATCATCCAACTCAATACCCTAATCCCGTTCTCCCCCCATATCCTTTTGTCCTTTGATCCCCTTCGCTCTAAGTTCTACATCTAACTGCTTCTTGAATGGGTGGAATTCTCTGTCGGCTGACACCGAAATCGGGAAAGGCAATTGGCCGGAGAATTGGTTTTGATGCTGACATTGTGGCGGGTGCCGGATTCACGCCAAATCGCAATCAGCGGGCCTGACCCGGTATTCTCCGGGCCCTCTGCAATCCTCCACCTCCATCAGGGGGAGTTCCCGACGGTGAGGTTCACTTGTGCTTTTGGAAGCAGGCGCCATGGTTGATGAGGGAAAGACAGGAGGTAGAACACGGAGAGGCTGCCGGTCCTGACACTGACCGGGCTGGCTGGGGGGGGTCTGTGCCAGGGCCGGGGGCTGGGTGACAGGGGGATGGGCCGTGGGGCCGGGGTGACCCCATACGGGACTGGAACGGTGTCTGGGCACGGATCGCCATTGCCATGACCTGCAAGGCAGCCATCTTGCTGCGCAGCCCACTGACCACTCACCTTAGCCCCTGGTTCTGCAGAGTGCCGCTGGCGGTATGGGTGCCCACACCCCACCAACACCCGCACCCCAGTCCCACTCTCCACCCCACCAACCCCGCACTCCAGCCCCCACCCCCGCACCCCAGTCTCCGCCTTCCAATCTGTCACGTGATGCCCCAATCTGGGGCATGACGCGGACCGCCCAAGGGTAATGTCCATAGAAGCCCCTACTGGGGGGCGCCAGATGGGGGCACTGGAGCATGCTTCTGCCAAGGGACTCGCCAGCCGACAGTTCCCCAGGCGGCAGGGACAGGCGCGTGGCCAAAGGCCCCCATTGTGCTGGGCGCCAACGGGGCCAGGTGTGCTGGGATGGTGGAGGGGGGACATGTAGGGACAGGGTCCACAGTGCCAACCGGAGCTACCGTGTCGCCCCATGGACCTGGTTGGGGACGAGGGTATTAACCATGCTAACATGTCGGACTTTCACTCCCTGCAGATAGACAATGGGTTTTCAAATACAACCAGCAATGGTGGCCTTCCTCCTAGTTGCCGCAGACCTGGGGGATGCACTGAGGCTGTATGAGTTGGATCTGCTCAAGGAGAAGGAAGCTGCAGCAGTGGAGCCTGCTGCAGAGGAACAGGAGGCAACCACTAATGATGGGGAGCCGGCCTCCCAATAGGCCGAGGTGGAGGTGCAAAGGAGGTGCCGCATGAGGCCCATGTGTATCGGCAGTGCCTGTCATTAAAGGACCTGCCAGACTGGGCATGCCATTGAAGATTCCGGCTGAGCAGGGTGACAGTACGACATATCTGCCAGATCATGGTGCCCCTAGCACCATAGAGGTATGGGGGAGGACACTCGCTCCCCGGTGGATATCAAGGTGAAGGTTGATCTGAACTTCTACTCCACAGGGTGCTTCAAGGCACCGAGTGAGGACCTGTCCGGGATCTCACGGAGACCCTATATGTCCTTTCGGCACAATACATCCATTTCAATGTGGACCAAGCCCGGGCAGTGGGTTCGCCTCATCACCGACATTCCGGGTCCAGGGGGTAATCGACAGGACACATGTCACCCTACGAGCACCTGCAGATGACAGGCCTTTCTTCACAAACCTAAAGGGGCTCCACTCGATAAACGTGCAGTTGGTGTGTGACCATGAGATGCGCATCATGCACATCTGTGCCCGATAGCCGGGCAGTGTGCAAGACGTCTTCATCTTGACACACTCAAAGGTTACTGGCCTCTTTGAGGCACACTCCTGGCTGGGAGTTGGCTCCTGGGGATTGGGGTTACCCACTGTGGCTGTGGCTGATGGCGCCTATCCGGAAGCCACAGATTGACGAGGAGACCCGCTACACCAACACCCATGCAGCAACCAGGGGCGTGATCGAGCGGTGCTTCGGCATCCTGAAGATGCAATTCAGGTGCCTGGGCCGCTCTGGAGTGACCCTCAAGTATAGCACGGGGAGGGTCACCCACATCATGGTGTCCTGCTGCGTCCTCCACAACATCGCGCAGCAGAGGGGCAACGTTCTGGAGGAGGAGAATGAGCGTCAGTCCTCATCCTACGAGGAGCACGCGGGTTCGGGCAGGCATGGGAGGCTGCACAACGTGTGCACCAGGGCCAATGCATCTGATCACCTCCAGGTTCACCGACTAGACGGGGGGTGCGGGGAATCTGTCCAGGGGTACGGGCAACACAACCCATTTCCACAGCCAGCCCCCTCCCCACCTGCAACAACCTCCATGATACCTACATGCTGCACAATGGGGTGGGGGCCCTGAGTTGGCAATAACAGCGGGTATGGCCCATGGGATGGAGGATGATGACAACCGGTTTCGGGTGAGCTCTGGTGTTCCGCATCTGACTCATGCCCACGGTAGCACTTTCCCATCATCCACCTGGGTGAGCCCTGCATGCGAGCTGACCATTCCATCACACGGTCCCATCGATTTCTTGGTGGGGTGGAGGTAGGGGAGGGTGGGGGTGCAACACCAGAGCGGTGAGCGCTGGCTGAACCTCAGTCCCTGGGCCAAGCCAACCCCCAACATCGCCCAATTCCCCCCACACCCCCTCTGCATCCAGCCCAGAGCAGCCCACCCCTCACACCCTTCTGACAAAACACCGAGGTAAGGTGTAACATTGTGCACAGGTGTTTAGTGTGAATACATATGTAAAGGCTGGTGCCCTAGCCCCTATTGTTTAACTATGCCCTGCATCTGTGACATATGGACGATAAGGGAATAGTGTAGATGGGCTTTAGAGTGGTTTCTCAGGTCGGCGCAACATCGAGGGCCGAAGGGCCTGTACTGCGCTGTAATGTTCTATGTTCTAACTTAACTGGTGTCTACTTTTCTGGCCGTACGGGCCCTAATGCTACACCTAGGTGGATTCCCAGATGGTACATGAAGAGTTAAGGTGGCCTGCTGTGATCCCCACCCGGTGACCTGGGTCCCTTTTGCCAGCCATCTTCTGGGACGAATGGATCCGGCTGGTGCTCGGGTGTCCCAGGTGGCATGGTGCTGCCCTGTTCTGTCCACATCCCAATGTGGCTGTGATGGTGAAGCAGAGGTGTGGGTTGGTGCGGGTGTGAGGGTGGTGCGGGTGTGAGGGTGGGTGTCGGGGTGATTGGGGGTGGCGGTGACACACATGCCATGGAGAACCACCAACTCAGCGGGGTCTTACTTCCTTGCCGATGATGACCTCCACCCCGGCGATTGCCCTTTTCACGGGCCCGCCGACCACGCGCAGTGCCCTCTGCTCTATTATGGTGAGCGGCTGCAGGATTCTCTTGCTCCTGGCAGTTATGAGTGGCTTTCTGCTGGCGGGGGAGGGACACAGTAAACGCACAGCATTAGACAGTCCAACGTATGCAGCCCAGGGGTGGGGAGCTGGTGGCTTCAGTGGCCAAGGCACCTGGCCATAGTGGCCGGTATGGGTGCCAGCATGTGGTGCAGAGTGGGGGTTCAGCCTCCACCCGGGTCAGGGGGGGGTGGGGCTATGGGTGTGAGGGACGGGGGTTGGTGCTCAGGACATAGTGCTGCCTACTCACCCTGGCCACCCTGAGAAGGTTGTGCAGTTTCTTCTGGCACTGCGGACCAGCCCAGACAGTGTTGCCCACGGCGCTGACCACCTCTGCCACCTGCGTCCAGGCCCGGCAAACAGCGGTGGCTGGAAACGTCCTTCCCATCCTGAGGTAACGAATTCCACAGGCTCACCATTCTCTGGGTGAAGAAAGTTCTCCTCATCACGGTCCTAAATAGACTACCCCATATCCTCAGGCTGTAACCCCTGGTTCTGGGTATGTCCACCATTGGGAACAACCTTCCTGCATCTACCCTGTTAGAATTTTATAGGTTTCTATGAGATCCCTCCTCATTCTTTTGAACTCCAGCGAATATAATCCTAACCAATTCCATCTCTCCTCATACGTTAGACCCACCATCCCAGGAATGAGTTTGGTAAATCTTCGCTGCACTCCCTTCTAGAGCAAGAACATCCTTCCTCAGATAAGGAGATCAAACTGCACACAATATTCCAGGTGTGGCCTCACCAAGGCCCTGTATAATTGCAGCAAGACATCCCTGCTCCTGTATTTGAATCCTCTCACAATGAAGACCAGCATACCATTTGCCTTCTTTACCGTCTGCTGCTCCTCCATACTTATCTTCAGTGACTAGTGCACGAGGACACCCAGGTCTCGTTGTACATTCCCCTCTCCTAATTTATGGCCATTCAGATAATGGTCTGCCTTCTCGTTTTTGCTATCAAAGTGGATAACCTCACATTTCTCCAAATTATACTGTACCTGCCATTCATCTGCCCATTCACTCAACCTGTCCAAATCACACTGAAGGATCTCTGCATCCTCCTCACAACTCACCCTCCCACTCAACTTGGTATCATTTGAAAATTTGGAGATATTACATTTTATTTCCTCATCTAAATCATTAATATATATTGTGAATAGCTGGGGTCCCAGCACCGATCCCTGCGGTACCCCTCTAGTAACTACATGCCGATTTGAAAAAGACCCGTTAATTCTTACTCTGTTTTTTGTCTGCCAACCAGTTTTCTATCCATCTCAATACACTACCCCTAATCCCATGCTCTTTAATTTTACATGAGGACAAGGTCAAAAGATCAGGGCTGCCTTTAAAAACGTTGCCCTGATCCACAAGTAGTTTTCCTTCACTGGTTAGCTGAGCTCGCCAGTGCGGAAATGACTAAAATGCAGCCTCAAGGGGGCGTTCCTCGCCGAGGACAAAAATAACGGCAAGTGTCATTGGATAGCGGGGCCTGCAGTGCCGAGAAATACACCGCTAAATGCGACAGAAACCGGACATAGTGTCATGTGAGAGTACCTTTAAGAAATGTGTGTTTAAGAAATGTACCTTTAAGAAATGGGTGTTTATCAGTGATGTCAGAGTGTGGGTGGAGCTGGGCTGTCCTGTCAGCTTTTTACTTTCGTTTTAGGCTGTTTGCTGCAGGGTGTGTTTTAGTTTCATTTTCAGAGCTGGATAGCAGCAGTCACAGCCAGAAGGTGTATTAGAATCTCTCTCTCTAATCTAATGACTGTAAATCGATTCTGGTGATTTAAAACTAATAACAACAGTGACTTTAACCTGATGTGCTTTTGGTAAACGGTATTTTAAGTCTTATGGATGTTAAAAGGAAAGCTTACGGATTACTTAGTGTTGTAGTCTTTGGGGGTTGTATTTGAATTAATGGTTGCTAAGATGTTCACTGTATGTTTTAAAAAGATTAACTTGAGTTCATAGAATAAACATTGTTTTGTTTTTAAAAATACTTTTTCCATTTCTGCTGTACCACACCTGTAGAGTGGGCCGTGTGCTCCCCGTACCACAATCTATTAAAAGTTGTGGGTCAGGCGAACTCCATGATACACTTTGGGGTTCTATAAATCCTGGCCATTACAATAGTAATGTCTCAGTTGAATCGCACCCTCTGCGTGCATTCCTGCCAGATTGGTTGGTTCCCAATGCATTAATACCTCAAGCAGATATGGAATTGTCTATGCATGCCAGTACTCACTCCAATGGGTTTTTGCCCCATACATTTTACAAGTCAGTTAAGGCTGTACATTTTATATAGAACACAAAAATGAGACCACGTTGCACCAATACAAAATCTCTGTTGTAACCACATTGGGTAAACAGTGCAAATAGAGGTCGCACACTTTGCTTTTTAATTGCTTTGTCTAACTCCAGTCAGAAACATTGCTTTACCAGTCAGTTGCTGTTTCCAGTATAACAAATAATGGCGAGCAGCGGTTTTGGTCCAGGTGATGGCCTCACACAAGAGATGTTGGACAAATCAGAATTGTTGATGGCCTCTCCGTTCTGTGAGAAAACTTCCCAAGGTGCTCAGTCACAAGGGAGTGCAGATCTGATAAATTGACTCGGCCCAATCGAGTGCAGACTCAGTGCAGAGGTTGGGGCCAGGGATTCCTTTTGTCTCCAAAGCTGACATCATAAAAACATTGATGCCAAATCTTTGCTTATACACTGAGCTGGGTCCTAATGGAGGAAGACGTGTTTGGTAAAAAGAGAGAGGCTCCAGATTGACCCACTTTGCATTGATAAGCTGCTGCGAAGGAAAATTATAGTATAACGCACCACGAAAGGTGTAGGGAGATGAGGTGACATCAGTGGAACACAAACATCCACAAGAACTCACAACAGTACAATGGCACAGTGGTTAGCACTGCTGCATCACAGCACCAGGGACCCGGGTTCAATTCCGAACTTAGGTGACTGTGTGGAGTTTGCACGTTCTCTCTTATCTGTGTGAGTTTCCCCCTGGTGCTCCGATTTCCTCCCACAGTCCAAAGCTGTGCAGGTTAGGTGGATTAGCCATGCTAAATTGCCCCTTAGTGTCCAAAGATGTGCAGGTTAGGTGGGGTTACTGGGATAGGGTGGGGATGTGGGCCGAGGAGAGTGTTGTTTCAGAGGGTTGATGCAGACTTGATGGGCTGAATATTGTCATTCTGCACTGTAGGGATTCTATGATTCTATGGAACATCTGCACCAGACTCCATGGGTGGGATTCTCCGACCCCCCGCCGGGTCAGAGAATCCCCGGGGGGCAGCGCGAATCCCACCCCCACGCCCCGATGCCGGCTGCCGTATTCTCCGCCGCCATTTCTCGGGCGGGGGCGGGTTTCACGGCACGCCGTTCGGGGGCGGTTGGCAGCGCCCCCCCCCCCCCGGCAATTCTCCGGGCCCCGATGGGCCGAGCGGCTGTCCATTTTTGGCCAGTCCCGCCGGCATGAATCACTCAACTCACGTACCGGCGGGACTTGGCAGGTAGGTCGGCGGGGGCGGTCCTCGGAGAGGGGCGGGGGGATCCGACCCCGGGGGAGGGCCCCCACGGTGGCCTGGCTGCAATCGGGGCCCACCGATCAGCGGGCGGGCCTGTTCCGTTGGGGCACTTATTCCTTCTGCGCCGGCCCCTGCCGGGCTCCGCCATGGCCGGCGTGGAGAAGAGAACTCCCCGCGCATGCGTCAAAATACGCCGGCTGTTCTGCGCATGCACGGAACCACGCAGGCGGTTCCGCGCATGCGCGAGATCACGCCGTCCCTTCGCCGCATGCGCAAACTCGTGCCGTCCCTTCGCCGCCGGCTGAAGCGGCGCCAACCCCTCCGGCATCCACCTAGCCCCCGAAAATGTGGAGATTCCGCACTTTCAGGTGCTGTTGACACCAGAGTGGTTGGCGCCGGTTCTTTCGCCGCCGTGGGGACTTAGTCCCCAGAACGGAGAATCGTATCCATTAGTCTTAATTTTCCAATAAGAGTCATTCATCTGCCCCTCAAGCCAGTTCAGTGAGCTAAGGTCACTCTCTCTTAATAATAACAATCTTTATTAGTGTCACAAGTAGGCTAACATCAACACTACAATGAAGTTACTGTGAAAATCCTGGGTTTTATCCTCCTTCCCCTGAAAGTGGTGGCTTGTGCAGGGCAATTCCGCAGGTGCTGGGATTGGCTTAGTTTCTCTTGTGCAAATCTGTACAAGAAACATTGGCCTGTTCTGCAGCTAGTGGACAATCTAGTCCCTCACAGAACAATCCAGTCCCCAGCAAGAATGAGCATTTCTAGCAGGGATCAAGGGGCAGGAGCGTCTACTGGGCTCTGGGGAACACCGAGTCCAATTAGAGTGCCCACAATACTGAGTTCAGCAATCCAGCAGAGAGCAGGATGCTCTGGAGTCTTCAGCACTTTAAAGATTAATCTCCCAAAGACAGCAAAACCAGCAGACAAAAACCTTAGGGACATTAAAACCTTTTTTTGTTTCAATGTCCTTTGAACAATTTTGCTCATTAGTTCGAAGGAAATAGCTGTGTGACTATGCAGGGTCATCCCTCCTGAAACCTCTGTGGAAGTGTGGGTTTCCTCCGGGTGGTCCGGTTTCTTCCCCCAGTCCAAAGATGTGCAGGTTAAGTGGATTGGTCATGCTAAATTGCCCCTTAGTGTCCAAAGATGTGGGGTTACGGGGATAGGGTGGGAATTGGGCCTAAGTAGGGTGCTCTTTTAGAATGTTGGTGCCGACTCGATGGGCCAAATGGCCTGCTTCTGCACTGTAGGGGGTATATGGATTCTATACAAAAAGTACCGCTGATATTTTACCCTTGATTAACATCATATTCACTAATATTCCTCTGGGGTAAGGCCAATGATTGATGAGTCCAATAAATTTCAACAATACCTTGAAGGCACACTCGGAGTTCAGTGGGTGTACTATCGAAAGAGAAAGATCACACCAAAGATCCTTATATGTACAAACCAGGGAACTAAATGCACAGACAGATGAGCCACTGATGTTAGGGTGTCAAATTGGGGTCAAATTCCTGCTGAATTCAAAATATTGTTGTAGTTAGGGGTAATGATAATGATGCTAGAAATGATTACTATTGAATTGCCTTGAAATTTGCCTTCTGAGTGTTAGGAATAATCTTCTGCCTGAGGCAAAGATACCCTCAACACAAATGAGTTTTCTATCCAGAAGAGATGATCACACTAGGAACAAAACTTAGAAAGGAACTTCACTAATATCATTGGTCCTTAAACAGTTCATTGGGTTATTGGTGCAAGTATATCTCATCTATCAGAGAGGAGCTGGCTGTATTTTGTTCTCATGAGGAATAGATGGGACACATCTATTAAAAAATTGCAAAATGAAATTTGCCTTCGGGAAACCCACTGACATTATTTCCACCAGTTAGTACAAGGCTTTCAGTCTCACATGGATCTGATGAAAGAGTTGGAAGCTTTGGGAAAGCAAAGCTAAATCTTTCATTGTATCTGGGATACAGGTGAGGATAGACGGGAGAAACAAGTATCTCCCTCAAAGATTATGTCAGGCACAATTATTCACTATCACCGATCCTCCTCAATGAGTTGTCCAATGGCATCTAAGAGGACAGCCTTAGATCACCTGTCCCGGGTCCTTTTGAAAGACATGCAGCATTTTCTTTCACCAATGCCGTATTATTGCCAGACTCACCTGGTGCTCCATTCTGTATCCGACTATTTGGATGCGATCATCACCAACAAGTCCAACAGGTATTTCCTATTTCAGGCAATGTGGTGGTGGGTTCTAATATTTTGTAACAGCTGTAGTAGCAGATGATAGAATGAAACAGCTTTCTCAACCATTTGGTGTCACAACTGGACAAGGCCAGGTAAACAGGGTGGGTCCCCTTCCCTAAGGGACAACAGTGAACCTGTTCTTTTCTGTTGCTAAAATCCACAACTTCATGATCACTTTCACTGATGCCTGCTTTTAATATCCAGTTTTTTGTTTAAAACTAAATTCAAATCATCAGTCTTCCATGGTGGGATTTGAACTCAGTCAAGACAATTTAAACTTAGATGCAGGGAATGTTACTTGTATTGGAACAGGTAAACCCAAAGAGCACCTGATACTGGACCTCACTTACTTCAGATTGGCATGGTTGCACAATGGTTAGCACTGTTGCTTCACAGCGCCAGGATCCCAGGTTCGATTACCGGCTTGGGTCGCTGTCTGTGCGGAGTCTGCACGTTATCCCAATGTCTGCGTGGGTTTTCTCTGGTTTCCTCCCACAGGTCCCGAAAGACGTGCTGTTAGGTAATTTGGACATTCTGAATTCTACCTCAGTGTACCCGAACAGGAGTTGGAGTGTGGCGACTAGGGGATTTTTACGGTAACTTCATTGCAGTGTTAATGTAAGTCTACTTGTGACACGAATAAAGATTATTATTATTGTTATTAAGATCGTGAGCTGCAGATATCGCTTGAGCAGCTCAAGAGCAAAGACATTTCCATTTCAGACGGTTACAATGCCAACCAAAGTCCTGAGGCACATTGTTGTGTATTTCATGTATTTGATTTCCCCCAGAGCAATGCAGAGATGACACTGATTTCTAAATGTACAGGAAATTTATTTACAGAATTTTACACAATGCTTAAAATGTCCACACCCCCAGGTTTTAGCTCTAATTTAGCAGCTTCTCTGTTGTCTGGTTACATATCTCTGAGTCAACACACAGGCTTAACCAACCAAGCACAATGAGCATTGATCAGTTATCAGACTCACATCATCAAACACAGGACAAGTGAACACTGCATGCATCTTGCACTATTCATTTCGGACAAGGTTGAAAATAGTAAATAAGGGGAGGTAATTCTCCCAAAAATGACTAAGGGCACGATCTAACAGAAGGGGAATAGAATCCCATAGTGCACACGATCAGCGTGGTGTTTCCCTGCGCTCAGGGTGGTGAAAAACACCATGCTATCGAATGGCCATTCAGGTAGATCAGGGACCTCAGCGGGGAATGCAAGGTCGAGGCCCCTCTTAGAGGCGTTTTCCACTCGCCAGAACTGCTCAGTGCAGGGAGAGATCGGGATGCCATTTTGAAATGCATCCCAATCTCTCGACCCCCTGGTGCGATTCCCGAACCATCCCTGTAGCCCCAAATCACCTATGAGAGGGTCCTCGACTACCCCACACTATCTCACACCCACGCAGGGCACCCTGGGCCCACTCCCTGTTGCCCAAAAAGTGCCAGCGTGACACTCTGGCAATGCTCCTGCCAGCTGGCAGAGCCACATGGACACCTTGGCAGTACCAGGTTGGGACCCAGGTGACACTGGGCACCACCTGCCAGGGTGCCAGGCAGGCAGTGCCAGGGTACCTGAGTGGCATTAGCAGTGCCAGGGTGCCACCCTGCCCAGAAGGAAAGCATGTGGGGGCCTCTGATCCGCTGGAAGACTCCCACAAATGCCATCCCCTCAGGTCCCCGTTTGTGGAGATCAGGAGCATGATTTAGCTAAGATGTGTCCACGTGAGAGACGAGCGATAAATGCCAGGAGTTTCCAGATGGCTGACCTGGCGAGTCGGTCACTGGTATCTAACGTTGATTAGGTCAATTGAGGATTCATGCCGTAAATGACCGTCCCACCGGCTGATTCGTCGGGACCGCACTCGACAGTTCCCTGCTAAAGAGGGAGAGCAGGACTTAAACAGATACCACAGAGCAAACCCCAGGCAGCATGCAATCAAGCCACCATGCAGACCAGCTCCACGATTCGAGGATTCCAATCTCGCAAAGCTAATGGACGCAATGGAGTCCAGGTGAGATACCATGCTCCCATGAGGGGCTCAGAGAGCCAAGCACAGGGCAGCCATTGCCGCCTGGGAGGCAATGGCAGGGGCCGTCAGCTCGGCGAGTGTCACCAGGAGGACCGGAACCCAGTGCCACAAGAAGCTCAACGATCTCCACCCGGCTACATGGGTGACTTGGCATCGGCCCCCTGACACCGATCCTGCCTGCCATCCCTGGACACCAGCCCCCCCTCCCCCTCCCCCCCCCCCCCCCCGACGACCGTGCCCCTAGCACGCCCCCCCCACCCCCCGCCATTATATCCATGCACCTGGCACCACACACCCCCTCCCCCCCTTAACACACAAGCACAATACCACAAAGTGTCCCTGGCAGACACCAGCACAACCTGCCCATGCCTGGCAGTGTTGCATCCTCCTGTACCCCACAATGCTCCCCCCAATGCCCGCCCCCCATGCATCGACCGTTCGGTTGACATCCCACCTATGTCCAAGCAGGGGAATTTGGCACATAACCGGTGTAAAAGGGTCCAGACAGGCAGCGGGTTGCCAGACCTCAGAATCATGAACCCCTACAAGAAACGACGCCTGGAGGTCACAGGGGTGGCTGAGGACAGATAGGTAACCGACGTTGAGATTGGCCTATGGTGCAGAGTTGAGTAACCACTGGTCCCCACCCTGATGACCTGTGACACTTCAGTTGTTCATGCCAGGATGACAATCCTTCGCTCTCACTGACCACATGTTCATTCTCCTGCAGGATCCCCATCGGATGGTGCCAGCCCATCCGGGGTGCAACCACCACCCCCTCCCGCCCCAGGGGGTGGAGTAATGCCCATGTTTGTGGGGAGTGGCATTGCCCATGAGTGAGGGATGTGGGAGACCCACGAGCTCACTTAGAGATCAGGCCACCCTTTCAAAACAGTGGCCCGATCTCTGAGGAGCCAGTCTGGCCAATGATTTCAGCTCCCCAGTGAAGAAAATTATTCGAAGTGTGGACTTGACCGGGGAAAAACTCCCCAGGGTCCCAAAAAGTGACAAAGTGTTGCTAGATAGCAGGGGGGACTCACCGACAGAGCCGGAGTGAAACTCCCTGCAAAACCCGCCACAATTAACAGTCAGGGTGGGATTTTCCCACCAGCTCCACCCCCTGTTTTTCAGTGGCGAAGGTGGCCCACCAGCGGGATCTACCGATCCCGCCGTTGTCAATGGGATTTCCCGTTGACAGCACCCCTCATCGCCAGGAAACCCGAGAGCCGGCGTGGGACCGGAATTTCCTGCCAGCGTGAACAGCCAGTAAATCTCACCCTTAGAAACCTTTCCGTTAGAATGCGGCCTTGGAATTTCTTCTGGAGTGGGATCCTACAGACCCGACAATATAGGCTCCTCAGAGATCGGGAGCCCCTCTCCCTGTTTCTCCCCTCAGGTCCCCGCTTCATGTGCCCCTTCAGCCCCCCCACCCCCCCCCACCCACCCACCTTCAGGCCCCTCATTTCAGCCTCCCCCACCCCATTCATCCCTCATTTCATGGCCATTACCCCTCTCAGGCTCTGTCCTTTGACAGTGCCCCTTGACAACCTGACACTGCCCTGGCACCCTGGAAGTGTGCCAAGGTTCCAGAGTGCGAAGTGTCAGGGTGTCTGGGGCAGTCCCTGTCCCCGATCACCATGGGGCACCAATGTCCTCCGAGTCCCAGCGTGGCCAACATGACTTGTGTCTTTATTTGGAACCAGTGGTAATTCCTGGTGGCCTCACGGTGTACCTGCGGGAGCGATGAGTCCCAGAAACCGGGAGACTCAGGATGGCTGAGCATGTTTAATATGTGAGTCTTGTTCATGCCCAGCAAGGATGTGAACCAGATCACGTCGGGTGCTGAGGGACTGGAGCATCGCACTCCATTCGGTGCCTGGCGCAAACCCAGTTTAGGGACTCTCCCACTGGGCGGGATTCTACGAGCCTCCGCGTCAAAATCGCGATCGGTGTGGGGGCGGAGAATGGGCGTTGACGCCGAAATCCGGCGTGACACAGCTCCTGCGATTCTCTGGTCCCCGGAGAATCGCCACAAATTGCGCACGCAGTCTATGCGGCGCAGGTAGGGGACCATTGACAGAGACCCCCATGGCAATTCCGCGAGGACAATGGCCGAGTTCCCGACTGAACGGTTCTAACCACATTTTGCCTCTTGGAATGGCCAGGGGCAGTTGCGGACTCAGTCCGCGGCCGCCCTGGTGGGGGAAGGGGGGATCCTTCACCGGGAGGGGCCTCACAGATGGCCAGGCAAATGATTGGGCGGTACCAATTCGCGGTTGCACGCGATCTCGGGGGACCTGCATTTCTGGTGCCGCTCCACGGGCTGAGTCCACCATGTCGCACGGGGCGGCTGCTGCAGGCCGCCACCTGCGCATGCGCGGACTCCCGAGCGGAAGTACAGGGCCCCATATCTGGAGCCAGAGCTGCGTGAAGCACTTCGGGGCCTGCTAGCCCCCTGAAAATTAGAGAATGAACCTGGACTTTCTTAAGGAAAGTCCAGAGCAAAACACCCGGGTTTTGATGCTGGCGTGGGGACATAGCCCCATGATTGGAGAAACCCGCCCACTATTCCTGGAGAAAAGCCGAAAGTGTGACGGGCTCAACGGTGGGGGAGGGAATCCTGCCCAAGACTTTCATCAGATTCAACTTGACCCAGCAGACAGTGGAAGATTGGACCCCAAGACAATTCGATAGGTTAGACTCTGTAATTCAATACGTGAGTCAAACTTACCTATTGTACAGCAGAGTCCTGTTGGCGACTTACCAACCACCTGGCTCGTCACTAAGTTCTAGAGGCATAAACCTATCCCTGGAGGCAGGTTTCTAACCACGGTCCTTGGCACTTAGCTTTTAACAGGTCACCAACTTGTGTGGGATTTCTCTGACATTGAGCAGCCAATGACCCCCAGGGGGAGAGATCATGAACCAAAGAAAGAACCGTGGAAACGTTCCGGTACAGAAAGAGGCCATTCAGCCCATCGAGTTGTGCAGTGAGGGGAATAGACGTTTTACTTATATGAATTTCTCAGTACTTTGATTGGAAGCTCTTAAGCATGGTGATGGGTTTCCATGCAGATCAGACATTTGGTTAAGAAGAAATACACAACTGTACCAGTGTGGCACATTCCATTTCCTACATCATCCTTTCGTGTAGCATTTCTGAGTAAGACTGTCAATCTCTGAGTGATGGGGCCGGATTAAGAGCTGCTTGCGTGTGTGGAAAGAACCCTGAGGAACTAGATTTACATTGCCAAAGTCATTTCAAATAAGACCGTTACAGTAAACAGAGCACATTTTGCAACCTATAATCTGCACTGAATCTAATTCAAATGCCCTGAGGTGAAATAACTGTCCAGTTCCTTAGTTTTTTTGTATGTTAGTTCTTTACTGGGGAGTTCTTGTGTGACTTAAGTAAAAAAAGAAGAATCAACATTATTTTTACTTGTTAAAACACAAAGTTTAATAAGGACATGGGGAGTCACAACGAGTAAGAATAACAAACTTGGTTTATTTGCAGTTCCGTTATATACAACTCCCGATGGATCCCTATTTGCACCTGAAGACAACAGTAAATACATTTGTACTGACTCTGGGTAGACTGTCCATCTCCAAGTCTCACAAAGCAATTTTAGGAATGTCAGGTTTTGTAAATGGTTATACTTTAAACTCTCTATTTAATTTCAAGATAGAATGTAGTTAAAGGCTAGCTTATTAGCATTTCTGCCTGGCGACAATGCCCCTGTGATTCATGTTACCATGTAAATGGAAGAGAGAGGTCCAAAGGGAGCCATTTTAGGACTGAAATGCAGGTTTTCCGAAGCAATCCTTGGACCTTATAGACAAGGTCAATCTGCAAGAGTCAGAAAGGGGAAAAAGTGGAGAGACAGGTAGCCAATGTCTAACGTTCACCACACAAAATGTGGGTGGGATCTCACGCTTCAATTGAAGAGACAAAGTTTGTGAAGATCTAAATGGGGCCGGATGATTCCTTTGCTTTGACTAGAAGGAAGGCCAGGGTGATCCTCACAATGAAAATCATTTAAGGGATTAAAAGTTATCTGGCTGAAAAAGGGAAAGGAAGCAAGCCATCATGAGCTGAGAATAGCTTTGGGCTGAATAGCTCAGAGGCTTGAATGTTATGTCTGGGGCGCACCTAAAGTCAGCATGAGCGGGACCGGATGTGAAAGCCGCTCCTGCCCAATATCGCATTGTTAATGCAATATTAGGCTGGCCAATTAATGGTCGTCAAGAATAAAACACACTGTGGGAAAGGCTGAGCGCTGCCGGGGAGGGTGAGAGGAGGACGGGAGATGGGAAAAGGGAATGTTCGGACTGGCATTTCCAATGTGCTCCCCCAAGGGGACAGCTGCTGTGGACAGTAATAAAATAAATACCAGCGTTAAAAACTGTTCCACGAGTGAATGGGCAGCACAATCATAAGCAGACCTCAGTCCCCAGACACATTTGTTAATTTTATTTGAGCCCTGTTCTTTCATCCCACCCTGGACCGCGGTTGCAACTTAAAGGTAAAGGCCACCTTACCAATTGGCCTGCTTGCCAACCGCAAGGGCAGATGGTAAGCGTAACATCCCAGTCCATTCCTGTTTAATTCATTTAAATTGGCTTCTTTTTTGTTGCTGGGCACGTTCCCAGCTCCCATGCACCTGCCCGCTAATCGAAATACCAATGAGGGCGCGATGACACCCTTTTCACTCTGACTTTAAGAACTAATATTAATTTGGTGCAAGGGCCAATATACCTCGCAGCCTTTGAACATGAGTGAAAGCTGTAAAGATCACCATGGATATAGATGATTGAATTCTCAATGTTCCCAAGCCTTGCTGGGTCCATGGAAAAGTCAGGTAAACAATGCAGCTGGTTTGTAAAGTTCAATTCATATTTTGCAATTTTTACTCAGTTGGTTTTGGAGATCAGAGAGAAATCCATCATCTTGAAAATGTTATCTAATTCCTTCAGGAGATTGAACAAACTGGGGAGGCACTGACAGTATGTGATACGTGCGTTTTGAAAGACTACAATATCCAAGTAGTTTTCTTTGATACGTATTCCTGTGCCGAGATATGAAATCATGCTTAAAGTCAGGCACTCAATGGGGCAGACCATGCACTGAATGTTCCTATTCATATGGTCACAGGGATACCCTTGCCAGTGTGGTTCAACGAATAGAGATCAGATGCATAAAAGATAGCTTTACCTTGCTCTTAGTAGCGGCACCACTTGCTGGCCCCTTGGAAACTAGCTATCTTAGTGTAGATTGGGGATAGAACTAAGATCTTTGTGGTTGTTTAATTATGCTGGGCAATGCATTATCTATTGGGTCATTGGTGATTTTTGGCTGTGGACACGTAATCCCATTCACCCCCATCACTCCTGTGCTCACTAATCTAAAACGGCTCCCAGTCCAGCAACATATCAATTTTGAAATTCTCATTTCTGTAGAAGGGTCATATGGACTCAAAACGTTAACTTTGTTTCTCTCTCTACAGATGCTGCCATACCTGCTGAACTTTGCTAGCATTTTCTGTTCTTATTAAAATTCTCTTCTTTGGGCAGTGGTTAGCACTGGGACTGCGGCGCTGAGGACCCGGGTTCGAATCCTGGCCCTGGGTCACTGTCCGTGTGGAGTTTGCACATGCTCCCCATGTCTGCTTGGGTTTCACCCCCACATCCCAAAGAAGTGCAGGTGAGGTGGATTGGCCACGCTAAATTGCTCCTCAATTGGAAAAAAAAATAATTGGGTACTCTAAATTTTTTTTTTTTAATTCTCTTCTTTGTTTCCAAATCCTTCAATGGCCTCACTCCGCCTTATATCTGTAACTTCCCCCAGCTGGATAACCAACCCAAGACCTCTGATTGCTCCAATCCTGGTCTCTCACCGCCCTGACTTTCTTCATTCTTCCATTGACCATTGTAACCATAGATGCCTGGGCCCTAAGTTGCAAAAGTCCCTTCGGAAACCTCACCACCTCTCTGCTGCTCACTCCGCCTTTATGTTACCCCTTTACACCTGCCTCTGACTTAATGCCTCGTTATGTGGCTTGCTGTCAATTTTCTTCCTGGTTACGCCCTTGCAAAATATATTGTGACACTTTAGTCATTAAAAGCGCTATCTAAATGTAGGTTATTGTCATGAGCGGGGGCTGAATCTCTTGGGGCACTTCACTTGGAGGGGTTCCTGAACCTGACAATGGGAATAAAACAATTAATTTATACCCCAATGTGCTGCGCACTAACTACTTCCATGCAGTTAATACCATATATTTTCAAATAGCTCAATTGAAATACATAACAATGAAGCCGAGCACGTTGGAATCATAATAGTTATTAAAATAAATGATTTCCAACGGCCAGCTCTTCTTGAGCTATTTGCCATGAAGATATATAAGGCAGATTAACTCAGTACCATGTGTAAAAGGAGAAGAATTAAACTTAACAGGTCCAGAAACACAGGCAAAGGATTTGCAAGTCTCCAAAGATCATTGCAGAGCCTTGAGCCACACTTAGCCATGAAATAACTCACTCCTAGCCAATTAGAAACTTCCAATGACTGCATTTTAAAGTGATAATAATGACGTCCAGACACAAGGGGCGGGATTCTCCCCTACCCAGTGGGGCGGGGGGTTCCGGCGTAATGGAGTGGCGGGAACCACTCCGGCGTCGGGCCGCCCCAAAGGTGCGGAAGTCTCCGCACCTTTAGGGGTTAAGCCCTCACCTTGAGGGGCTAGGCCAACGCTGGAGCGGTTTCCGCTCCACCGGCTGGCGGGCTCGGCCTTTGGCGCCACGCCAGCCGGCACGAAAGGTCTTCGCCAGGCGACACGGGTCGGCGCATGCGCAGGAGCATCAGCGGCTGCTGACGTCATCCCCATGCATGCGCAGGGGAGGGGGTCTCTTCTGCCTCTGCCATAGTGAAGACCATGGCGAAGGCGGAAGAAAAAGAGTGCCCCCACGGCACAGGCCCATCCGCGGATCGGTGGGCCCTGATCGCGGGCCAAGCCACCGTGGGGGCACCCCCCGGGGCCAGATCGCCCCGCGCGCCCCCCCCCCCAGGACCCTGGAGCCTGCCCGCGCTGCATTGTCCCGCCTTTCAAAAGGTGGTTTAATCCATGCTGGCGGGACAGGCATTCCAGCAGCGGGATTTGGGCCCATCGCGTGCCGGAGAATCGGCGGGACTGGGCCCGCCGACCGGTGCGGCGTGATTCCCACCCCTGCCGAATCTCTGGTGGCGGCGACTACAGGACACGGCGGGGGCGGGATTCACTCTAGCCCCCAGCAATTCCCTGACCCGGCGGGGCATCGGAGAATCCCACCCAAGGTTCTACTCAAGCCTCCTGGGACATTTTGTTGCCACAGATGAAAAGCATTGTTCCTTATATGTTCAATAATAGATCATAACTGGCTCACTTATATCCACACTGCTCTGGAAAGAAGTCTACTCAAACCCAATTTATAAATAAAACACTACTTTTTCAAGCTCACACATTCACCTCCAAGATCATTGTCTCAGCTGACATTGTATTCCGACTGTATTTTCCATTTCTTAGTCACTCTTCTGTCGGGATCATTATCGCTCTATGTAAAAAAAAACTTAAGTTTGTATAGCACTTAACCTCTTCTCTCAGAACAGCTCATGACATACAAGAGGTTACTTTCAAATCTAGTGACCTTTATTACGTAAGGAAACTTCCATAAACAGCAAGAGGCAAATGTTGGCCCTCAGACACTAGGAGAACAACCTGTTCTTTATTTCACACCATCGGATCTTTAATCTCTATTTGTACCAATCAAACAACAGTCTGGGTATCAGCTTTGACAAAGGGTTATCTGGACTCGAAAGGTTAGCTCTTTTCTCTGCCTACAGATGCTGCCAAACCTGCTGAGATTTTCCAGCATTTCCTCTTTGGAGTCTGGGTATCAAAGTCTCTTCCAAAAAAGGCAGCAAAAGAAGCCTCAGACTTTGCTCAAGAATTTCAGCACATAACCTAGCCTGACGCACCAGTGCTATACTGAGGAAATGCTCTTTTGGATGTGACATTAAACCAAGGCCTCGTCTGCCTCTCCAGTGGACATTAAAAGCTCTCACATGCGAAGAACAGATGAGTTCTCCATGGGGTGCCCCCCATGATGCATGCCCTCAGCTAACATCACGAAAACAGATGATCTTATTGCTGTCAGTGGGAACTTGCCATGTGTAAATGGGCTGCCATTTTTCCTACTTTACAACAGTGACAACATTTCAAAAATACTTCATTGGCTACAAAACACTTTGGTATGGCCTGAGTTCATAAGCAGGGAAACTTGAAACATAGAAAATAGGAGCAGCAGGTGGCCATTCAAGCCTGCTCCACCATTTATCATAATCATGGCAGATACTCAATCTCAACACCATACTCCTGCGCTCTCCCCACACCCCTTGACACCTTTAGAGTCTAGAAATCTATCTATTTCCTTCTAAAATATATTCAGTGACTTGGCCTCCACAGCCTTTTGTGGTAGGTAGTTCCGCAGGTTCACCACCTTCTGAGTGAAGAAGTTTCTCCTCATCTCAGTCCTCATGGCCGACTCCAACTTCTGAAACTGTGATCCCTTCTTCTAGACCCCACCAGTTAGAAGAAACAGCATACCTGCATCCAGTCTGTCCGCCCTTGTCAAAGTTTCATACTTAAATTGAAAAGTAGGAACTCCAAGGTAGTGATCTCAGGATTATTATCAGTGCCTTGCACTAGTCAGAGCAGAAATAGGAGGTGATATGGGATGAATACATGTCTGAAGAGGTGGTACAAGGGAGAGGGTTTAAGATTCCTGAGATTTTGGGACCAGTTATAAGGGAGGTGGGACAAGTACAAACTGGATGGGTTGCACCTGGGCAGGACTGGGAATGATGTCCTGGGGGGAGCATTTGCGAGAGTATTTGGGGAGGGTTTAAACAAAGATGGCAGGGGCATGAGAACCTATGCAAGGAGGCAGAGGAGGGGTAAACACACACAGAACAAAAGACACAAAGGGGAATAGGGACAGTGATAGGCAGAATCAAACAGGGCCACAGTGATAAACAATGGGAATGGGACAAGGAATGATAAAAAGGCAAGCCTTAATGTGTGGAGCATTTGCAATAAAGTGGATGAATTAATTGCGCAAATAGACGTAAATGGGTATGATATAGTTGGGGTTATAGAGATATGGCTGCAGGGTGACCAGGGCTGTGAACTGAATATCCAGAGGAATTCAGTATTTACTGAGAAAAATAAAAAGGAAATGGCAATGGGGTTGTACTGCTGGTTAAATTACCACAATAGTGAGAAAGGATATTACTTTCGACAATATGGAACCTTTATGGGTAGATTCAGAAAACCCTAGGAGCAAAGAACATTAGTTGGGGTTGTATATAGATGCCCAAACTGTAGTGGTGATGTTAGGAATGGCATTAAACAGAAAAGTAGAGACACATGTGGTAACAGAATATCTATAATTATGGGTAATTTCAATCTACATGTAGATTGGGCAAATCAAATTAATCACATTACCGTAGAGGAGGAATTCCTGGAGTGTATGCGGGATGGTTTTCTGGATCAATATGTTGAGGAGTCAACAAGAGAACAGCCCATCCTAGACTGGGTATTGTGTAATAAGAAAGGAATAATTGGCAATCTAGTTGTGGATCCTTGGGGATGAGCGACCATAATATGATAGAATTCAAGGCGGAGAGTGATGTAATTGATTCTGAGACTAGGGTCCTGAATCTAAATACAGCAAATTATGATGGTATGAGGTGTGAGTTGGCTATGAATGTTACTTAAATGGGATGATGGTGGATAGGCAATGGCAAACATTCAAAAAACGCATGGGTGAAATGCAACAATTGTTCATTCCTGTCTGGCACAAAAATAAAATGGGAAAAGATACCAAACCATGGTTTACAAGGGAAATTAGAGATGGTATTAGATCCATGGAAGAGGCATACAAATTGACCAGAAACAACAGCTGACGTGAGGATTGGGAGCAGTTTAAAATTCAGCAAAAGTGGACATAGGGATTGAATAAGAAGGAAAAATAGAGTACCAGTGTAAACTTACGGGGAACATAAAAACTGACTGTAAAAGCTACTATAGGTATGTGAAGAGAAACAGATGAGTGAAGACAAATGTAGGTCCCTTACAGTCAGAAACAGGGGAAATATAATGGGGAACAAAGAACTGGATGACCAACTATATACATACTTTGGTTCTGTCTTCACAAAGGAGAACACAAATAACAGGCGGGATTCTCTGTCGGCTGACACCGGAATTGGGAAACTCGATTGGGCAGAGAAGTTGGCGCCCTACTGAAGCCCCCCCCCCCCCCCCCCTCACCCTATCCCCGCAACCCAGTAACCCCACCTAACCTTTTTTGGACACTAAGGGCAATTTAGCATGGCCAATCCACCTAACCTGCACACCTTTGGACTGTGGGAGGAAACCGGAGCACCCCGAGAAAACTCACGTAGGCACGGGGAAAACATACAGACTGCACAGACAGTGACCCAAGCCAGGACTCGAACCTGGGATCCTGGAGCTGTGAAACAACAGTGCTAATCACTGTGCTACCGTGCTGCCCTTTGCTACTGTGCCGCCAATGTTTGATTAACAAATCACCCTCTAAGTAACAGATATTCATTTAAACAAACCAAGAAGTCTCAGCTGAGAATGAGAAGCCAATGAATGTAAATGAGGGGTTAAACCAGAGACAAGAATTCTCTTAAAAGTAGGACATCATGGTCGAGGTCTTTGTTCCTGAATTCTTGAATCATCTATCTGTTGTGTTGAAGTGATTTCCTTTTGTGCTTAATGCTTTTTGCCATGTGCTTGACTTTTTTGTGTTGTTTGGTATTTTGTTTCTAAGTTTTTATTTAGTTCTTATTCAAGTGAGTAGTTAGCAATACAGTTGTATTTTTGACACCTCCCACCAACCAGACTACCGACTCTTTTTAGAAGGTAAAATAAGAGTCCCTACATGGTTGATTAAATAATTATGAGGCAACTGGATGTCAAAGAACTCATGTGTTCCCCTCTCTATAGTGAAGGCTGCATTGCAGCAGATTTGGGTCTCAAAACATCGAGACCCCAGCAAAGGGATGATAATGGCATAGTGTAGGTTAGATCGCTTTTGTTTCGGTGCAACATCGTGGGCTGAAGGGCCTGTACTGCGCTGTATTGTTCTATGTTCTATGTTCTAAAGTGTGGAACTACCGTTCATTCTGTGCTATTTTCCATTGGTCGCAGTCAGAAGTGGGGATAGAGGGAAGTGGATGCCTCCCAGGGCCACAGCTGGTGGAAGGCAGCCAACACGCAACTCCAAACCTCCATCCTCCTGGGTGAATGGTCATGACTAATAAGGGCTCCTATGGTGAGTCTTTTCATACTGCCAAGGCAATGGTCTCTCGACCGAGTGTCGAGTGTAGTGGAGGTAAATGGAGTAGTGTCAGGGGGAGGATTCTTGCACATGACTCTCATCACGCTGATCAAAGAACAATGTGCCCGTGCTCAGTCATGTATGAACAAGAGGTCACCCATTTCTGGTCCTCCAGGATGCCCTTTACCTGGAAGGGATGGGGTGGGATGCCATGTCTAGATGGATGCATGGTGAAGGGATTGGCACCTGCTGGCTGGCTTTGAGTTGACGGAAAACCTGTAAACGACATACTCTCTAAATGTATAATTTAAGTCGTTCACAGATGCACTGAGGCATTGATGATGCAGGCTGCAGGCAACTCTGCCTTGGTAATGACTCTCATCCGCAGGAGAAGGAGGGCCCATGTGCAGGTTACACAGAGCCAGGAGCAGCAAGGGCCTGAGCAGCAAGAGACATGCAAAGTGAGCATTGATCTGACCGTGGGCACATTACCAGTGGTGTACTTATTTCTAGGAGAGTAAAGCTCAATTCCGGAGGCATCCTCACTGTGGTTGTTCACATCTGCAAGCTCCTCTAGTATGAGCTACAGTCACAAGTGACCTGGAGGAGTAATTCGGTGCTACTCACCTGCAATGAGTGAATGCCCATCCAGGTGCCATCTACAAATGGCACCAGGACCTTTGACCCCATTAGGTAATGCTGGGGCAGGCCCACCCAAACACAAAATCTGCTGAGCCCCTCACTGAGGCATAATCAATGAGCTGAAAAATGGAAGATAGTACCCTGCCGCCCAGCAGGAATCAGGCCGGCTTTCATGCCAAACCACCAGAATAGAAAATTCAACCCCATGATCCTCCTACTCAAGGAGTCATCAATGTACTTAAAAGCATTCAAAAGCCCATCACAGTTAGTTAAATTTGTAGAAGTGATCATGAACATTCAAAAGCAATAATCAGACATTCTCGGCATCGAAACGAACAGGAGGATATCAGTGCAGCTTCTTATATATTATCAAGCAAAAATAAAAAAATCTTACTATTTATTTTCAAAATTTTTCCCAAAGGCTTCTCTCACTGCTTGCATTTCAGCTGGCATGTTACCACTTCGTTCTGGTCATTTTCTGGCATCTCTGTAATGCCGACTCCATCAGGGTCACCATCTTTAGGGGGGGGGGAAAGGGATGTTTGTTGGGGCAGTGTGTTGTGGGGTGGGGGTGGTGAGGTTATTTTTAAAAGAGCCAACAACATAAGTAACAATGTCGAAGTATAGAATCCCTACAGCGCCGAGTTTGCACTGACTGTCTGAAAGAGACTCCACCCAGACCCATCTCTGCAACCCCATAACCTAACCTGCACATCTTTGGACCCTGAGGGAGGAAACCGGAGCACCCGGAGGAAACCCACGCAGATACGGGGAGAATTTGCAAACTCCACACAGCCAATCACCCTTGGCCAGGATTGAACCCAGGTCCATGGCATTGTGAGGCAGTGGTGCTTTTAAAAATATATACTGTATTCCAAACACAATCAACACATCACAAAGTCATCCAAAGACACAACCGAATTACTAACATGTTTATCATTTTCCCCATTTTCTCCCCTTAACTAACACAACACCCCCACAAAACCAACACCACCCCCAACCCCCTGATTGATGCAGGTAGGGCAGTGGATGTTATCTATGTGGACTGCAGTAAGGCCTTTGACAAGGTCCCTCATGGTAGACTAGTACAAAAGGTGAAGTCACACGGGATCAGGGGTGAGCTGGCAAGGTGGATACGGAACTGGCTAGGTCATAGAAGGCAGAGAGTAGCAATGGAAGGATGCTTTTCTAATTGGAGGGCTGTGATCAGTGGTGTTCCGCAGGGATCAGTGCTGGGACCTTTGCTGTTTGTAGTATATATAAATGATTTGAAGGAAAATGTGACTGGTCTGATTAGTAAGTTTGCAGACGACACAAGGGTTGGTGGAATTGCGGATAGCGATGAGGACTGTCAAAGGATACAGCAGGATTTAGATTGTTTGGAGACTTGGGCGGAGAGATGGCAGATGGAGTTTAATCCGGACAAATGTGAGGTAATGCATTTTGGAAGGTCTAATGCAGGTAGGGAATATACAGTGAATGGTAGAACCCTCAAGAGTATTGAAAGTCAGAGAGATCTAGGAGTACAGGTCCACAGGTCACTGAAAGAGGCAACACAAGTGGAGAAGGTAGTCAAGAAGGCATATGGCATGCTTGCCTTCATTGGCCGGTGCATTGAGTATAAGAATTGGCAAGTCATGTTGCAGCTGTATAGAACCTTAGTTAGGCCACACTTGGAGTATAGTGTTCAATTCTGGTCGCCACACTACCAGAAGGATGTGGAGGCTTTAGAGAGGGTGCAGAAGAGATTTACCAGAATGTTGCCTGGTATGGAGGGCATTACCTATGAGGAGAGGTTGAATAAACTTGGTTTGTTCTCACTGGAACGACGGAGGTTGAGGGGCGACCTGATAGAGGTCTACAAAATTATGAGGGGCATAGACAGAGTGGATAGTCAGAGGCTTTTCCCCAGGGTAGAGGGGTCAATTACTAGGGGGCATAGGTTTAAGGTGAGAGGGGCAAGGTTTAGAGTAGATGTACAAGGCAAGTTTTTTACACAGAGGGTAGTGGGTGCCTGGAACTCGCTACCGGAGGAGGTGGTGGAAGCAGGGACGATAGTGACATTTAAGGGGCATCTTGACAAATACATGAATATGATGGGAATAGAGGGATACGGACCCAGGAAGTGTAGAAGATTGTAGTTTAGTTGGGCAGCATGGTCGGCACGGGCTTGGAGGGCCGAAGGGCCTGTTCCTGTGCTGTACATTTCTTTGTTCTTTGTTGTTCTTTGTTCACACCCGCTGGTGACAAACAGATCCTTGAATAGATACCAGAACAGTCTCCATCTTACGTAAAATCCCTTCTCTGATACTCTAAGAGTGAAATTATTTTTTTTCCCAGCTGTAGGAACTCTGCCATATCCCCCAGCCATGCCAACACCCTCGGCGGCACCGTCGACCTCCATCCCAATCGAATTACCCACCGGGCAATCAGAGTGGCGAAAGCCACGACATCAGCCCCCCTCCCTCCAGTAGCTCTGGCAGCTCCGAAACTCCAAAGACATGGCGCCATCCTCACACCCATGATCTCTGACAGTGTCTCAATGATCGAGATCCAGAATCCCCATAGCTTCGGGCAAGACCAAAACATAGGGACATGATTCGCAGGCCCCCTTGCACACCTCTCACATTTGTCCTCTACCTCAGGGAAGAGCCTGCTCATACGAGCCTGAGTCATATGGACCTGATGCAGCACTTAAACTGTATAAGGCTCATCCTGGCACAGGATGATGTTGAATATACCCAGTGCATAATCGCACTTCAGTCCCTTCCGCCAAGCTCTATCCCCAGCTCCTCCTACCACCTCAGTCTTATCTCCTCCACTGGCACCTTCTCCGTTTCAAACAACCATCCATAAATATCTACAATCCTCTCTTCCCTCAGTTCGTCCTAAGTTAACAATCAGTCCAGTAGGGTGTGCCGTGGCAGCTAAGGGAACAAGGGCTGCACACAAAGTCTGGTACCTGTGTGTACCGGACCTGTGTACAGTGTACCTGTACTCCCACTCAGCAGTTGGAACTTCGCCTGCAACTTTTCCAGCCTCACGAACCTCCCTTCCACAAATAGATCCCTGACCCGCTCTACCCTTCCCTTTGCCAACTCCTGCATGTCGCGTCAAACCCTGCTGGTGCAAACCTGTGATTCTCGCACACTGGGGTCAGCACAGACATACCCCCCCATTCCAAAGTGCCGCCTCGGCTGGTTCTTGATCTTGAGGGACGATACCACTACAGGGCTAACGGTATACCTAACCGGGCAGAACAAGAGGGGCCATCGCCAGGGTCTTTGGCCTCCCACACCTGTTCTCATTCCTCACCTCCCCACCCTCTCCCCTACCACTGTCGCACCTTTTCCACATTTGCTGCTCAATAATAATATAGCAGGTTCAGATGTGCCAGCGCCCCCCACCCGCCGTCCTCTCTGCAGAAACGCCTTCCGAATCCTGGGCGACTTGGCTGCCCAAACAAAGTCCGGGATTAACTTACCTACCATCCTAAAGAACATCTTTGGAAGGAATATCGGGAGAGAACAAAAACAAATAATAACCTCAGAAGAATGTTCATTTTTATGGTCTGCACCCTCCCTGCAAAGGCAGCGGTAGGGCATCCCACCTCTTTTACCCCCTCCACCAAACTGGCCAGGTTCCACTTTTATATTGTGACCCAGTCATGGGCTACCTGAATTCCCAAATAACAAAACCTAATTTTGGCCAGTTTGAATAGCAGGCCTCCCAAATTATCATTCCTCCTGTGGGCATTCACCAGGAATACCTCATTCTTTGCCACATTTAACTTATACCCAGAGAAGGAGCCAAACCTTCCAAAAAAACCATTCTTCTCCCCATGCTCTCCAGCAGGTTTGAGACGTATAGTAACAGATCATCTACATACAACGACACCCTATGCTCCCTGCCAGCCCTTTCAATGCCGTTCTACTCTCTTTAAACCCGGAGAGTAATAGCCAAAGGCTCAATAGCCAGCGCAAGCAGCAACGGGGACAATGGGAACCCCTGCCTCATAACCCCATATAGCCAAAAATATCCCGAGCTCATCATATTCACCCTCACTCTTGCCATGGGGGCAGCAAGCCTACCCAATAAATAATCTTTATTATTGTCACAAGTAGGCTTACATTAACACTGCAATGAAGTTACTGTGAAAATCCCATAGTGTCCACAATGGATAATGGTGCGATGCGACTTCTGCTGTGTGCATGCTTCAAGTTCACATATCCCCAGTGTCTCAATCTCATTCTCACTGTAGTCGATCAGCAGTCTCGGTTGATGGCGGACTTTCGGTTGTACTCTCAGTCTGTGCAAATCGGACAGGCTGAGGAGGTTTGCCATCACACCCGTGTCGACCTTGCATTATCAATGTGTCATTCACCATCACTGGAATTGTCCATCTGTTTTCAACGGTATCAGCTGGATCACCACTATATCAATGATTAAGCATTTTCTATAACTTATGAAAAGTTTGGCATGTATTAAATGTACTTAATCTTATTCATAGGGTCATGGTTAGTGAATATGCCCGATTTCAAACTTACGGCCCACTGAGATGAAAGAGGGCCACTCATGCGGCCCACTCACTAGCTTAGGTTGCCCATTACTGTCAGTGGGCCATTAGGCCTTGAGCAGCATTACAGATCAATGTGACCCCGTTCTGACCCCACAACCATCATCTCCAGCAGAACCACCGACACAACACTCAGGCTGATTTCTTTCCCTCGTTTGCTCAGATGCATTGAGGCCAATCATTGAGACGTCGCTGTGACTTGAGTAGGATCACCAACGTTCCTGATCGTAATAATTGAGTGGCACATTTCGTAACTGCTAACCGAACTGACATGCTGGTTATACACTCCTCCAGTGGTGGCCCGGTTCAAATATAACTTATTAAAATTACTTTGTTGCGACAATCAACATATTCCAATCACCGCCATTCAACTGAATTATTCCAGCGAGTGCTGCCTTTTATTCGAGAATTTATTGAACATTTTCAGCTTCTAATGCTATAAAAATCTACGTTGAGGGGAAATACATCTCTGAAGTTATTTTCCTTGTCAAAGTATAAAATGATAGGAAAATTAGAAACATATGTCATCATTCAGACCTATGCTGAAATCCACAGATACCTTACTCCTGTATGATTTCGGTCTGTGATTTAAGTATCCCAGCTTGCTTTTTCTCTCATTTTACGTCAATCTTTAGCAATTGGTAAACGGGAAAAATGTTCAGGGCTTGCTTCAGCGATGGTACAGTTATTCATCACTTTGAATCAGTTGTGGGTTCGTGCCCGCTATGAGGAGGTGCCATCACAAAGGCTCCTCGCACCCTGCTGTGAACAATTACTCAGAGCCTGATATTATAATTAGAGGTTACATTTCCTCGTCCTGCTGCCTTTGGCCTTTTACATATTGAAATCTCCACCCTCTGGTCAGGTGAAGCATGGGACAATGGCTACTGTGATAGGAACATAAAAGCCGGCGGCACAGAGGCATAGTGGTTAACACTACTGCCTCACTGCGCCAGGGACCCGGTTTTGATTCCAGCCTTGACTGACTGTCTGGTTGGAGTTTGCACATTCTCCCAGTGTCTGTGTGGGTTTCCTCCGGGTGCTCCAGTTTCCTTCCACAGCCCAAAGATGTGTAGATTAGGTGGGTTGATCATGATGAATTGCCCCTTAGTGACCAAAGATATGTTGGTTAGATTATGGGTGTGGGAAATAGGGTAGGGGAGTGGGCCTATGTAGGGTGCTCTTTCGGAGGGTCGGTGCAGACTCGATGGGCCGAATGGCCTCCTTCTGCACCGTAAGGGTTCTATAAAAAGAGACCAATTGTGGTCTCCGCCAGTAGTTTCTTCTGGATATTGAGGTTATGGACACCACAAACCAGCCAGTCGTGCAACATGTTACTTAAACTCACAGGGCACGATCCATCGGCCACACTGTGCCACAAAAGCAGCTTGTCATAGAGCAGCGTCGCCGATGAAAGCCGGAGACCCCGCTTCCGTGATCTACCCAGCTCGCAACGCCTCGCGAGATCCGACGCGACCTCGCGAGAAGTTGCAAAGTGAATCCCACAAGTTTTGCCAGATTTGCATATTACATACAGCAAGGCAGTAAGTCTGACTCTAATGTGCAGATTCCTGAGGCTTTCGGATTCAACCCCTTCGCCTTGGAGACCTCGGGCGAGAACCGTTTGGTACTGGTCCCCACAAACAGGGACCAGATGGAACAGCACTTGTGGGGGTATCCCAGGGAATTGGAGGCCCCCAGCAGCATGCCCTTTGGGCAGGGTGGTGCCCTGGCACTGCTAGTGCCAAATGGGTACCCTGGCAGTGCCACCTGGATGCCAGCCTGACACTGCCCTAGGTGCGGCCTCGGCCACGCGTTCCGTGTTCAACCCTCTTATTCACCGTGAGTCTCATTGAACAGCCTTGTGTTTCCCGGCACTGTGAGCCGGAAAATACGCAGCTAAACGCTCTCGCTTGGGGACTTTGCTCCCATTTGGGAGAATCGCGCCCACAGTGCTCAGCAAGCTGCCAAGCATGGCTACGAAAGGTGAGACGGACTACTCATGGTCCCTCACAGCAGAGTTGAACTTACAATGTTGGAAGATAAGCGAGGGCCTTGGGTTATAATGTTCTTTAACCAATTTCACTATCTGGTGACAGGTCTTCGAGTCGGCTTCCTCCAGGGATGTGAGGTTTCTAATCTAATTGTAGGTTTGGTGCCAGCAAACTGTCAGAAGTATCACCTTCTGCTTGTCCTCATCTCTGATCCTGTTCACAGTAAAGAAGAAACTGAGTCGTTCAATGTGCTGGCTCCATGGCTCAACCCCTTGGTGAAGTGGATCTAGTTTCCTAATGATAGGCATTGCCACTCATGGTTTAAATGATAAAAGTTGGATCTTCTCCGTTTTCTGAACCATTCCTTACTTTCCCTCGCGATTCAAGCGACTGTCAGCTGAGATTGAAAACTTTTATCTCAACACAATGTGGTGCCTCGAGACACATACTGGAGGATTCCAATAATGAAGAGAGGGGTTTATTGTTGAAAGGCAAATAGATACCAGGCAAAGAACACTATACAACAGGTCCCTGGACTACACTGCGCAGTGTCCTGCTCATAGAGGCCTGCACTAACTCCCCATTGGCCAGGGTTCGCCAGCTGTCACGTGATTGGACCCAAGCTAATCACATGGTCAGTTGAGCCCACCTCTTTAAAGGGACCAATCCACGATAGCGATTCTCACTTGTGGTAAACCACGTTATTGTGTTCATTGTATTATATTCACTGTGCTGTGTTGTACATGCCTGGGCTTGTCCAGGCTGGCTCCTCCTGTGGCTCCTCCCCTCAGGGCTTCTGTATAAAAGTGGCAAGTCTCCGACTCAGGACCCAGTTCGGGTCCAGAGGCAGGAGGCTTGCTGTTTAGTGTATTAAAGCCTCAGTTACGTTTATCACTCATCGTCTATTATTGATGGTGTATCAATTTAATACACTAAACTTCTAAAGATGGACTCTTCACTCAAGGTGAACTCCTCACTCAAGCCTGATCGCTTGCGCATGGACCCACAAGTAGCTGACGCTACAGACACTTTAGAACACTGGCTAATCTGCTTCAAGGTCTACCTCGCATCTTTCAACGAAGACTTCACGGACCTCCAGAAGAAGCAGGTCCTCCACGCACGGGTGAGCCCAAGAGTCTTTAACCTCATCAGGGACGTCCCTTCGTACGCGGAGTCTATAACGCTGCTAAAAGGACATTATGTGAAATCCGTCAACCAGGTGTATGCTAGGCACCTCCTCGCCACGAGACGCCAACGCCCTGGGGAATCACTCACGGAATTCCTGTGCACCTTGCGCATCCTCTGCCGGAATTATGACTGCCGGGCGATATCGGCTACCTAGCATGCGGAGCTGCTGATCAGGGATGCCTACGTCGCGGGCATGCACTCAAACTATATCTGCCAGCGTTTATTAGAAGGGGGGACACTCGGCCTCCCAGAGACAGTACAACTCTCCAACTCACTGGAGGTGGCCTCCCAGAACATGGGGGCCTACAACTCAGACCACATGGCACCCTTGTGGGCCTCATGGGCGCAGCCATCAACCGACCCGGGTGCGATGCAAGCCTGCGCTGCGCAGTGGCACGCCAACGCCGGAGGCCCGAAGTGCTACTTCTGCTGCCAGGGTACTCACCCCCGACAACGCTGCCCGGCATGGAACGCTACTTGTAACGGCTGTGGGAAGAAGGGCCACTTCGCAAAAGCCTGTCAGGCCTGACCCCTCCTGAAATCTTCTCGGTCCAGCAGCGCTGCCTGCTGCCAGTCGGGGCCACTCCCAGCTGCCGCGCCACACGCCATGTGCGACCCGTGGGCGCTGCCATCTTTAATCTCAGACGACGCCTTGGATGCCATCTTGCACCTTGCCCGCCACGTGTGACCCACGGGGGCCGCCATCTTGGACACCATCTTGCACCTCACCCGCCACGTGCGACTCATGGGAGCCGCCATATTGGGACCCGCTCCGCTGCCTCCCAGGAACCCAGCTCGCCTGACCTTACGCTGGCCGCCGCTACCGCCGACCAGTCCGCCGACCGCCTTCCGACTCTCGCCTCCGTCACACTGGACCAGTCCCGGCCGCACCACCTCGCGAAGTCTACTATGACCATCCAGATCAACGGGCTCGAGACGGCCTGCCTTTTCGACTCCGGGAGCACGGACAGCTTCATACACCCAGATACGGTAAGGCGCTGCTCCCTCCCCATCCTACCCGCAACCCAGAAAATCTCCCTGGCTTCCGGATCCCACGCAGTGGAGATCCGGGGGTACTGTGTCGCAACCCTCACTGTGCAAGGCGTAGAGTACACCAACTTTAGGCTCTACGTCCTCACCCATCTCAGCGCTGCCCTATTACTGGGGCTCGACTTCCAGTGCCACCTCCAGAGCCTTACCCTCAAGTTCAACGGCCCCCTGCCCCCCCTCACCATCTGTAGCCTCGCGACCCTTAAGGTCGCCCCACCCTCCCTCTTCGCAAACCTCACCCCGGACTGTAAGCCCATCGCTACCAGAAGCAGACGCTACAGTGCCCAGGACAGGGCCTTCATCAGGTCAGAGGTCCAGTGACTCCTGCGAGAGGGGATCATTGAGGCTAGTAACAACCCCTGGAGAGCCCAAGTGGTGGTCGTCAAGATTGGGGAGAAGCACCGGATGGTCATCGATTATAGCCAGACCATCAACTGGTACACGCAGCTTGATGCGTACCCCCACCCCCGCATATCTGACATGGTCAATCAGATTGCGCAGTATCGAGTCTTCTCTATAGTCGACTTGAAGTCCGCGTACTACCAGCTCCCTATCCGCCCGGAACACCGCCAATGCACTGCCTTCGAGGCAGATGGCCGTCTCTATCACTTCCTCAGGGTTCTCTTTGGCATCACCAACGGGGTCTCGGTCTTCCAAAGGGAAATCGACCGAATGGTTGACAAGTACGGGCTGCGGGCCATGTTCCCGTACCTAGACAGCGTCACCATCTGCGGCCGTGACCAGCAGGACCATAACAAGAGCCTCCGGCGCTTCCTCCACACCGCCAAACTCCTGAACTTCACTTATAATAGAGAGAAATGCGTCTTCCGCCCAACCCGCCCAGTCATGCTCGGCTACGTCGTGGAACACGGAGACCTAGGGCCCGGCCCCGACCGCATGTGCCCCCTGCTGGAACTCCCCCTTCCCCACTGCCCCATGGCCCTGAAGAGATGCCTGGGGTTCTTCTCTTACTATGCCCAGTGGGTCCCCGACTACGCAGACAAGGCCCGCCCACTGATCAAGTCCACCACGTTTCCCCTGGTGACTGAGGCCCGACTGGCCTTCGATCGCATCAAAGCAGACATTGCCAAAGCCGCGATGCACGCTGTGGACGAGTCCATCCCTTTCCAACTCGAGAACGATGCTTCGGACTTTGCTCTGGTCGCTACCCTCAACCAGGCGGGCAGGCCCGTGGCTTTCTTCTCCCGTACCCTTCATGCCTCCGAAATTTGACACTCCTCCCTCGAAAAAGAGGCCCAAGCCATAGTAGAAGCTGTGAGACATTGGAGGCATTACCTGGCCAGCCAGCGATTCACTCTCCTCACTGACCAGCGGTCGGTTGCCTTCATGTTTGACAATACACAACGGGGCAAAATCAAGAACAACAAGATCCTGAGGTGGAGGATCGCGCTCTCCACCTACATCTATAACATCTTGTATCGGCCCTGGGAAGCTCAATGAGCCCCCAGATGCCCTCTCCCGTGGGACATGTGCCAGCGCACAAGTAGACCGACTCAGGGCCCTCCACAACGACCTCTGTCACCCAGGGGTCACCCACTTTTTCCGCTTTATCAAGGCTCGCAAGCTGCCCTACTCCATCGAGGAGGTCAGGTCCGTGACCAGGGACTGCCAGGTCTGCGCGGAGTGCAAACCGCACTTCTATCGTCCAGACAGAGCACATCTGGAAAGGCCTCCTGCCCCTTTGAGCGCCTCACCATGGACTTCAAAGGGCCCCTCCCCTCCACTGACCATAACGTGTACTTCCTCAACATCATTGATGAGTACTCCAGATTCCCCTTCGACATCCCCTGCTCTGACATGACCTCTGCCTCCGTTATCAAGGCCCTGCACAGCCTTTTCACCCTGTCCGGGTTCCCCGCCTATATCCACAGTGATCGGGGCGCCTCCTTTATGAGCGACGAGTTGCGTCAGTTCCTGCTCAGCAAAGGCATCGCCTCCAGCAGGATGACCAGCTATAACCCCCGGGGAAACAGACAGGTGGAAAGGGAGAACGCGATGGTCTGGAAGGCTGTCCTCCTGGCCCTACGGTCAAAAAGTCTCCCAGTCGCCCGCTGGCAGGAGTTCCTCCACGGTGCGCTCCACTCCATCCGGTCGCTTCTGTGTACGGCCACTAACCAGATTCCTCATGAACGGATGTTTGCCTTCCCCAGGAAGTCCACCTATGAGGCCTCGCTTCCATCCTGGCTGACAGTCCCAGGGACCGTTCTTCTCCGCAAACATGCGAGGAGCCATAAAACCGACCCCCTCGTCGAGAAGGTCCTGCTGCTCCATGTGAACCCCCAATATGCCTACGTGGCACACCAGGATGAGCGGCAGGACACGGTCTCCCTTCGGGATTTGGCTCCTGCAGGCTCCCTGGCGACAATCACCACCACACCCCATCCGACACCATCTCCCCCCACTACCGCCCACCCCCCTCACGAACTGACTCCTGCAGGCCCACCGAGGACAAGAACCACCACCACCGCCCATACACCGCACCCCCCCTTCGCCGACTCAACATCTGGGTGAAGAAGATGACAACACGCTCCCGGACGCGCAGGTCTCGTGGCCGGCGCCAACACCACAGCTGGGACTGAGGCGGTCACAGCGGAAGGTCAAGGCACCCGACAGACTTGACCTTTAACACCACTTCACCCCCGCCGGACTTTTTTTAAACAGGGGGTGAATGTGGTAAACCACGTTATTGTGTTCATTGTATTATATTCACTGTGCTGTGCTGTACATGCCTGGGCTTGTCCAGGCTGGCTCCGCCTGTGGCTTCTCCCCTCGGGGCTTCTATATAAAAGTGGCAAGTCTCCGCCTCCGGACCCAGTTCGGGTCCAGAGGCAGGAGGCTTGCTGTTTAGTGTATTAAAGCCTCAGTTACGTTTATCACTCGTCGTCTATGGTGTATCATCACTATTGTCCTGCCCAGTATTTAAGCCCTCAAGCAACTTCAACAAAAAGACCGATGATCTGGTTCTTATCACCTTCCTGTTTGTGGAAACTTGCTGTGTGAAAACTGATTGCCGTGCTTCCTATGTTACAGCAGTGACTACGCCTCAAAGTGTACCTCAGCAGCATAAAGCTCTTTGGGACATGTTGCAATTGTGAAATGCGTCCTTAAAATGCATGCCTGTCTTTCTTTTTAATGACCAGACTATCAGGATTTGATTTGACAACTGCCCTGTGGAAGCCAATAAAGGCAACAGCTGAATTTTCTAGCCATTCTCGCCAGCGGGATCTAATGGTCCCCAGCAGTATGCGCAGTGAACAATGCAAAACGGCATTGACATCGGAGGGACAACAAGATTCCACTGCCGACCAATGGCGACTCACTTTCGCCGCCAAAGAGGGACCGGACAATTCCCCCGCCCCAACATATTTCTAAAGAGCTTAAGTTCAAGCTGTTGAGTGCTGTCATAGATCGTGGAACTGTCATATTAAGACTGGGAAGTCTGTCAGCACATGTAGCAAGGCTACATGAACATTGAGCATTGCGTGGAACCTTTTGAAAATAGAGTCATAATACTGGGGCGATATGGGCACTGCCAGCAGATATACAGTCTCACAGTCAAAAGTGTCAGAAAGTGATACTTGAGATTTAGTACCAGGGAATAGGTCTTCTATAGGTACACTGAATACTCCTCTCCTGATATGTCAGCTTGTTAAATCATCTGGAATAGTATCGGATTGTTCCACTCTGGGTGCTCGAGCAGCATCTGGCAATAATTTTGGAATCATTCGCAGTCTGGGAAGGGGAAAGGTTAAGGTGCACAGTAGTTCCTGTCAGTAAGTACAGCGTACTGATAGAGCCAAAACGGTAAACATCGCAGAGGCACCAATCTCAAACGTTACTGCAACAAATCAAAATAAGGCGATCAACCAGTCCTACTCATGATCACAATTAATGTTATTTTTATTAAGTTTAGCAGTTAAAGTCTGTCTAATATCAGCAAACGTTAACCATGATCCAACATAGTGTGGAATAGTGAAAATAAAAAAGGAGCTTAGAACTGGAGACTAGAAAATTCAACTTTTGTTACAGCAGCAGAAGAATCTAACATTAATCCACCTAAACACAGGGCCAAGCTGACCATACTTTCATTGTACAAATATTTGAAAGAAAAATAAAACGTTTATTATTGTTTTCTTTTAATTTGATACCTTTGTGTGATTCAGAACGAGTTTAGGATTCTTGCATTTCGTTGGGTGTCCTAATTGTTCCATGATGACCATAATGACGGTGCTCAGAACTCCCTCCTGGATCAGAACAGGTCAGCTTGCAGCTCAATGGAAACTCAATACCCATCCTTGTACTCATCAGGAACAAGAGGATGTCTCTAAACTGGGATACCCAACAAGGAGGATCAAGGAGATGCAGCAGGACCCGGGTGTGGTAAATCCAACTGAAACTATGCTCCGGAGCAGTGGTGGGCAACCTACGGCCCGGGTGCCACATGCGGCTCACCTGGTCACTGAGTGCGGCCCACAAGACATTGGGCATGATGAAATGCCCACACTATGCCCAAAAAGCAGTTCGCCGTGGTGAACGTGGCCGATGAAAGCCAGGAGATCCCGCTACCAGGATCTATCTGGCACGCCACACCTCGCGAGATCTGCCATCGTGCGAGACGTTGCTGTGTAACTCCTGCCCGCAATGGACGCGTTCACCTTTTGGCAAATCTGCGAATTAGAGCGAGGCAGTAAGCCTCACTCGAATGTGCAAATTCCTGTGGTACCTGGGGCTTTGGGATTCAACCCCTTCGCCTCAGAGGCCTCGGGCGAGCGCCGTTCAGCACAGGTCCGCATAAGCAGGAACCAGATGGAATGATTTGTCTGGGTCTCCCAGGAGATCTGGGGCCCCAGCTGCATGCCCTTTGGGCAGGGGGGTGCCCTGGGTACCCTGGCAGTGCCAGGCTGGCTTTATTTTTGCATGCGCGATCGAGCCGGGGTTGCCTGGTATGGGTGTCGGGGGGTGGGAGTGCGGGGGCCAGGGACCCTCTCATAGTGCATTCGGGGATCATTTCAGGGGCCTTGGAGGTCGGGACGCCATCTCTCACGACAATGGGGAGTTCCGGTGAGAGAGCCCCCACCACTGTACAAAACGGGTGCCGTCTCAGCTGCGCATTCCCTGTTCAGGCCCCTTATTCAACTCGACTCACGTTGAATATCCACGCAGCTAAACATGCTTGCTAGGGGACTTTGCTCCCTTCTGGGAGAATCGCGCCCATTGCGTTGACTGTTGCCCACGTGCAGGGTTGCCACATTCCACTTCTTTCTGCCAGTGTAGCTTTTTTTCTGAAGTGACACATACATCAAACAAGGGTAAGTGAAGTGAGGTCCGTGCTGATTGCTCACAACATTGACTGTGAGAGCCGTGCGCTCTCCATCAAATAAAGTGTAAATATTTATTTTGTTTTTACCATTTGAAGTTGATGAGAGTTCTATTAAATTATGAATGACTAAGCATTTTCTATAACTCGTTATGAAATATTCAGCCGGTATTAAATGTGTTTAATCTTATTTGTGGGATTATGGTTAGAGAACATGCCTGATTTCAAACTTGTGGTCCACTGAGATGAATCATAGAATCCTACGGTGCAAAAGGAGGCCATTCGGCCCATCGAGTCTGCATTGACCCATCGAAAGAACTGGCACTGAAATTCATGGGTGTTTTGTCATCTATGTTTTTTTTTAATCTTTCCAATTAAGGGGCAATTTAGAGTGGCCAAGCCACCTACCCTGCACATCTTTGGGTTGTTGGGATGAGACCCACCCAGGCAAATAAAGTACAAACTCCACACGGACAGTGACCCGGGGCCGGGATCGAACCCAGGTTCTGAGCGCTGTGAAGCAGCAGTGCTAACCACTGCGCTGCCTTTCAACATCCATGTTGTCAATGCTACTTAATGTGTATTCATGGCTTTGCTGTTGCCTGATAATGAATCGCCAGAAACTGCTAATTTTCACATTGAGGTCTTTTGGTGGTCGCTGAACAATCTTGGCCTTCTGTCGCAACACGAGATTATTTTGCTTCACAAAGCAGCGACACCAACTAGCTGTTGGGCTGAAGTCTCTGACGGATCCCGGGTTTGATTTGGCCATTCTCACACCAACATTTTTGTGAAGCTTGCTCCAGCACAGATTATTTGACAAGTCACAAACTGTTATGACTTTTAGCTTGAAAGCAGCTTCGTACTTCTTGCTGGAGGACCCATTTCTGTTTGCCACTTGTCATGCCATGTGATGTTTACTCTGTGTAGGCGTGTTTTAAACTCCCGCACATCTCCTTCACAACATAGCCTGTAGCGACTGCCTGATTCCATGCACCAACTTACAGTTTAGGCCTAAATATGATTTTTGGCATCGAAGAAATGAATCTGTCTTCCAGCAGGCCAACTTATACATCAAAATCTTTTGTATATACTTGAAAAGCAAAAATTTTGCACTGCTGTGGGCAGAAAAGTGTTGGAATGGGACTAATTGTATAGTTCTTTTATAGAGCTGACAAGAGCATTATGAGCTATGTGCCTTCCTTATGAACCGAATCCGCGATTCTATGAACGTGAGCGGTCAAAGGATTATGGGGATCAAAAGATAATTTCATCTTTCTGCCATTTTGATTCACCTGTGAACCCATAACAGCGAACAAGGCTAACACTTCTGTTAAATGAGGAATGACCTGCAAAATCGTTTGCTGTTTATCCGCCAATATTAACACCAGCAATCCTGTTGGATTTGATTTAAAGAGGGACACTGTACATCATTATTAGCATGGCCATGGTCGCCTTCTGACAAAATGTCAATATGTTGTGACCTAACAATGGGTGGAATTTTCCCATTATTTGTCAGTGTCAGGCTCTGACTGAAAACCAAATTTATATCTCATTAATAGGCTTACATGCCACATGACCCCTCTCCCCCTTTCACTGAATATTCAAACCTCATCGACAACAGGTTTATGAAGACGAGAAATGGTCAAGGGATACCGCTGGGGATGCTAATGTCACCATAGCCCATGGGGAAGAGAAGGACATGCCAGGCAGTGCCTGAAACTGCCACCTGGTACAGTGCCAAGCTATGGTTCAATAATCCTCCAACCCCATAGTCTATGACCTTTAACCCCACTTCCCTGACCATCCATAGTTTTGCCACCAATCAGCAATGCCACAGGAGATCGACCAGTAACGTAATAAACACCTTACACGTGCATTAATTTTCTGTGAGTGCTTTTTGCCATTATAAATCCTACAATTACATTTGTACCTACTATCAATATAAACTCATACAGTAATTACATCCTCTCACCACTGACGACAGTATAGAGCCCCAGTTTTGTGTCTCACAGTTACAAAGCTTGCACTGCGCATACATTCTTATCTTCCAACTACTTGATTCCTCTGCTTTCAGATTGCCAAACATATAACAATATATGTACAAATAGTACCAAGTATTTGTAAAAATAAAACCTGTATGACTTTAAATTGGCAACTGAAATATTACTATATGCCTTGTTCTCAATCTCCCCAACCCCACTTCACCTCATTTGCTCTAAACTACCTTGTAAACACCTGTGGGATGTCAAGCAATGAATATTTAAAATGTTAGCCATATACATTTGCACCTCAACATTATTTGAACCCTATCCAATCCATCAAGGCTCTTTTTAATGTGTTGGGATGTGGGACGCACTGACAACATCAGCATTTATTGCCTATCCCTAGATGCCCTTGAGATGGTGGAGAGCTGCCTTCTTGGACTGCTCTAGCTCCTATACGAAAGGTGCTCCCACAGTGCTATTAGTTATGGATATCCAGTCCTCTGGCCCATTAATAATGATGGGAATATAGGAATTGTCCAAGTCACATGAACAGACGGGTTTTGAAGGATACAGTCAGTTGGTCTAGATAGGACACGTGATTGGTGCAGGCTTGGAGAGCCGAAGAGCCTGTCCCTGTGCTGTATTTTTCTTTGTTCTTTTGTTCTTTGTTCAAGATGGCGTGTGACTTGGAGGAGAACTTGGGGTTGATGGCATTTTTCTGCTCCCTCTTCATCCATGGGGTGTTAACAAGTACAATTGATTGTTTCCAATAAGTTTTCAATAAGTTACAAATTGGCCTATTTCTGTTTCCAGTAAATATTTCTGACAGGGTTAAAGAGCAGCAGAAATTACTAATTACTGCAATAGTAGATTCTATGCATTCCTCTGCGTACTATTTAACAAATGTTACATACAGGGTTGAGAGAGATCTGAAGCCCCTTGTTCCCTTCTCTTACTTTCTGTAAAGTAAGTGGGGGTCTTTCTTAGCCACTGAGCGTTTGACAGTTTGAATAATCAGCAGTGTGCTTTTCACTCATTTATTCACACATTCGCCCCAAAAAGCTAATGCCCCATCCCTTACTCATCTCATACACACATATACATACGTAAATACAGTTAAAGAGGATAGTGCACTTTCACAGCTGCAAATAAAATAGGAATAGCTTGAAAGTCATGTGATTGGCTCGACTGAGTGTAGGTCTGGTGAAGAGGAGGTTCTTTTCCACCTTTGAATTATGGCCAGGTAAATTCAATAACTGAAGTGATATGTCAAAGTAAATGCAGGATTCCCTCAAAAAGGTGGACTTTCAGGTCATAAAAGTAGTTTCTTGTAGTTTTATTATGGGTGTTTATGTTCCCATACTGGTGGACTTCAAAAGGAACAGGAATGGAGACCTTACAATGTTTCAGTCTTCAGTTTTAAGGTATTGATATTGCTGTATTTAATGCTGTTGTTGTTTCTTGCTGTGATTTTTGCAAACTGACTGGTTCACCCTGGTTACTGGGGTAATAAAACTAATTATCTGTAATCAGTTTCAGTCATGTGACCACATGATCAATACTTCTATTGTCCACCCAGAATGACATAAAGTTAGAAGCTATTGTGTCATGAGAATGGCGCTTTAAGAAATGTTTGGCTGCTCATATTACTGCAGTGAAGTCAGAGTGTGGGTGGAGCTGGGCTGTCTTTCAGCTTTTTACTTTCATTTTAGGCTGTTTGCTGCAGGGTGTGTTTTAGTTTTGTTTTCAGTGTTGGAGCTGAAGCCAGGCAGAGCAGCTGTACTGTTGATCTCTCTGCCATGAAAAGACTATCTCTTGATCATTTGGTGAATTCAGAATTATAAATGTTTTCAGTAGTGAATGTAAACCTGATGTGCTTCTGTTAAAAGGTGTTTCTTTTGTCTTCTGGATGTTGTTTGGGAAATTATTAAGGATTACTTAGTGTTATATTCTTTGGGGGTTGTATTTTAATTGATGGTTGCTAAGATGTTCACTGTATGTTTCAAAAAGGTTAACTTGAGCTCATAGAATAAACATTGTTTTGCTTTAAAAATGACTTTTCCATTTCTGTTGTACCACACCTGTAGAGTGGGTTGTGTGCTCCCCATACCGCAATCTAGTAAAAGTTGTGGGTCAGGTGAACTCTATGATACACTTTGCGGTTCTCTAAATCCTGGCCCATAATAAATGCTACACGATGTAGAATGGATGGTGTCCATTCATACCTGCTTATGAAAGAACTGGTTTCTGCACCACTTTCCATTAAGTATAGGTCTCAGAGACAATGGGCCTGGGAGTCCATTTATTTTCAGTTTTAAATGAATGTACAAACAATAGGAGATGTGAAATCCACAAATTGTTTTTCATCTTGGTAAGTCCAGTCAAGGAAGGCACTCCACTCAAGGTCAGAGTCTTGGGATACTTCTGAGTATGTGCAGGAATAGTAACAACAACTTGATCCTCAGTGGCCATCCTAGAAGCCTTTAAATGTCTAATTTTGAGAAAGAACAGGCTGTTCTTGAAAATTCTACACTGAATACAGCCCATGTTTAAAGGTATGAATATGACATGCCTTTACTGGGCAAGACAACAAAGCTTTCTATTGTCACCAACAGTTATGCTTCCTTGGTCACACTTCAGCATGAAGAAACACATGCTGAGGTGGCCAACAACCAGAATGGCCTGATTGGCAATATTTTGAAGGATGGTGGGATCAGTCATTTACACAGATCACCTAAGCCGAACCTAGAAAATCATGAGAAACTGGCTTCACATGGTCTGGGTCAGCAAAAAGTTGTGTGTTCGTGTCATTTGCTGCAAGGATGCGTTCTTCGGTGATCACTCGCTAGCGAGTAAGATTGTCCACCTAAGAAACTCCATGTTACTGGTCATGGGTTCTGTGGATCCTTGCGTGGCTGATGAGCCCAATGCTGAGCCATATCTTTGACCGCACACTTGGCAGGTGTTTCCGGGAGGCAGGATCAGTCCTTGGACTCCAGATCCTGGTATTCCTTTCTCAGGCTCCTTTTCCTGACCTCCTCTTGCCATTGGGTGTCCTCACAGAATTGTGACCCTTTGATCAGGAGGTTCCACCAAGTAGGTCTCTCCTGCGCAAGGGCCTCCCTGGTGTTGGTGTCGATGTTGCATTTCTTGAGGTAAGTCTTCAGGGCATTATTGAAGCCGATCCTTTATCCTCCTTTTGCTCAGGAGCCTTCTTTGAGCTCGGCAAAGATTTGCTTTAGAAGACGGGTCTCTTATGGGCAGCACGGTAGCACAGTGATTAGCACAGTTGCTCCAGGGTCCCAGGTTCGATTCCCGGTTTGGATCACTGTCTGTGTGGAGTATGCACGTTCTCCCCGTGTCTGTGTGGGTTTCCTCTGGGGATGGCTGATGGGAGACGGTGGGTGATCTCTTCTTCTCCAAGTTTGAATATGTCCACTGGGATCCCATCCATTTCTACAGCTTTTCTATTCTTCACATATCTAATGGCAGCTTTGATTTCGTACATGCTTGGTGGGAGTCCATGGTCATCTTTGATGGGGAGTTGGGGGATTTTCTCAGACGGGTCCTCATCTATGGTTGTATCTAGGCTTAGGAGTTCTTTGAAGTGTTCTCTTCATCGAAGGTTGATGTTTTCTCTGTCTCTCATCCCATCCTTACTCCGCACCAGTTTGAGGCCAAGGGTGATGGGTCTATATATTGCCTTGGTGGCACTGATGAAGGCCTGTGTGTCGTGCTTGTTGATAAAGAGTCCTTACCTTTCTCAGTCCACCATTGGCTCTTGATTTCCCTAGTTCTTCTTTGAACCTCTACCTCGGCTAATTGACCCACTCTCCTAAATGTCTTGCTGGTTCTGTTGTTTTGCCAGGCACAGAGAGATTTTCTCTTCTTGTCGATGGGGTCTTGGATGGTGTGGTCATTCTCATTGCCCCAATCTTGGTGTTTAATGGTCCTGTAGCCGATAGTTTCTTCACAGCTGGAGATAATGGCTGCCTTCAGCTCTTTCCAGCTTTCCTCCACTCCATTCAGCCCATAGATTGGGCACCGACCCTCCGAAAGATCACTCTACCCAGGTCCATTCCCCCACCCACCCTGCCCTACCCCATAGTCCCACCTAACCTGCACATCTTTGGACACTAAGGGAAAATTTACCTTGGCCAATCCACCTAACCTGCACATCTTTGGACTGTGGGAGGAAACCGGTGCACCTGGAGGAAACCCAAGCAGACACGGGGAGAATGTGCAAACTCAACACAGATAGTCATCCAAGGCCGGAATTGAATCCCGGTCCTGGTGCATTGAGGTTCATTTGAATAAACACTTTGGAAATTTTAGAGAAGATATTGTTGGAAGATCACTCGCATGGATGGCTCTTGAAGCCGCTCGATGTTGATCTGTATTCTGAGCTATTTCTTCATCTTCCATTGCTTCTGATGGAGTTTGATGGACACAGAAGAGCAGGTGAGCTGGCAGTCTGTCCTGCAGTATCACACTGGTCATTGCTTTGGTGATAAGGGCACCATTTTGGTCTCTGTATCGGACAATGACAAAGTTAATCATGTGCTTTGAACATGAATCTCGCCAGGAAGTCTCGAACTTGCCTTTTTGGCAGAAGAGTGTATTTGCAATTAGACATTGGTGCGTCGCACATTTGGTGAGCAGGAGAACTCCATTGGAGTTGCAATTCCTAACTCCGTCTTTGCCGGTAGCTCTGTTCCAGAGTTAGGAGTCCTTTCCAACACTGGCGTTGAAGTTCCCAAGGGGGATGATCTTATCTTCCTTAGGAATGCTGGAGGGCATGGTGTCCAGGGTGGAGTAGAAGCCTTCTTTGGACTCCTCATTGGCATCAAGGGTTGGGGCAGAGGCACTCAGGACTTTTGCCTGCTGGTTCTTGGCAAGTTGTAGTCAAAGGATAATGAGGCGCTCATTGATGCCGAAAGGGAGTGCTGAGAGTCGGTTAACAAGTCAGGTCCCGATGTCAAGTCCAATTCCATGCGTCCGGGCTGATCCTCGGGTTTTTCTCTCCAGAAGGAGATATAACCATCGCCATCTTCCTTAAACAGCCCTCTTCCTTCTCTTTGGGTCTCTTGCAGGGCAACGATGTTGAATTTCATGGGCCTGAGTCCATGGGCACCAAGGACAGTCCTCCATTCCTGTTGCATGTTTTGCTCATTATCCATTCATATATTCCAGTTTCCAAAATTGAGTTTAACTTTGATTTTCTCACCCAAGTAGATAAGCCTGCTAGATGCAGTTTTCTAGTCAGGTTGGGGACAGAACAGACAATTTTTGGGACCTCTTTTCCAGCCCTTTCCCCATGTGGAGTGGGCAGAGTGGATCCTGAAGAGGGCTGCTCAGTCGTGAAGAAAGCTGCCGAAACAAGCTCCTGTTCCTATTCCAAGAGCAAGATGACTGAATTAAATTCCACCACCTACCTGCCGGTCCGAAGCTAGGGACTTCCTGATCTCACGGTCCTGTCCCTGTCATTACTCGCTGATTGCCACAGGACTTGTCTGAGTGGGCGGTGTGTTGGTTTCCTCTCGGTCCGTGTTTTTCAAACTTTTTTGGCCAGGGCCCATTTTTACCAACCGGCCATTCTTTGGGACCCGCGTGGCCGACTTCGGTACCCAGGCTGGTCGACCTTCACGAGCTATGCTGCCCGACCTTTGCAACCCACATAGGCCAACCTTCATGACCCATGCCACCTGAACCTCACGACCCACCATTTTCACTTACTTTTAATGTGACAGGTGAGCCTGCTTGGTCCTCACAGTCTCACTTGTTTTGTCATTCAATGTTACACTTCCGCTAAGGACATCAGCTGATGATTTAAGATCTCACTGCATCTGTTGAAAAAAATCAAGAGGCCTAGAACTCACCATGCTTAGTCTTCAAATGCCTTTGAAGTTTTGAGGGTTTTAATGCATCCTGACTTGCATTGGCACAATTAATAAACCCATACCTCAATAGATTATCTTTATATTGCTCCTGATTTCAGCTTCTTCTTCATGGGTGTTCACCAGAGGCCCTGGAGTTCACACCAGTACTGCTGGCAGCTACAAATTGGAGGAATCTCCCTCGCGCCCAGAGCACTTGACATCAGTATACGGGGCGCGTGACCTACTCTCTGCCGTCGCTTCTGGAGGGTGTCTCCATCGATCTTTAAAAAGAATCTGCTCCTGGGTCAGTGCGCTGACATCAGGAGGAGGCGGTCTGCCTCGCTCGGCTTTGCGCCTGTGCACTGCTGCGGGAGCACGCATGCGCCAGATGGCCATAATTCTGAAAGCCAGTCGCAGCCGTTGGACAGTTCTTCCCACAATCAGGAATGCCGCGACTGAAGGCCCTGCGACCCTCCCAACACCTGCTCGTGACCGACCCGCAGGTCGTGACCCTGAGTTTGTAGGTAGCTCTGGGTGGGCACCTTGTGCGGGACATCTTTTAACGTGGGTGTGCCGTTGCACATAAACCAACACACAATACTTGACTGAGGATAGGTCTCGTTCCATTGGCCAGGGAACCTTGACAATTGGGTGTCATAATATGCACCCATGCACATCATGAGGTAAAAGCAGGCAGTGACAGACAGAGACCCAGGTAAGCCAATCAACATACAGAACAGAACACGACCAATCACCAGAAAGAACACCAGAGGGGGGCTTCCAACTATAAAACACACGAGGCATCAGCACTCTGTCTCTTTCCACTGGTGACAACTGTAGTGACAGTCAGGGTGTACAAATCATTCCTTCAACATGTGGATCAGAGCTAGCCTGGTCTAGATAGTTAATGTTAGTTTATTTAGAGTAGTGGAGAGTCAACCCACAGGCAGCTGTGTGCTTCGTTACTGAAGTTCAATAAATCTTATTGAACCAACGCCTACGTTTGGTGTATGCTTGATCATTTCACTGCATCATGTTGCAGTCCGTGTTACCCCAGAGTGAATAACACGACATGATACCAGGTGTGGCTACTGCTTCTAAGTAATTTACCTTCGAAAATTCACTGACGACCAGCAACTGCCTTCCGCGGCATGGAAAAGATCCAGGCACCTCCACAGTTCCGGATCTTCGGGAACCTTGGCGCCAACTGGCGGGTCTTCAAGCAGAAATTCAGTCTATACCTTGAGGCCTCGGACCTCGAAAGTGCGTCCGATACCCGAAAAATCGCGCTGCTACTGTCGACTGCGGGGGACTAGGCCATCCAAACCTTCAATTCGCTCACTGTTGCCGATGGTGAGGACAAGACCAAGTTCCAGACCGTCTTAGCCAAATTCGACAGTCACTGTGAGGTCGAGACGAACGAAAGCTTTGAGCGCTATGTCTTCCAGCAGCGCCTTCAGGGTAAGGATGAGCCTTTCCAGTCTTTTCTCACTCATCTTCGCATTCTAGAGCAATCCTGCAGCTACGGTGACACCGCTGACTTCCTCATCAAGGATCAAATCGTGTTTGGATTCCACACCGACGCCCTGCGGGAGCAGCTGCTAAAAATAAAAAATATGACCCTGCCAGTGGCCATCGAGATGTGCAAAGTCCACGAACAGGCAAAAAGTCGCTATTCCCGCCTGAAGTCGGCAGAGCAGGACCAACTTGCTTCCCACGAGGCTGAGAGTGTACAGGCCATCGCACGAATACGGCGCCTGAACATCGATGAAGGCGGCCATTTCATGTGCTTTTCCAGGGGTCCCATGCATGCAAACCATGGTCGGGAGAACGAAGCAGCCGAAGACTACACTGCACAGGTGCGAGCGTCGGCTGACCGCACTGCGCATGTGGGATGACGCACCGTGCGTCACGACGGCGACATGATGACGTGTCCCAACTGCGGCACTGCCCATTTAAAGCGGCAATGCCCTACAAGAGGCAGGCAATGTCTCAACTGCAAGAAGCTTGGCTATTATGTGGCTTTGTGCAGGTCTGCACCTCCAATAGGGGGCCTGCGATCCCAGTTCCAATGCAGGCGCGTTCGAAGTGTGCAGCAAGGGCTGCTGGATTTGGAACATGATCTCGTCACAGATCCAGAGGACGACTGCCCGGAGTCCCCATATCGAGTGGGCATCATCACCATGCATGACAAGGCCTCCTCACATTCAGCAACACACACACCCATCCTCAATGTGGATTATGCAGACGAGTGGCGGACCACAGTACAAGTCAACGATTGTAGCATCCGGTTCAAGCTGGACATCGGTGCTTTGGCCAATCTAATATCCCAAGCAGGTCTTGCTCGTATCCAAAGGCAGCCAACAATTCTTCCGCCGGCCTGCCAGTTGCTCAACTTCAATGGAAATGCCATCACTGCGTTAGGGTCCTGTCACCTGCATGTATCCAACAAGGCCATCAAGGCCACTTTGCGGTTTGAGATCGTCAAGCCCGGCAAGGCTTTTCTGCTTGGTGCCCATGCATGCAAGCTGCTCCATCTCGCCCAGCACGTACATGCCATGTCCTCTGCCAACAGCACTCTTCAGGCCGACATTGAGGAGCTACTATTGCAATACCCGGATGTGTTCAGTGGGATGGGTACGCTGCTCTACCGCTATAAAATTCTGCTCAGGCCTGATGCCACACCTGTCATCCAGGCGCTACGCTGGGTGCCGGTGCCCCTAAAAGACTGTCTAAAGGTACAGCTGCAGGAGCTCCAAGATCAGGGAATAATATCCAAGGTGACAGAACCAACTGACTGGGTCAGCTCGATGGTCTGTGTCAAGAAGCCCTCTGGAGAACTGCGCATTTCTATCGATAACGAGGATCTGAACCGCAACATTATGGGGGAACACTACCCGATCCCGAAGTGGGAGGAGCTGGCGAGTGAGATGGCACATGCCAAATTCTTTACAAAGCTGGATGCATCGCGTGGCTTCTGGCAGATACAACTGGACGAGTCCAGCAGGAAGCTTTGCACGTTTAATACACCCTTCGGAAGATATTGCTACAACCGCATGCCGTTTGGTATTGTTTCGGCCTCCGAAATCTTTCATCGAATAATGGAGCAAATGCTAGAGGGCATTGACGGTGTGTGGGTTTATGTTGACGACGTCATCATCTCGTCCACGACCCCGGAGGAACATATTTCTCATCTGCAACAAGTCTTCAGGCGCATACATGCCAACGGCCTGAAATTAAATAAAACCAAATGCTCCTTTGGCATGTCGTCAATTAAGTTTCTGGGTGATCAGGGGCGGGGTTCTGCCCTAATCGGCGGGGCAGGCAACTCCGGCGGGAGCGCCAGCGTGTGCTGGTTATGAGTGACAATGGTCCCTGTTTCTATAGTCAAGAATGGTCCAACTTCGCAAATCAATACCACTTCCAGCACATCACCTCGAGCCCGCATTACCCGCAATCTAATGGGAAGGTCGAAAAAGGGGTCCATATCGTGAAGCAGATGCTCTGTAAAGCTGCAGACTCAGCTTCGGACTTTAATCTTGCTCTTCTGGTGTACAGGGCAACCCCTCTGTCCAACGGTATGTCTCCGGCACAGCTCCTTATGAATCGTAACCTGCGGACGACTGTTCCGGCCATTCATGTACCTGACCTGGATCACCATCCAGTGCTGCAAAAGATGCAGCAGATCAGAACCCGACAAAAGCTAACATATGATGCTCATGCTACTGACCTGCCCATGCTTTCTCCGAAGGACGCTGTTCGCATCAAGTTGCCTGGTGGAGGCTGGTCAGCTCCAGCTGTTGAGTTCGACAGGCTGCTCCCAGGTCGTTTGTGGTTCGCATGGCTGATGGATCTATTGTCAGGCGCAACAGAAGGGCACTACGCAAACTTGCCTGCCCACCACCGGATCTCACGTTCCCAGCTGTCGTTCTGCCTTATCCGGACACCTCACTCCACGAGGCCACCAACATGGCTGCAATCCCGCCTGTCAAGGCGCCGTCGTCCCCACCTCCACCTCTCAGGCGGTCCACAAGAATCCGATGACAGCCCCAACGACTGGACTTATAAATAGTTCCTTTGTATATATACTGTTATGTTTCTGCATGCTAGACACCTGACATGTACATATCCATTCACTCACCAATTGTTGTATATAATTACTTTTGTAAATATGTCGTATATGCTCTAAGCAGCCTACAATTTTTTTTAAAAGGGGAGGATGTCATAATATGCACCCATGCACATCATGAGGTAAATGCAGGCAGTGACAGACACCCAGGTGAGCCAATCAACATACAGAACAGAACACGACCAATCAACAGACAGAACACCAGAGGGGGGCTTCCAACTATAAAACACACGAGGCATCAGCACTCTGCCTTTTTCCACTGGTGACAACTGTAGTGACAGTCAGGGTGTACAAATCATTCAACACCTTCTATACGTGGATCAGAGCTAGCCTGGTATAGATAGTTAATGTTAGTTTACTTAGAGTAGTAGATCGTCAACCCATAGGCAGCGGTGTGCTTCGTTACTGAAGTTCAATAAATCTTATTGAACCAACGCCTATGTTTGGTGTATGCTTGATCATTTCACTGCATCGTGTTGCAGTCCGTGTTACCCCAGGGTGAATAACACGACACTGGGGATCTCCCTACTGCTGCCATTGCAGCTGTTGATCCATGCGAGTATCTTCCACCTGATCAGCCATTGAGGACTTGTTTTGGATTGCGCTTTTTCTGGTTCCTCTCCTCCAACCTTACCATCATGGGTGAACCTGCCAGTTTAAGATCCTGATGGCATTTCTCTCGGGATCAATGGAACGTTCAAGCCTCTCCACCATGGCAAGGTGGCAATCCAAGGAAAGGCAAGGATGAGTTCCAGCTACCATGAAGAATAGTGTGGTAAATCCCATGACAATTAAGATCAGTTGTGGCCTGAAACATGGTTCCACCTCTATGCAGGGAATCTGTAAACGCGTCTGACCTAGGCTGATGCTGCTATGAAATACGTGCCGTTATCATGTGAAACATTATTTCTACCAAATCAGAATTGAACATTGGGCTGCTCCATCGATTGTCTGATGATTTATATGCCTCCATTTGTGTAAGTCTTTTCTTTGTTCCTTCAGCCTTGGTAACGGATGCTAATGAATGAGATATCTCTTGTGGTTCTCCCCAGAACAAAAAGTGTTTGACCTAAAGTTTAGCGGGTCATGGTTTGAAGCACCAGTCATACTGATATTCCGACTTTCAAGTAAGTCCTACACACCTCCATAATCTCTGCACTTCTCCACTTCCAGCCTCTTTGCATGTTCAGTTACCATCACTTAATCATTTGCAGCCATTCCCCAAACTCTAACCGCTGAAAATTCGACCCAGAGGCAATTTACTAGGATGATCCCATGTATGGGAAGGACTGCCATATGAGGAAAGATTAAACAGTTTGGGGCTGCACTCCTTGGAGTTCAGAAGAATGAGAGGGGATATGATTGAAAGGTAAGATTCTTACATATTATACAGGATAAATGTTGGGAGGATGTTTTCCACAGGTGGCAAAGTGTCGGACCAGAGGGCATAGTCGGAGAATAAGAGGGTGCTCATTTAAGACGGAATTGAGGAAGAATTTCTTCTCTCAAAGAGTGGTGAATCTTTGGAATTGTTTACCCCAGGAAGCTGTGGAGGCGAGTCCTTGAACATTTCCGAGGCTGAGATCAATAGCTTTTTAATCAATAGAGGAATTAAGGGTTATGGAGAGAAAGCAGGAAAGTGGACCAAGTAAGTGTTTAATCAGCCATGGTCTTATTAAATGAGGGAGCAGGCTCGAAGGGCTAAATGGCCTACTCCTGTTCCCATGTCTTCTGGTCTTCTGGAGGTCTGAAACGTCTCCATTCTTACCTCCAGTAAGATGCATCTTGAAGCCGACATTTTTGTCCCGGATTTTGGTCACCTGCCCTAATATCTCTTTACGTGCATGTTATCTACCAATGCTTCTGCAAAGTGTCTCAGGATGATTTGCTGTGTTAAAAGGCGCTCGCTATGAATATATAAAAATTGTAGCTGTTAAAAGCGTAAAGCTCACCACCCCTCTGATGGGCTGGTGGTCAGAACGTCGTCCTGAAGTTCAACACACCAACTCCAGGGTGGAAGACAAATGAAAACTGGCAGCACAGGTTTACCTCCCTCAGCTGATCTCATCGACAGTGGAGAGATTGTAGGCACTCCTGGCTGAAGGAAGAAATAGACAAAAAGGTTTGATACCAATGAGCTAAAAGAGAAGAGGATAAAAAAAACACATTGCTGTTACAAAGAGAGGGATGAGTTTCCTTACTAGCCGGTGGTCAGCAAGATTCCTTGGCATTTTCAAAGTGGAGGATATCTTCAGGTGAGGGGGCTACGCTTCTCTTTCTGAGGCAATATGTACAACATCTTTCCGCCAGCTTAAAGATCAATTAATTGTTACCTCTCCTTCTTTTGTCCTCATCCCCCCCCCCCCCCCAACTGATTGTCCACTGCTTCAGTTCCATTCTGGACTGTCAGCTTAATGCACCACTGAAGCTGCACAGTTAATAGTGAGAAGCTGTGTCAGATCCATCCCCTTCCCCCTCTCTCTTGGGATTCCAACTCTCATGCATATGTCCCCAAGGACAAGCCACTGTCCTAGCGAAGACAGCATTTAAACTAATCACATATCTGACTGACAGATTTGACAGTTGGCCATTGCTGGCACTACGGCCCAATGGCCTGAATGTTCAGTCATGAGTGTTCCCAGGATCAGCATCTATTCCCAGTGGGTTAAAAGTCAGAGGTCAAAATATTAAGTCTATCGCAACCCACCACACTACACCATGAGATATTATTCCATTCAAACCTCGACAGATTGGAGCTAAATTTGCATCTTTACTGATTCAAGAATTACAAACATGTATTCGTATCAATTCCGATTAATGTGGGCATTGATTTGATGGCGTAAATAAGGAGAAACCAGCAGGGGAGTTGGTAACCAATGTGCACAGATTTAAGAATATTGGCAACAGCACCAGAGGGAATGTGTGGAGAATTTTATCTTTTTAACAGTCCAGGTAATGTGGAATGGGCTGGCTGAATGGCTGATAGAAACAAATTCAACATTAACTTTCAAAACCAAATTGGATATTTATTTGAAAAGTAAAAAAAAAATAGGGCTGTTGGGGAAGGGCAAGGGACTGGAACTAATTGGATCATTTGTTCAAAGAACCAACACAGGTTCTATGGGCCGATAGGTCTCCTGCTGAGGAGAAAAATGGTACATTGGCTGATTCAAAGGAGATCGAGTGCACAGATCAAGCTAGTGAGCTGAAAAACTCCACTGAAGGAATCTGCCAGGATTCACCATGTGGTATCTCACACCTCATCAACAGAGGATAAACCAGGTCAGCACGATTGTAATTAATGACTTTGATCCTCAGAGAAGGGAGTATGTTGCAAATGCCAATCCGTCAGACAAGGTCAAACGTACAGGATCGCAAACCAGCAAGATGCAGACCAGGGATACTATCAGAGCAAAGGTAAAAACTCTTCCTGTGATGCGGGATTTTCTACATCTAACTGCCTGCCTGCAAAGGCACAACTTTATCAATTACAAACCCAGTGGGATATGCAACACCGAAACAGAATGGAAAATCAACAAAAGTCAAATTTGACTCTCATTTGTGCTCACTCCAACACTCTCTGTGGGCAGATTGTGCATAAGTATGAAACACAAGCTAAGCGCGCCCGATAAGTGTCAGCACTCACATTTGCCTATTTTTACGAGTCACGGAGTCCACAACAAGTTGTCTTAAAGAAACGTAGGTTTATTTACAAGGCTATATAATACACAGCTCCCGGGATTTCACGGTCGGTGTTGAACCGGGCCGTCCTTATATACAATATGGACATTGTTTACACCGTCCCCTGAACGAGGGAGCTCGTACTCCACGAGGGACACGGGGAAGACTGCATAGGTTCCATGCGGTGGGTTATGACACCTATATTACCACTTTACAAAATAATCCATTGTATATGAACCCCTTTGGGACAATTGTCAGTGATGTGATCAGGTGGTTTATGAACACAAGCCTTTTCTGCATGGCTCCAAACTCGTTAATTCTGTTCCCTTACATCTTTAATACAGAAAAGCAGAATCTAAAACAGTGTTTATCAAACATTTTGCCCGGGACCCATTTTACCTGTCATGATATGCAGGCACACACATAATGATATACAGACAGGCACAGACAAGCATCTAATGGACACAGAGAACAGGACATGACCAATAAGCAGGCAGGATACTCAGGGGTGGGATCTGACTATAAAAGATATGAGGCACTCACACTCCGCCTCTTTCCACTGATGAACATCTAGAGAGTCAGTCAAGGGTGTTGTTACAATCTCACACCTCCACCACGTGGCTAAGAGCTAGTCTGGTTCAGTCAGACAGAGTAACCACACTTACGTTAGCAGAGAGTCGAACTCACAGAGAACTGTGCTAACTGTGCTATTAGTTCAATAAACGTGATTGAACTAACTTCAAGGTCTGGAGTATCTTTCTGATCTAAGCTGCATCCAGCTGCAGCCAGTGTTGTACCAGTGTACCTAACACGACATTACCAACCAGCCATCCTTTGGGACCCACGCCGGCCGGCCTTTACGACCCACACCAGCTGACCTTTACAACCCATGCCGCCCAAACTTCACAACCCACCATTTCCGCCTAGCTGTGACAGGGGAGCCTGCTTGGTCCTCATGATCTCACTTGCCTTGTTATTCAATGTTACATTTCTGCTAAGGACTTCAGCTGACGATTTAAGATCTCACTGCATCCCTTGAAAAGAAATGAAAAGAAAAAATGAAAATGAAAATCACTTATTGTCACAAGTAGGCTTCAAATGAAATTACTGCTAAAAGCCCCTAGTCGCCACATTCCGGCGCGGCTGGTATGGGAACTGAACCGTGCTGCTGGCTGCCTTAATCTACTTTCAAACCCAGCGATTTAGGCCTGTGCTAAACTAGCCCCTGTGAAATCAAGAGGTTTGTCCTCAAACTTGCCATGCTTAGTCTAGAAATATCTTTGAAGTTTTGAGGGTTTTAATATTTCATTTGCCTGTGCTTCCATACACATAACACACATAAACTTTATATCCTTACTTGCAGTGACACAATTAATAAACCCATACATCTAGAAATCATCTTTATCCTGCTTTGTTCTTGATTTCAGCTGCTCCTAATAGGTTGTTCACCAGAGGCCCTGGCGCTCACACCAGCACTGCTGGCAGCTGCAAAATGGAGGAATCTCTCTCGCATCCAGAGCACGCGACGTCAGTGTATGGGGCACGTAACCTGCTCCCTGCCGCCGCTTCTGGAGAGAAGATGCCATCGATTTTTTTGAAAGGATCTGCTCGTGGGTCAGCGCGCTGACATCAGGAAGGATGAGCTGCTTTGCTAGGCTCCGGGCCTGCGCACTGCTGAGGGAGCACACATGCGTGGGATGGGCAGCATTCTAAAAGCCGGTCGCGGCCGGCCTTTTAAAAGCTGGTCGCAGCCATTTGGCACTGCTTCTCGCGATCAGGAATGCCGCAACCGGTGGCCTGCAACCTTCCCGACACCAGGCCCACGAGTCGCGACCCTGACTTTTAAAATGACTGATCTAAAATATTGCATCGCTTGCCATCTTTGTATGTTTTCTTTCCTATAATCTCTTTTATAGTAAGGACAGACAGTGAGGATATAGAGTAGGCTTGGGGTAAGTTAAGATATAAATGTTGATCTGATTGAAGTGAAGGGTACCATATTCCATACAAGACTTATCTGTTTATTCTGGCCAAAACGTATCCCCCCGACCGACACCGCAAAAATAAATTATCTGGTCGTTATCATCACATTGGCGTCCTGGGATCCTGCTATGCACAAAATGATCTGCAGCTTTTCCAATAGTCCAATAGCGACTACACTTTAGAAGCATGTCATTGGCTGCCAAGTGCTCTGGTGGCGCCCTGAAGTTGTGAAAGGCGCTATATAAATGCAAGTCTTTCCCTCTAATCGAAGAAGTGATTGCAGCACTCGAGAGGCAGCCAGCACAACAACACCGTGCGAGAGCATCTGTTATCTAAAGCTCATCAGGAAAGGCCTGAGTGACTGTGTGCCTGTAACTGCAGCCTCCAGATATTAATCCATGATCAACATCAGAGGAACCATCCTGTGACTAGACGGTGGAACGGCTTTGAAACAGTCACACAGCTGGGTCAGGGGAGGAGGTTTTATTTATTTATTTTTTTCAGACTCAGACATTTATTCTGACAACTCTGTTGAACTGACAACATTAGGATCAAGCCGTTTGGAGACCTTGTTATGTCCACAACCTCAGGGCAAAGCAGAGTAATTAGATTTCTACCAGAAGCTCACACAGTAGATTAAAGGAAGTGCATCTGTCATTTTTTTTACCGTATCTGTCACATCACCACCTGACTTTTATTAACTATAGCTGTGTTGGGAAACTGAGCTTTAAAAGGTCTTTCACAATGTCTGTTCTGAAACTGCTGTTTCACAGTCTGACAGCTACTATCATGCCCATTTTACACGGGTATTTGCCATTTTAAAAAATGTCTTTACCAGAAATGTTTTAAAATAAAATCCCCATTTTCGTTCTGTCTGGGTTCAGTTCTCTGTTGCCCATTTGGGTATACCTCACTGCAGCTTCAGGTACAACCCTGGTGGATGCACTTGCCCACTTCTCGCATCTCATGTGAGGAAACTCTCCCCAGTGATAGTCTGCTCAGTGCAGCTTAGGCCTCAGCATGTCCAAACCTAGATTTAAATCATGATGCAGTGAGGAATCCAACCTGCAACCTTCACATTGTGGTCCTTATGGTTTTGACCACTGAACCCTACTGCTCCCTAGGTGGAGGCAACTTGGAGCAGTAAACAGGTAACAACGTTGGACTACATAAGCAGGCTGAATATTCAGTCCGCTTGCACACAGTAGATAAAGACAGCAGAGTAAGGCTTGTGCACAATTCCACTGTTTTGCACTTCCAACATAATCAGTCAAACCAGCACAAAGGAATTTTTTTAATAAGCGAGGTGCGCCCAAACGGAGTTTTCCATAATCTGTTATGTTGGTTCAAGACTCAATTTGCCCAAATTTGGGATGCTCTTCCCACAGTGCTATTTTCCTCAGGTGCAGGTGCATATGCATGTATTTTTCATGTAGGGCACCATCTACTCTAATAGGAACATAATCCCATAACGAGCGCGTTTAGCCGGATGTTTCCTCAACACTCTGAGTGCCGGGAACTACCTCCGGGTGCTCCGGTTTCCTCCCACAGTCCAAAAGATGTGCAGGTCAGGTGGATTGGCCAGTATCAATTGCCCTTAGTGTCCAGAATTGCCCTTAGGCTGGGTGGGGTTACTGGGTCATGCGGATAGGGTGGAGGTGTTGACCTTGGGTAGGGTGCTCTTTCCAAGAGCCGGTGCAGACTTGATGGGCCGAATGGCCTCCTTCTGCACTGTAAATTCTATGATAATCTATGATAATCCTCAGGCAGCGAGTTCCAGGCACCCACTACACTCTGTGTAAAAAACGTGCCTCGTACAACTCCTCTAACCCTTGCACCTTAAACCTAGTAATTGACCCCTCTACCCTGGGAAAAAGTCTCTGACTATCCACTCTGCCTATGTCCCTCATAATTTTGTAGACCTCTATCAGGTCGCCCCTCAACCTCTGCCGTTCCAGTGAGAACAAACCAAATTTATTCAACCTCTCATCATAGCTAATGCCCTCCATACCAGGCAACTCCCTGGTAAATCTCTTCTGCGCCCCCTCTAAAGCCTCCACATCCTTCTGGTAGTGTGGCGACCAGAATTGAACACTATACTCCCATTTTCTGCACTGAGGAGCTGCGCTCACTTGAACTCGTCAGCTTAAAAGGAGATCGAGAACATGGCATCCCGATCTCTCGACCCCCCGATATGACCCCCGAACCCTTCCAAAGCCCTAGCTCACCTATAAGGGAATCCTCAGGACCCCCAAACGCCCTTGCATCACCACTGTGCCCGATCCCGATCCCCGTTGCGTGAAAAATACCAGCTTGGCACCTTGGCACTGCCAGCCTGGCACTGTGGAAGTGCCTCTGACAGCTGACAGTACCACCTGGGCACCACCAAACTGGCACACAGGTGGCAGTGCCAGGGTGCCAAGCTGGCAGTGCCAGGGTGGAACCAGCAGTGCCAGGGTGCCACCTATCCAGAGGGCAAGCACCTGGGAGACCCGCATGAGTGTTGTTCTATCTGGTTCCCATTTGTATGGACCAGCACTGAATGGCGCTCGCCCTAAGTCTCCTAGGCAAAGGAGTTAGATTCCAAAGCCTTAGTTAGGTCGTGGGATTGCATATTAGAGTGAGACTAACTGTCTCGCTCTAACATGCAGATTTTATAAAAAGCTATTCGCCCACAATGGGCGGGAGTTACATTGCGATGTCTCCCGCAAGATTTTGTTACATCTTGCGAGGCGTGACGAGCCAGGTAGATCCCGGAAGCAGGATCTGCCGGCATCTATGGGCCGAGTCACACCACGGTACTTTTCGGGCATAATGCGGCTTGTCGACTGCGCCCATAGAGGTCTTTTTGGGGAGGTGGTGGCATAGTGGAAATGTTACTGGGCTAGTAATCCATTGACCCAGGCTCACGGTCTGGGCCAAGGGTTCAAATCTCATCAATGCCAGCTGGTGAAATTTGAATTCAGTTAATAAAGCTGGAAAGAAAGCTGATCTTTGTAACGTTGACTCTGAAACTATCATCAATTGTTGTTAAAGATCCCATCTGGCGCACAAAGGAAGGAAATCCTGACCTGCTGTGGCCCACATGTGACATCAGACCCACAGCTAAGTGGTTGACTCTGAGCCGCTCTCTTAAGTGGCCGAGCAAGCCACTCAGTACCAGGGCTATTAGGGATGGGCAATAAATGTCAGCCTTGCTAGAGGCACCCACTTCCCATGAAAGAATTAAAGAAAAAAAAGAATTTCCAGCGATTTTAAATCAGGCTGGCCATAGATGGAGGAATGAACAGCCGACTTAAATGTGGTTGTCACCCTTAAATACATCAAAGAAGATCTTGTAATGGAAAGTTAAAGCAGGAACATTCTGTTACACTGCCCAATTACTCTCGTTGATAGGAGATTTTATACGTAATGGATTTTTGCAGAAACTTCAATTGTAACCTAAGCAGTGTAGTTTCAAACCCAATTTTGCCCTCAGTTCCACATGGACCGAAAGCTGAAACTTGACCTTGTTTTATATTTGGTTTCTGCCATCTGAGCCACCAGAGAAAATTGCCTCTTCATCCAGTTCTCTGTCCCATCATAGGCAGCATCGTCCCTCACTGACATAGGAAAATAATGTAAGCACAGGGGTGGTAAGATTAAGTTATTACAATGAAAACACAGATGGATGAATCCAGGCTGAAATGAATGGAGACAATACCTCAGCATCTTATTTCAACAAAGCAACCTTTTAACTAAGCAATGCATAATATAGCATAGCAGTAGGGAAACATAATAATATGATCTATATCATTTTTTCCCTTATCATTGAGATTAGTAAGACAAGGGGATCAAGTGATCTGGAGTCAAGGGGAATAAGTACAGCTGAAATACAGATCAACCAAGATCGAGAATCAAGTCTGAATGGGCTTGAGCTGTTAAATGTCCTCCTATTCTTGCTATTTTCTGTTGTTCCTGATAGATATTTTGTATCTCAGATCTACGCAATGATAACCCTTGTTTCTCTGTGTGTAACAGGTTTTTAAAATCCCGTACCAGTCTCCCCGAACAGGCGCCGGAATGTGGCGACTAGGGGCTTTTCACAGTAACTTCATTTGAAGCCTATTTGTGACAATAAGCGATTTCCATTCTCAAAATGTCTGCCGCGTGTATTTAACTCCAGTTCCAGATCATTCTAGTTTTGTTTACTTTTCTCTGAGTGCACGTCCAAGCTTAACTAATCAAGCATGGTGAGCATGGATCAGGCAATGGGTGCACATAATCAAATGTAAAACAATTGAACACCATGGCATCATAACATACAAACCATCAGGGTCACTATGTTTGCAGGAAGGACTTAGGCCTTGAAATTATGCTTTGTGAAAGCTCGACATGTTGTATTAATTTGTGTGGTTTGCCATCTGAATTAAGGCATCATGTTTTTTTTTAACAGGTCAACACCAATATTAAAGCACCCATCCAATTTAAAGGCCAATTGCCCCGTCGAACCAGACCTGGGCAGAGTGGTGCTCACAAAAGCGCTGGATGGGGAATTCCGGGCACACGGCACTCAATTTTCCACCCATTTAAGTTTAATGCCTAACCACTGCACCCTGCAGCCACTGCTCCATTCTGGAAGCATCAATTAGAGAGAGTCAGTCATTTCATACAAAGGCCTTCAGTCTTCCCAACTAACATTCGCCCAGCATAATTTCAAGGCCCCAGCATGAACCAGGGCCTTCAAGTTATAAAAAAAAGGAAAGCTGTAACTATTTTGTCATTAGCTGCTTCATTTTCAACATTACAACAGCGACTATACATGGAGAGTATCTCATTGGCTGCAAAGCATTTTCAGTTGTCCTGAAAGACGATGTATAAAGACGCTCTCTATCTTGGTATTGTTTTAGATCCTAGATTTGCAGAGGGCAGTTGGAGTCCTCGATTTTAATCTTTAACAAAACCAGTATGATGCTGCTCAGAGAATAACCAATAAACCTGTAATTATAAAATGCAATGTTCAGAGGACTGATTTTTACAGATAAATAATTAGAGCTCTCTGAAATCTTCAAACATAAAGAAAATATATGTGGGTTAATTTATGATACCGAGTCGTCTTACGTATTAATTGGTGTATGGCCAGGAGAGAATTCTGATCATCTTTCCAGTCAATGTATTCTCTATTCTTGATGTACTTACATTAATTAATACAAATCATACACAGGGGGCGCGATTCTCCACTCCCACGCCGGTTGGGAGAATCGCCTGGGCCGCCAAGATTTCCGGGGACGCCGGTCCGACGCCCTCCCGTGATTCTCCCAAGCGGCGGGAACGGCCCGGTCGAGTTTCGCGGGCCGCAGGCCGGAGAATCGCTGGAGACACCCAAAATGGCGATTCTCCGGCACCCCCGTTATTCTGAGGCCCGGATGGGCCGAGCGGCCAGGCCAAAACGGCGGGTTCCCCCCGGCGCCGTCCACACCTGGTCGCTGCAGTCGTGGGCGGTGCGTGAACGCTGGGGGGGCGGCCTGTGGGGGGGGCGAGGGGGGATCCTGCACTGGGCTTCACCTTGAATGTGGGGTGGCCCGCGATCGGTGCCCACCGATCGTCGGGTCGTCCTCTCTGAAGGAGGACCTCCTTCCTTCCGCGGCCCCGCAAGATCCGTCCCCCATCTTTTTGCGGGGCGGATTTGGACAGGACGGCAACCACGCATGCGCGGATGACGTCCATTATGCCGCGCCGCTTTTACGCAGGCGACAAGGCCTGGCGCGGCCCCGATACTGGCCCATTGTCAGGGCCTGAATCGGTCGGGACCGGGGCCATTCCGTGCCATCGTGAACCTCGACGGCGTTCACGACGGAGCGGCTACTTCGGCGTGGGAGTGGAGAATTCCACCCTGAGCCTTCAATTGTGCTCAGTACCGAAGTGACACATGTAGTACTTTAATTATTTTGCTCTCAGAATGAGTTCTGCAACGAATTCAGATACCTTACCTGAGGAAGGCTTCAACTAGTTGGAGCCTCTTATTAATGTATGGATTTAAAATGAAGTAAAAATAATTGACTGCCAATTTTAAACAGCTACCTTACTTCAGTCCGAGCATTTGTATGCCCACTGGGGAGCTCAGCATTCTTGTTGGTGTGTTTTATAAAAAGGAATGCGAATGTTTTTCTAGATGTTTCTGTTGGGTGTGGGGGCGGGGGATACCAGGTGAACTGGAGGGTGAGGCACAGTTACGTTGGTCAGCATCCGACACCAACCTGGTGCAGTAGGTCTGTTATTGCAATGTGAATGGTTGGATTTGTAAGGAAGGAAGACTTGCATTTATATAGCATTTTTCATGACCTCAGCATGTTCCACAGCACTTTGTGGCCAATCAAATCATTTTTGAAGCAGCTAAAGTAATGCAGCGGCCAATTTGCATGTGACAAGGCCACACACACACAGCAATGTTATAATTGTCGTGTTATCCACCCTGGGGTAACACGGACTGCAACAGGATGCAAATGAACGGTAAAGCATACACCAAACGTAGGCATTGGTTCAATACGATTTATTGAACTTCTGTAACAATGCACACAGCTAGCTGTGGGTTGACACTCTACTACTCTAAGTGTACTAACTCTAACTTACTGGACCAAGCTAGCACTGATCCACGTGTAGAAGGTGATGACTGATATATACACCCTGACTGTCACTACAGTTGTCACCAGTGGAAAGAGGCGGAGTGCTGATGCCTCTGTTTTATAGTTGGAAGCCCCCCTTTGGTGTTCTCTCTGGTGATTGGTTGTGCTCTGTCCTGTATGTTGATTGGCTAACCTGGGTGTCTGTCACTGCCTGTTTTTCCCTCATGATGTGCATGGGTGCATATTATGACATCCCCCCCTTTTTTACAAAAATTTATCGGTTGCTGAGAGCATATACGACATATTTACAGATATAACTATTTACAGCAAATGGCGAGTGAATGCATATGTACATGTGAGGTGTCTAGTGTGCAGATACAGAACAATATGTACAAAGGAAATGTTTATAAGTCCAATCTCTGGGGCTAGCGTCGGATCCTTGTCGACCGCCTTAGAGGTGGAGGTGGGGACAACGGCGCCTTGACAGGTGGGATTGCAGCCAGATTGGTGGCCTCGTGGAGCGAGGTGTCCGGAAAAGGCATAACGACAGCTGGGAACGTGAGATCCAGTGATGGGCAGGCAAGTTTGCATAGTGCCCTTCTGTTGCACCTGACAATGGATCCATCAGCCATGCGAACCACGAACGACCTGGGAGCAGCCTGTCGAACATCAACAGCTGGAGCTGACCAGCCCCCACCAGGCAACTTGATGCGAACAGCATCCTCCGGAGAGAGCACAGGCAAATCAGTAGCATGAGCATCGTATGTCAGCTTTTGCCGGTTTCTGAGTTGCTGCACCTTTTGCAGCACTGGGAGGTGATCCAGGTCTGGTATATGAATGGCCGGATCAGTCATCCGCAGGTCACGATTCATAAGGAGTTGTGCTGGAGACATACCGGTGGGCAGAGGGGTTGTCCTGTACGCCAGAAGCGCAAGGTTAAAGTCAGAAGCTGAGTCTGCAGCCTTGCAGAGCAGTTGCTTCACGATATGGACACCTTTTTCGACCTTCCCGTTAGATTGCGGGTAATGCGGGCTCGAGGTAATGTGCTTGAACTGGTATAGCTTCGCGAAGTTGGACCACTCTTGGCTGTAGAAGCAGGGACCGTTGTCGCTCATGACCATGAGCGGAATTCCAGGCCTGGCAAATGTCTCCTTGCAGGCCTTGATGACAGTCCTTGATGTGAGGTCGGATCTTTTCACCACTTCGGGGAAACTTGAGAACTAGTCAATTATCAGCATGTAGTCACGCCCATTGGCGTGAAAATGGTCGATTCCCATCTTAGACCACGGAGAGGTCACAATCTCGTGTTGCTGGAGTGTTTCTTTGGGCTGAGCAGGCTGGAAACGCTGGCAAGTCGCACAATTGAGGACCATGTTGGATATGTCCTCGTTGATGCCAGGCCACTAGGCAGCCTGCCGGACCCTGCGCCTGCATTTCTCGATACCGAGGTGTCCCTCGTAGATCTGTTTGAACACTAAACTCTGGAGGCTGCGAGGAATAACGATACGATCCAGCTTGAGGAGCATCCCCTCGACAACTGTTAGGTCATCCTTGACATTAAAGAACTGGGGGCATTGCCCTTTCTGCCAACCATTTGCAAGGTGATGTATGACCCGCTGCAGAAGAGGGTCCTTGGCAGTCTCTTCGCGAATGTTGACGACTCGTTCGTCTGAGGCCGGGAGATTGCTGGCACAGTTGCACCTGTATCTCAATTTGGCAGATGAAGTCGACCTGTTCACAGCGCGAGGTGATGGCGTGAGACAGGGCATCCGCAATGATTAGCTCCTTGCCCAGTGTGTAAACCAATTCGAAATCATACCTGCGGAGTCGAAGGAGAATGCGCTGAAGCCTGGGCGTCATGTCATTCAAGTCCTTGTGAATGATATGGACTAGGGGTCTGTGGTCAGTCTCTACTGTGAAGGTTGGCAGACCATAGACGTAATCATGGAACTTTACAATGCCGGTGAGGAGGCCCAGGCACTCTTTCTCGATCTGAGCGTACCTCTGCTCAGTGGGAGTCTTGGCCCTAGCCGCATAGGCCACTGGAGCCCAGGACGAGGAGTCATCCTTTTGGAGGAGCACCGCGCCAATGCCATCCTGGCTGGCGTCTGTGGAGATTTTTGTCTCCTGCTCTGGGTCAAAAAACACTAGTACCGGAGCAGTGGTGAGCTTAGCCTTTAACTCGAGCCACTCTGCTTGATGTGTCGGTAGCCACTGAAAGGCAGTGGATTTCTTCACTAGATGCAAGTGGTGTGTGATGTGAGGTTGGGAATGAACTTTCCTAAGAAGTTAACCATACCCAGGAAGCAGAGTACCGCCATTTTGCCTTCCGGGGTCTTCATGGTGTTGATGGCCTTGACTTTGTCCGAGTCCGGTTGCACGCACTGCTGGGATATTTGTTCACCCAAAAATTTGATTGATGACGTGCCAAAGGAGCATTTGGCCTTTTTCAACTTGAGGCCGTTGGCATGTAAGCGTCTAAATACTTGTTGGAGATGAGATATGTGTTCCTCTGGGGTCGTGGACCATATAATGACGTCATCAACATAAACCCGCGCACCCTCAATGCCCTCCAGCATCTGTTCCATGATCCTATGAAAGGTTTCAGAGGCTGAAACAATACCGAACGGCATGCGATTGTAACAGTACCTTCCGAAAGGTGTATTAAACGTGCAGAGCTTCCTGCTGGACTCGTCTAGTTGTATCTGCCAGAAACCACGCAATGCATCTAGCTTCGTGAAGAATTTGGCATGTGCCATCTCACTGGTTAGCTCCCCCCGCTTCGGGATTGGGTAGTGTTCCCGCATTATGTTTCGGTTAAGATCCTTGGGATCTATACATATGCGTAGTTCTCCAGAGGGGTTCTTCACACAGACCATCGAGCTGACCCAGTCAGTCGGTTCCGTCACTTTAGAGATTATATTCTGGTCTTGGATCTCCTGCAGCTGCGCCTTTAAACGGTCCTTCAGAGGAGGCGGCACCCGGCATGGTGCATGGATCACAGGCGTGGCATCAGGCCTGAGTAAGATTTTGTAGCAATACGGCAGCGTGCCCATCCCACTGAACACATCCGGGTATTGTGACAGAATTTCGTCAATGTCAGCCTGAAGATTCATATTGGCAGAGGACATGGCATGTACGCGCTGGACGAGACTGAGTAGCTTGCATGCATGGGCACCAAGCAGGGAAGCCTTGTCAGGCTTGACAATTTCGAAACGCAGTGTGGCTTTGATGGCCTTGTTGGAGACATGCAGGTGACAAGACCCTAACGCAGTGATGGCATTGCCATTATAATCAAGCAGCTGGCAGGCCGGCGGAAGAATTTTTGGCTGCCTTTGGATGCGAGTAAGATCTGCGTGAGATATGAGATTGGCTGAAGCACCAGTGTCCAGCTTGCACCCGATGCTGCATTGGTTGACTTGTACGACAGCACGCCATTCGTCTGCAGAATCCACGTTGAGGATGGGTAGGCGTGTTGCTGAATTTGAGGAGGCCTTATCATGCGTGGTAATGATGCCCACACAATATGGGGACTCCAGGCAGTCGCCCTCTGGATCCGTGGTGTTACCAGGTTCCGAATCCAGCAGCCCTTGCTGCACACTTCAAACTCGTTTGCGTTGGAACTGGGATCGCTGGCCCATGATCGGAGGTGCAGACCTGCACAAGGCTGCATAATGGCCAGGCTTCCCACAATTGAAACATCAATTAAAGGGCATTGCCGCTTTAAGTGGGCGGTGCCGCAGTTCGGGCACGTCATGACGTTGACGTCGTAACGCGCCGTGCATCACACCGGTGTCAGCCGCTGCTCACACCTGCGCAGTGTGGTCTTCGGCTGCTTTGTTCGCCCGTCCGTGGTGGGCATGCGTGGGACCCCGTGAAAAGCGCGCAAAATGGCCACCTTCATCGATGTTAAGACGCCGCATTCAGGCGATGGCATGTACACTCTCTGCCTCGTGGGAGGCAAGTTGGTTCTGTTCTGCTGATTTAAGGCGGGAGAAGTGACTTTTCGCCTGTTCATGCACTTTACACGTCTCAATGGCTACTGGCAGGGTCATATTTTTTATTTTTAGGAGCTGCTCCCGCAGGGCGTCGGAGTGGACCCCAAACACGATCTGATCTCTGATGAGGGAATCAGCGGTGTCACCGTAGTTGCAGGATTGCGCTTATATGCGCAGATGAGTTAGAAAGGATTGGAAAGGCTCATCTTTACCCTGAAGGTGTTGCTGGAAGACATAGCCTTCAAAGTTCTCGTTCGTTTCGACTTCACAGTGACTGTCGAATTTGGCTAACACAGTCTGGAACTTGGTCTTGTCCTCGCCGCCGGCAAAAGTGAGCGAATTGAAGATTTGGATGGCCTGGTCCCCCACAGTCGATAGGAGCAGCGCGATTTATCTGGCACCGGACGCATCCTCGACGCCCGAGGCCTCAATGTATAGACTGAATTTCTGCTTGAAGACCCCCAGTTGGCGCCGAGATTTCCGGAGATCCAGAGCTGTGGAGGGGCCTGGATCTTCTCCACTGAATTATTCAAGGTAAATTACTTAGATGAAGTAAACTCCTGGTATCATGTCGTGTTATTCACCCAGGGGTAACACGGACTGCAACAGGATGCAGATGAACTGTAAAGCATACACCAAACATAGGCGTTGGTTCAATACGATTTATTGAACTTCTGTAACAATGCACACAGCTAGCTGTGGGTTGACACTCTACTAATCTAAGTGTACTAACTCTAACTTACTAGACCAGGCTAGCTCTGATCCACGTGTAGAAGGTGATGACTGATATATACACCCTGAATGTCACTACAGTTGTCACCAGTGGAAAGAGGCGGAATGCTGATGCCTCTGTTTTATAGTTGGAAGCCCCCTTCTGGCGTTCTGTCTGGTGATTGGTTGTGTTCTGTCCTGTATGTTGATCAGCAAAGCTGGGTGTCTGTCACTGTCTGTTTTTACTTCATGATGTGCATGGGTGCATATTATGACAATAATTATCAGGCCATCAATGTTAGTTGGGAGATAAATGTTGACCAGGACACTGGGCAGAACACCCCACCCATTCTTCTTTGATTTACGGCGATCGGACCTTACATGTCCACCTGAGAGGACAGACAGTTCATTGTCTCATTCAAAATATGGCACTTGCAACAGTGTAGCACCCACTCAGCACTGCACAAGGGATCAGCCTGAATTGCGTGTTGAGGTCCTGGTATGGGACCTGAGTGATGTCCACTGAGCCACAACCAGCACACGGTGCTGAGGCCCAGGAGTGTAGGGATGCGACATTGCCACCTTAAGCCTCTGTGTTAGCTGTTTCACACACATTTCCAGAATACATTTGTTGTTTGAGAATTGCTGCAACGTTGGGGCTTTGAGATATTAAAAAAGGAATCTTCCACAAAGTTGCTGACAGTCCCATAAATCAGAGAGGATGGTAATAAGTGCTCCTAGTCAGCGATGCCCACATCCCATAAATACATTTTTTTTTAAAAGGTAGCCAGTGGAGATGTTTTTGTGCTGGAGATATTGCAGGACCCTTGAGTACAGGGATCAAAAGGACATCTGGAAGCCTAGAGACTGGCTTTAATAAGAGTGAAAAATAGATTCAAGGCAAAAATAGTCTAGGAATGAACCTGGAATTTAAAAAAACAATCTGTAATACAGCTGGGATACGCCTGAGGTGCAATCTAGGTGGAAAACTGGAAAGAGAGAATAAACTGGCCTGGGCAGAGAATGGAAACAATAATGTAAGCTGAAAATTGCTTTCCTAGCAATCCAGCAAATGTGTTGTCTCATGTGGTTATCCATGGCAATTTTAGAGGCTGCCTATAATTGCCAATCTTTAATTCATACAAGATTACAAGCACATTAATTCTAATGTTTGAGTATTGCTGAAAAAGATATTTTGTCGAAGCATTTTGTCTTGCACTCACCAGTACAATCGCAATAGCAACGTCAGGGGGAACAGCAACTCAACAATACTCAAGTTCCAAACAACTAATTCTAATATCATACACAAGGGAAGACAAAAAAACAGATAGCTAGATAGACAGACCAAGCAATAAATAGAAAGAGATAGATAGATAACCAACAGGTATGTTCATCCGTGAAGTAACATTAGGTAATGGAAAACTGAGAAAACTAAAAGAAGACTTACTGTAGAAAGCAAAAATTATCACTGCAGTTTTCGTGAGCTTGTTGTAATGTGGTTACATTTTGACTGTGCTGTCTAGTTAAGTATGTGCGGAGTACATAGGGCAAAATATATTATGCAAAGTAGCTGGCTCCCCATTAATATCTTTGGCAGGGTGTTTCTCCAGGCCACTGGCATGGTACTTCTGGGAAAAAGATGTTCTTGCCAACAAAGAGATAAATGCTGATTATTGAAGAATGTTGTTTTGTTCTGCACCTCAAATACGTTGCGGGTTAATCTTGATAAATGTACAGCTAGTTTGCCAAGAAATAAGTAATTTGCAAAGGTTTGTGACATGGACTTTTAATCAATCATTCTGCAAACAAAGAGGGAATTTTAAAAGAGGCATTATTTGCAAGAAAAAAAAACAGTGGACAAACTTTCTTTGTTCAGAATTGGAGGAGAGCCACTTTCATTTGGATCACACACTATACCTAACAGGATCGGATAATACACCACAATTTTGGATATTGGGTTCTGTGTTTATCAATGCAACATATTTGGTAAACCTTTTAGAAACACAAACAGACCACTCCACCATGCTTCCATTTCTCCTTATCCTTCCATCCCAAATAACTACCCATCTCTCTTTTAAACATTGCAAATTACTTGACATCTGAGGCAGGGCTGTCAACATTCTTGCAATGCTTTCTCCATAGGGTTTATCCTGGATTTAGTTCAGTTCAAATTTTAAGCAAGGACCACATTTTCATGGAGTTGGAAGGCCTCTGGAGGAACAGAGAGCCTAAAATGTAGCAAAATGATGGGGAAAATGCCAGAGAGCTGGGACTTTTTAGCCAGCCTGCCACATCACTCGGCCACCGTTGTGGCCACCTCCAATCTACACATGAGTGGTGTGCTCAACTCCAAATTGCCTCACACTTCCTGGAGTGAAAATAGCATACAGAGAGGCACTTTATAATGAGGCTGGTCGACCTCAGTCGTGAAAATCCAGCTTCTGTGTCTTTTCCTAACTTCCCTTCCTGGAGGGAAGAGTCATTCCTGCGATTCACGGTGCAACAATCTCAATGCTGAGTCTGAAGGTTAGGGGTTACACATCTTTCAGATGAGACACCAAACCGGTCCCGTCTGCCCCCCAAGTTAAATGTAAAAGACCCCATCATCTGGTCATTGCCACGTTGCATTTTGTGGGAGCTGCTAGGTAAAAATTAGCTGCCCATTTTCTAATATTGCAACGATGACTACACCTCAAAAATATTTCACTGACTGTAAAGCACTTTGGGACATTCTAAGGTTGTGAAAAGCACAATACAAATGCAAGTATTTTGTTTTCAAAACCCACTCTGAGAACATAAAACATAGAACAATACAGCGCAGTACAGGCCCTTCGGCCCACGATGTTGCACCGAAACAAAAGCCATCTAACCTACACTATGCCATTATCATCCATATGTTTATCCAATAAACTTTTAAATGCCCTCAATGTTGGCGAGTTCAGTACTGTAGCAGGTAGGGCATTCCACGGCCTCACTACTCTTTGCATAAAGAACCTACCTCTGACCTCTGTCCTATATCTATTACCCCTCAGTTTAAAGTTATGTCCCCACTTGCCAGCCATATCCATCCGCGGGAGAAGGCTCTCACTGTCCACCCTATCCAACCCCCTGATCATTTTGTATGCCTCTATTAAGTCTCCTCTTAACCTTCTTCTCTCCAACGAAAACAACCTCAAGTCCGTCAGCCTTTCCTCATAAGATTTTCCCTCCATACCAGGCAACATCCTGGTAAATCTCCTCTGCACCCGCTCCAAAGCCTCCACGTCCTTCCTATAATGCGGTGACCAGAACTGTAAGCAATACTCCAAATGCGGCCGGACCAGAGTTCTGTACAGCTGCAACATGACCTCCCGACTCCGGAACTCAATCCCTCTACCAATAAAGGCCAACACTCCATAGGCCTTCTTCACAACCCTATCAACCTGGGTAGCAACTTTCAGGGATCTATGTACATGGACACCTAGATCCCTCTGCTCAGCCACACTTTCAAGAACTTTACCATTAGCCAAATATTCCGCATTCCTGTTATTCCTTCCAAAGTGAATCACCTCACACTTCTCTACATTAAACTCCATTTGCCACCTCTCAGCCCAGCTCTGCAGCTTATCTATATCCCTCTGTAACCTGCTACATCCTTCCACACTATCGACAACACCACCGACTTTAGTATCGTCTGCAAATTTACTCACCCACCCTTCTGCGCCTTCCTCTAGGTCATTGATAAAAATGACAAACAGCAACGGCCCCAGAACAGATCCTTGTGGTACTCCACTTGTGACTGTACTCCATTCTGAACATTTCCAATCAACCACCACCCTCTGTCTTCTTTCAGCTAGCCAATTTCTGATCCACATCTCTAAATCACCCTCAATCCCCAGCCTCCGTATTTTTTGCAATAGCCTACCGTGGGGAACCTTATCAAACGCTTTGCTGAAATCCATATACACCACATCAACTGCTCTACCCTCATCTACCTGTTCAGTCACCTTCTCAAAGAACTCAATAAGGTTTGTGAGGCATGACCTACCCTTCACAAAGCCATGCTGACTATCCCTGATCATATTATTCCTATCTAGATGATTATAAATCTTGTCCCTTATAATCCCCTCCAAGACTTTACCCACTACAGACGTGAGGCTCACCGGTCTATAGTTGCCGGGGTTGTCTCTGCTCCCCTTTTTGAACAAAGGGACCACATTTGCTGTCCTCCAGTCCTCTGGCACTATTCCTGTAGCCAATGATGACATAAAAATCAAAGCCAAAGGTCCAGCAATCTCTTCCCTGGCCTCCCATAGAATCCTAGGATAAATCCCATCAGGTCCCGGGGACTTATCTATTTTCAGCCTGTCCAGAATTGCCAACACCTCTTCCCTACGTACCTCAATGCCATCTATTCTATTAGCCTGGGGCTCAGCATTCTCCTCCACAACATTATCTTTTTCTTTTGTGAGAACTAAACTTAGGCTGGCACTCCAGTGCAATGCTGAGGGAGTGCTGCACTGTCAGTGCTGCTGTTTTAGGATGAGATGTTATACTGAGGCCCTGCCTACCCTCTCCCAAGAACACAAGAGATAGGAGGAGTAGACTAGATGGCCTGTCAAGCCTATTCCACTATTCAATACCATTATGGCTGATGTTGGATTTAAACTCCACTTTCCCAACTTCTCCCCCATCCCTTGATTTTCTAAGAGATCAAAATCTGTCTTTCTGAGCCTTAAATATGTTGCAACGATAAAAGATTCACAATCCTTTCGGGTGGAGGATTTCATAGATTTACAACCCTTTGATTGAAGAAATTCCTCCTCATCTCAGTCTTAAATAATCAGCCCCTTATCCTGGACACTGTAGCCCCCAACCCAATTTTGCAGGTTCCCCAACCAGCAGAAACAATGTTTCAGTGTCTACTCTATCAAGCCCCTTCAGAATCTTGTTTATTTCAATGAGATTACCTATAATTTTTCTGAACTCTTGAGAGTATAGACCTAATTTATCCAGTCTCTCATCAGAGGTCAAAATTTCCATCCCAGATTCCAATCCATAGCACCTTATTTGTAACACCTCCAGTGCAAGTTTGTCCTTTCTTAGATATGGAGACCAAAACTGCACACAGTGTTCCAGGTGTGGTTGCATCCAGGCCCACTACAGCTGTAGCAAGACTCCTATACAACAATCACTTTATAATAAAAGCTAACTTGCCTTTTGCCTTGCCAATTGCTTGTTGTATCTGCATGTTACCTTTCGAGGTTCGTTGTAAGAGACCACCAAAGTCCCCTATCCAAAACTATCCCCTACCACTTGTGGTGTTGGGTGCTCTGGTGCACAGATGAGCCAACACAGTTGTATGTGGTACAACTCTATTTTATTTTAACTCTTATAATACAGTTCGTTCTGGATACTCTGCACGTGCTGTCTCCCTGAGTGTGTTTGGTAGCAGATCTGTCCTGGTCCTCCTCTGCAGCTAATACTGACCACCGGGGGTCGTGTCTGTGCTTTTATATCTTTCTGTCATTGGTTGTGGTGTTGTGTGTTCTGATTTGTCTGTTGGTGTGTCTATCATGATGTGTGTGTTTGAATATCATGACATCCCCCCTTTTTACAAAGATATGTGCCTACGTGGTTATAAATATAATTGTGTCGTGAGTGCATCTAAGAGTGTGTGTGTGTGTTGTGTACAGCGTGTGTATATGACGTAACTATTTACATGGGGCGATGTCGGGTGCGTCACACTAACAAGGTTGTACCATAACAAAACTTGGATGCGAGAGGGAAAAAAAAACTTGAATATTGGTCCGGTCAGACGATATCTGGAACAATAAACAACAACAGGTTATAATACAGAAGTGTTTGACTTTTTGAACGTATGAACAGCGTTATAAGTCCAGTCTAATGGGTGACCGCCTCAAGAATGGGCTGGTCCTCAAGCCGGTTCAGCTGTGGAGATTTGGGGTCACACTGGTTCACCTTGGACTGTTGGAGGTGATGCTGTTGCCGAAGTCTCTACTTTACCATTTGTTGTACTTCGTGCAGTGCTTGGTTTTTTCATTCGTGCAAATATAACATTCAACATCTTTGTTAGTGGTGCCTTGGCTGTGGTTTGGTTCTGGTGGCGATGGAAGGGGCATGATCCGTGGCATCTCCACGAAGTCATCCTTGGGAACCAGTGGAGGATCCGGCGTGTGCGTACGGTTCAGTTGCGAGCATGGAAGGCGGCGCAAAGCTCGCTGATTGCGCCTACGCACCAATCCATCCGCCCTGCATGCCAGGAACAAGGTGGAGTCTTTTTTCTTTTTATGTTTGTGGTGGACGGCATTTGTAGCCGATGGGTCGTTGCCATCGAAGTAGCACCATCACTAATATCATGCAAGGCGATGACTGTGCCAGATGTGGAAGTTGGCCGAGACCGTGCACGCTGGTTCCGGCCACCTGCTGTGCCGGAAGGGCGACTCCGCAGAGAAACGTCGAAGCATGTCGCCTTGGAGAGAGAATTGTTGCTCGCATCAACGTCTGGCGATGGCGCGAATTGGTGTGTCCATCTTGGACCGCCGGTGCTGGTTGCCACTGCCGACCCAGTGGGACTGCCACGCGATCCATTCCCTGTCACCGTGGCATCCGCCGTCACCCTGAGCGTGCCATCACCGAGGCCGCGACACCGCCCGTCCGGAGCAAGGTCTGGCGTGCGCAAATCAGAGTCGGCGCTTGGCTGCTCCCCATCTGGAGTCCGATCTGCCTTCCGTCGATGCCCCCCGTCCGGAGTCCCAACAGGTTCACTGGAGGCAGCCGAGATTCCCTGAAGCTGCACTTCTGGAGTCGGAACATGCAGGAATGCACCAACCAGTGGAGAGGGTCGAGCCATCGAGGGTGGAAGCGGTGCGCCGCCACCGCAGTCGTCAGTGGTCCCACCGTGATCGTCGAGTGCCTCGGTACGCACTAGGCGAGGTCTGTCACCTTGCACCTTTTGCATGGGAAGTGGGATGCTGTCGTCACTCGTCTCACATCCCGTGGATAGATCCTCATTAGCAGCTTGCTGTTCGCTAGGGTTGGGTAAATTGTCAGAGTTTTCATCTGGTGGTGCACACCATGTCGGTGGACTGTCATTGTCTTGCTGTTGTCCTTCATTTGGGCTTTTCTTCTTTGGAATTTTAAATCTTCCCCCAGACATTGCAGAACCTTGTTTATTACCCCCAAATTCTCCCATATGTATGGTCTCGAATATAGGATCCAATGTTTCTATCGACATTGTACTATTTTCCAAAGAACATTCCGTTTCACTTTTCTTCTCAGGTACCTCATATGTATCTTTGTCTAATGTACATGCCTTCATGGTCTCTGGGTCTGATTTTGCTGGGACTGGCATGGTCACAGTCTCTCTTTTACTGTTCTCATTTGCCCACATTATACTCCCCATACATAACTGCTTAATCACTGGGGTTAGTGTGGTACAATGGATAATCGGGTCGACCTTATCTGCATCTTCACCATTAGTGGAAAGCACACTTGGTTCACTTGAAACTGCTGTGGGTTTTAAATTCGTTATCTGGCTACTCGATGTCGGTGTCCTCAGGATTCTTGCTCCAATGTTCTGCTCATTTATCAGTGGAGTGTGTATAGGTTCAATGCAATTAATGTTCCCCTCAAGGTTTGAAGAGTCATTACTGACTAACTGCTGGTCTCCGAAGTTGGGATTTTGCGGCGTTGTGTTGAAGGGAGAAATTTGTCCCTGCTGTAGATATGATTCAGGTTGTGTTATTTCCATTACCTGAGGATCAATGTCTTGTCCATTTTTTCGATCCGTACTAAAACACTGGCAATTCTCAGTCTGCTCCTTGCAAGTTAAACATTCAATTAATTTCGTTAGCAAATCCTCAGCATCCTTCTGTGGCTGTGCAGCATTATTAATCTCTGTTCGGCTATAATGATCCTGAAGGTCAGCGCATAAACCTTTTTTCTTCGGGCTTGGACGAGGCGATTCCTTTGGCTTGTCTTCAGTTGGGCTTGAACAGTCTTCAGCGCTGTGCCCTTCATTGTAGCATGAGAGACAGTCATGGTCATGCTGCTGTGTAGTGGAGCATGGTAGGCTGTTATTGCCTTCTTGCTGTTCACGTGAGCATGGCAGACTTGCATCGTCTGCCGCTGGTTGGTCAGGAGAGGTTGCTAGACCCTCATGGTCTTGTTCCTGCAAGGACTGCACATTGGAGTCTTGCGTTGCTTCTATCGTGGAGGCTGTCCACGAGCTCTCTGTGGAGGCTTGTGACACTGGAGTCACTTCTTGTTCGTGCAAGGACTGCGCTCTGGAGTCTTGCGTTGCTTCTATCGTGGAGGCTGTCCACGAGCTCTCTGTGGAGGCTTGTGACACTGGAGTCACTTCTTGTCCGTGCAAGGACTGCGCTCTGGAGTCTTGCATTTCTGCAATTGTGGAGTCTGTCCACGAGCTTGCTGTGGAAGCTTGTGACACTGGAGTCACTTCTGGTTCATGCGAGGACTGCGCTCTGGAGTCTTGCATGCCTTCTTTCATAGAGTCGGGAACGTTGAGCGGGACGTGGACCACGCTCTGTGTGGCAGCAGGGCGCTCTCCGTGTGCTTGCACCGCTCCCTGTCTGTTAATGTCAGGCTGCAGCATCATCCGGTACTGATAAGTTGGAACGTCATATCTGCTGGATTGAAGATCCTCAAATCCGAAAAATGAATCCGCATCTGCGTCGGATTCAATGTGGGGGCCGCCAATGTGCAACATGAAAGGTTCGTCTGAGTCATAGTCGTATAGGACCACGGAGCTATCATTGGGCTCGCGAGGTCCGGAAACACTGTAAAGATCGTCATCGAAGTATTCGAGGTCGGAATCATCGGCTTGTGCGTAGGTAACTGCTTGTCGGAGGGTTTTTCGGAGGTCAAATTCATCTCCTGGGTCAATTTGCGGCAATGTGCTGTCATTCCAGGTGAGGGAAGGTTGTTTTACAGCTTTAACAGATTTTTGTTTTTTTGATTTGGGACGTTTCCCTTTTAAATTGGATTTGGGACATTTCCCCTTTAAATTGGTGCAGTCTGGGGCCTCTGACATCCTGACGCTCGGTATGTAGCACGTAGGAAGCGACTGCGCATGCTCAGATCGCTGTTCCTTTACCGATGGCCGTTTTCTTGACTGCGCATGCGCAGCATCTCGCGCATGCGCAAACGAAACTTCCGGTTCTGCGCACTGCTCGCGCAACTGTGCTAGCGTGATACCTTTAGCAAGATGGCCGCCGACCTCGACCCAGCCCTCTCTCAGGCCCGGGATTTCGGCCTCTGGGAATTCGGGCTCCGGGATCCCGGCCACGAGGTGAGTACTGCAGCTTTTCTTACCTTTACTTGCCGATTGGATTGCGTTTTCTTCACAGTACTTGGAGAATTTGTCCAGGACTGCCTGGTAATCGTACCTTTGCTGCCTCCTGAAGAACCTGAACCTTGTGAATATTTCTCTTGCCCTTGCACCGGCGATGGTGAGGAGAAATTCAATTTTTTCGCTATCATCCAGGTCTTGGAGTTCAGCTGCCACCAGGAACAATTCGAACACTTGCCGGAATCGCCGCCAGTTTTCGCGGAGATCGCCGTAGCACTGGAGCGGCTGCGGAACCGGGAACTCTATCATTTTGCCTGGGCACTGCTGGTTGTCTCTTTACACTGAGGTATGCCGGCAGGTATCGATCCACTCCTGTACCATGTGGTGTTGGGTGCTCTGGTGCACAGATGAGCCAACACAGTTGTATGTGGTACAACTCTATTTTATTTTAACTCTTATAATACAGTTCGTTCTGGATACTCTGCACGTGCTGTCTCCCTGAGTGTGTTTGGTAGCAGATCTGTCCTGGTCCTCCTCTGCAGCTAATACTGACCACCGGGGGTCGTGTCTGTGCTTTTATATCTTTCTGTCATTGGTTGTGGTGTTGTGTGTTCTGATTTGTCTGTTGGTGTGTCTATCATGATGTGTGTGTTTGAATATCATGACACCACTGACTACACAGCACCACCTACATATCCCCCCTACCCAACAACCCACCACCACCTCTCCACTCTCTGACTACATCTCCCACCCCAACTACCCCCCCCTCCAATTAAACCCTGCACCACCCAACGACATCACCCCCACTGACTGCCTCCACATCCCTCAACTGCCTCCCCATCTCCTGACTACACCCCTACCCCTCTGAGCACGTGACTCTCCCAACCACGCACCCCTCCAACCCCCCTTGACATTCATCAGCCTTCTGATCCCCCAACTCACAGTTCTCCCTCCCCGATCCACCTCATCCCCTCACCTCACGTTACAACTTACCTTCTCGCTCTAGTTTGTAAAAGTGGCTTTTGAACAACGGGACATTTATACTAAGCAGAATATGGCAGGTGGTGCTGTAAAAAGAGGGTCTGGCTTCATTTCCTTGAGGTTCCTGTACTCTAGGGGGCCTCCATGTGCAGTTGTGCTATACAATTCTCAGCTGGCCTAGTCAGAAGTTTGGGTGAGAAATGAGGAGCTCCAATCTAAGGTAAAAAAGATCAGAGCAGAGCGGCAATCCAACGGTGACTGCCCCTCCATCGTATATTTGGCCTAATGCCTTTCTTGCATGCCCCGATAATGTCTTGTGAATGCTCTATCCAAAACTATAACTATTGTTAGGGGGGCCTATAAAATACTCCCACCAGCATTTTCTCACCTTTGCTGTTCCTAATCTCTATTGACACAGATGCTGCTTCATGATTCTCTCAGCTAAGATCCTTTCTCAGCAATGCCTTGACGTCATCCTTTATCATCAGGGCTAACCCTCGATTATTGTTCGTTCTGACTGTCTTTTTGAAATTGAATATTTAATTCCCAACCTCAGTCACCTTGCAACTGCGGGCTGGATTCTCCCTTTTGGGGAATAAGTCCCCACGCCCGCAGGAAAACAGGCGGGAATCACTCTGGACTTTTTCCACAAATGTCCGGGGTGATTCTCCGTTTTCCAGGGGCTAGCAGGACCCCGGCATGCGTCCCACAGCTCTGGCTGCTGGCGGGACCCTGCTGTCCAGACCACGCTGCTGTGCATGCGCACAACGGCTGCAAGCGGGTCCGTGCATGCGCGCAGCAGCCCACCTTGACGTGGGTGCCGCCAACGTGGCGGACCCACACAGCGTGCCCACGCGGAGTAATGTAGGTCCTCACCAGATCGCGATGGCTCGCCAATCAGTGGCAATCACGGGCCTGGCCATCGCTGAGCGCCCCCCAGAGTCAAATTCCCCCCGCCTCCCACCAGGTCCGCCACCGCCACGGGTGGTACCAGATGCAAACCACCATGTGGTACCAGAGTTCGGCCGGCCGACCGCGGACAATCGCTGCGGGGGCGCTGAAAGCTGCCCCCAACCGGCGACGCATCGAGCGCTCGCGCGCGACTGGCGGGTCCGTGGAAAATCGCGGAAGCGCCATCGCGCCGGAGTTCCAGCGTGACCGGCTATTCTCCGCCCCCGCGCCGGCCGCGATTCCGGCACGGAGGGTCAGAGAATCCCGCCCCATGTCTTTGTAGTGACGATTAGACCTAAATCTCTGATTGTAACAATAGTTCAGCTATCTTTTGGTGACATCCTGCACATTCAGATAAAGTGACTTCAGTTTGATTTTTTAAACCACTATTCCCTGCATGGGCCTTACATGCTAATGCACAATTACCTTTAAACTCTTTGTTTCACTTAGGTTGTCTTTACCCACAAGCTGACATACATTACTACTGCCTCAACTTTATCTTTGAATTTCTAAATCTCCCATCACCTGAACCCTGTCACCGACTCTGCTCGGTGAAAGCCATATTCCCCTACTCTGACCATATTTTGTGGTGCATATAGAAGATCCTGTGGTACTTGTCATAATATACACATCAGTATATAATGGTGCAGAGCCACACACTGACTGACACACTGCAAGACCAATCAACACATACAACACAGCAGCCAATCACTAGTTAGGGCACAGTCACTATAAAGACAGAGGGCACTAGTTTTCCCGCTCATTCGGGATGCAGCCTCTGAGATAGACAGAGCCCACAGTCAGGAGCACAAACATCCACCGTGTGCTAGCAGTATAGGCTGGTCAGGTTAGGCATTGGTCTTCAGTCAATCTAACATAGTGTCGACCCACAGTGCAAGTGTGTTTAACAGCTCTTAGTTAAACAAAATAGAGTTGCACTATTACAAGTGTTGGTAGCCTGTCTATGTTACTGCTAAGGTAAACGCAGTCTCCACAGATCCAGAGTACCCAACACATCATGGTACCAGTATGTGATGTTAGAATTTAATAGACCTACCTTCAAGTGATCTGCCTTTGACCAGCAATCAGCCATCCAGTAGTATGGACAGCGTCCGCCCTCCCCGCCGCTCCGCATCACCGGCAACCTCGGTGCGAACTGGAAAATCTTTAAACAACGATTCCAGCTATACCTCGAAGCTACAGACCTGGAAGCTGCTTCAGACGCCAGGAAGATTGCTCTCTTCCTTTCCACGGCCGGGGTCCACGCCATCCATATCTTCAACTCTCTCACTTTCGCTGAAGGTGAAGACAAGTCCAAGTTCAAGACAGTCCTGCTCAAAGTTTTGAGCGCTATGTCCTTCAACAGCGTCTGCGGGGTAAGGATGAACCTTTTCCATCTTTCTTCACCCACCTTCGCATCCTCACGCAGTCCTGTAATTTCGGCTCCACCTCCGACTCGATGATCCGTGACCAGATCGTTTTCGGTGTGCAATCGGACCCCCTACACCAGCAGCTCCTCAAGGTTAAACAGCTCACCCTTGCGATAGCCATCAAGACCTGCGTTCTGCATGAACACGCCACTAACCGATACTCGCACATTCAAGCGGCTGAAACGGCGTGGCAAGGTCCCCATGAGGCAGAGCGGGTGCAAGTCATTAAACAACTCCAGGGCCTAAGCCTGGATGAGAGCGGCCATTTTGCGCGCTTTTCGCGGGCTCCCGCGCATGCGCGCACTGACCCGAGGGCATGGCGAGGCCGAAGACCGCACTGCGCAGGCACACACTATGTACGACCGCACCGCGCATGAGTGGTGGCGTACCGAACGTTCTGACGTCACGGCGTGCGGCAATTGTGGCTCCGGCTACTTAAAGCGGCAATGTCCTGCAAAATCCCGACACTGTGTCCAATGTGGCAAGCTTGGTGACTATGCAGCCCTATGCAGGTCTGCTCAACCTACTACCTCTCGTCACTCCAACCAGCCACACAGGGATGTCCGAACCATCCAGCCACCGGTCACCGATTCCGACTTGATTCCGGACCTTGACACCGAGGTCCCTAAAGCACCATTTCGGATGGGCATCATCACCAAACAAAAGATGCTCCAGAAGACAAAAGCCAAGTCTCTCCCAATATTCAGCATTGATCCGGACGACAAGTGGTGTGCCGTCCTCACGGTCAACCGATCCCGCATCCGATTCCGCCTGGACACCAGCGCTTCAGCCAACATCATTGACCTCTGACCTCGAAAGCCTCCATGTACAGCCTACCATCCTGCCATCTGCCTGCCAGCTTCTGGACTATAATGGTAATGCCATTGCTACCAGTGGCTCTTGCCAGCTTGAAGTGTCGCACCGGTCATTAAAAGCTAACCTGCCATTCAAAATAGTGGGATCCACTAAAGCCTCCCTGCTTGGTGCTCAGGCGTGCAAACTTCCAAACCTTGTCGAAAGGGTTCACTCCCTGTCACCCGCTGACGCTTCCGCATCTCATGACGCTGACATTCGGACACAGCTGAACGCCATCATCACCCGATACCACGGTGTATTCGAGGACATGGACACACTCCCATACGCTTATAAAATCTTGTTAAAATCAAATGCCACGCCTGTGGTGCACGCACCTCGCAGGGTACCAGCACCCCTCAAGGACCGCCTCAAGCAGCAGCTGTAGGACCTCCAGAACCAGGGCGTAATTTCGAAAGTTACAGAACCAACTGACTGGGTCAGCTCTATGGTGTGCGTGAAAAAACCATCCGGCAAATTACGCATATGTATTGATCCCAAGGACCTCAACCGCAATATTATGAGAGAACACTATCCCATTCCAAAGCGCAAAGAACTCACCTGCGAGATGGCTCGCGCCACATTTTTCACCAAGCTAGATGCATCGAAGGGGTTCTGGCAGATCCAACTCGACGCATCCAGTCGGAAGCTCTGCACCTTTAACACCCCATTTGGCTGGTATTGCTACAACCGGATGCCGTTTGGCATCATCTCTGCATCGGAAGTGTTCCACGGAATAATGGAGCAGATGATGGAAGGTATCGAAGGGGTCCGCGTATATTTGGACGACATCAGCGTCTGGTCTACCACCCCGCAGGAGCACATTGATCGCCTCCAACGCATCTTCCGACAAATCGATGAGCATGGCCTCCGCCTCAACAGGGCCAAATGCTCCTTTGGTCAAACAGAACTTAAATTCCTCGGAGACCACATTTCACAGTTTGGCGTGCAGCCGGATGCTGACAAGGTATCTGCCATTAAGGCCATGAAGACACCGGAGGACAAGAAGGCGGTCCTCCGCTTCCTGGGCATGGTCAATTTCCTGGGGAAATTCATCCCTAACCTCGCCTCCCTCACCACGGCTCTCAGGAACCTCGTGTGCCAAAGAAGACGACCGAGTTCCAATGGCTCCCCGCCCACGAACAAGAATGGCAGGAACTCTGGGCGAAGCTGACCAAGGCCCCGGTGTTGGCATTTTACGATCCGGCCAAAGAAACAAAGATCTCCACGGATGCCAGTCAGTCCGGCATTGGAGCAGTGCTCCTTCAACGTGATGACGCCTCCTCATGGGCTCCTGTCGCATACGCGTCACGTGCAATGACGCCCACCGAACATCGCTATGCGCAAATTGAAAAAGAGTGCCTGGGCCTTCTTACCGGAGTCGTCAAATTCCATGACTATGTCTATGGACTCCCAAAGTTCACAGTCGAGACAGACCACAGGCCACTGGTCAATATCATTCAAAAAGCCCTTAACGACATGACGCCGCGTCTGCAGGGCATTCTCCTTAAACTCAGGCGGTACGACTTCGAACTCGTCTACACGCCGGGTAAGGAGCTCATCGTCGCCGATGCTCTCTCACGATCTGTCACCACACCCTGCGACCCAGCGGGCTTCGTGTGCCAAACTGATGCTCAGGTGGCATTCGCCGCAACCAATCTGCCCGCCACGGACGAATGACTCATCCAGATTCATCATGAGACGGCCAACGATCCCCAGCTCCAACGTGTCATGCGCCACCTGACAGACAGATGGTTCAAGGGCCAATGCCCTCAATTCTATAACATTATATTCTACTAAAGCTGGACAGGATCGTCAGCATGCGGAATCTCGTCCTTGAGCAACTCCATGAGGGCCACCTGGGAGTGGAGAAATGCCCCCGACGGGCCCGTGAGGCAGTATATACTGGCCTGGAATCAACAAGGACATTGCCAACGCCGTTCTTAACTGCCCAACATGCCAGCGTTTCCAGCCTGCTCAGCCAAGGGAGACCTTGCAACCCCATGAGTTGGTCACGTCCCCCTGGACCAAAGTGGGCATCGACCTGTTCCATGCACTGGGCTGGGGCTACGTCCTCATAGTGGACTATTTCTCAAACTACCCAGAGGTAGTTAGGCTACACAACATCACCTCAACTGCGGTCATCTGTGCGTGCAAGGAAACCTTCACTTGCCATGGCATCCCGCTCACGGTCATGTCCGACAATGGCCCGTGTTTTGCCAGTCAGGAGTGGTTCAATTTTGCCAAACGATACAACTTTACACATGTCACGTCCAGTCCCCATTACCCCCAATCCAATGGCAAAGCTGAAAAGGGGGTGCACATTGTCAAACGACTCCTGTGCAAGGCGGCCGATGCAGGATCCGATTTTTACCTCGCCCTGCTTGCTTACAGATCAGCTCCATTGTCCACCGGCCTGTCACCGGCTCAATTGTTGATGAATTGCATGCTGTGGATGACGGTGCTGGCCATTCATGTCCCGGACTTGGACAACCTTCCGGTCCTTCGTCAAATGCAGTTGTTCGGGCCCAACACAAATCGGCGTACGACGACCGCGCCACGGATCTTCCTGCTCTGACTCCTGATGACGAGGTCCGTGTCCAACTTCCCGATGGTGGTTGGTCCGCCACCGCTGTGGTGCTCAGACAAGTGGCCCCAAGGTCATTTTTGGTTCATCTACAAGACGGTTCTCTTTGTCGCCGAAATAGGCGGGCACTCAGACTCCTTCCTCATTCGCCACCACATCATCATGTCCTGCCTCGCCATCACGACGAACCCGTCACGGACTTTGCAGATCTCCCTTTCGCTCTGCCACCCTCTGAGTCTGACACAGTCCCGCCCATTCCAGAACAGGCGGCACCTGACCCACCCTTGAGGCGGTCAACCAGAATTCAACGTCCACCTCAGAGACTGAATTTATGAACTGCCTGAATTCATGGACTCTTTGAACTCATGAGCTGATTGTTTTGTTACCCTGTTTGATTAACTCACTGGTTTGTACATACTGTTGTTCTAGTTATATTTTGTGTTACATACTGTCCATCTGCACGAGACACCTTCCAATGTAAATATCTTAGAGTTTCTGGACATAGTCCTGTAAATATGCTCGCATGTGCCACACATAGTTAGGAACATTTGCATATTACATTATTTATTGCCACGAACACACATTTTTTTTAGAAAATTGGGGATGTCATAATATACACATCAGTGTCATGATATTCAGATAAACATCATGCTGCAAACACACAGACACACTGATGGACAGATCAACGGACCGATCAATACACACGCAACATCACAGCCAATCACAAGCAAGAGCAGACACACTATAAAACGGGGAACACGACACTTCCGATCCATTCCAGCAGGAGACAGCTCAGGGCACAGAGCTCACAGCAAGCCACTCAGACATTCACCATGTGCTGAGTGCCTCTCCAAGATATTGTTAGGGCTGGGTCCACAGGTTAGAGGGTAATGAACGAAGTAACCAGTTTACAAATGTTAATAATTGTTAGTAATAAAACTGAGTTGTACCTTCCGCAACCGTGTTGGTTCGTCTGTGTAGCAGAGCACCCAACACGACAATCAGTATATGATGGTGCAGAGACACACACTGACTGACACACTGCAAGACCAATCAACACACACAACACAGCAGCCAATCACTAGTTAGGGCACGGTCACTATAAAGACAGAGGGCACTAGTTTTCCCGCTCATTCGGGATGCAGCATCTGAGACAGACAGAGCCCGCAGTCAGTAGCACAAACATCCACCGTGTGCTAGCAGTATAGGCTGGTCAGGTTAGGCATAGGTCTTCAGTCAATTTAACATAGTGTCGACCCACAGTGCAAGTATGTTTAACAACTCTTAGTTAAATAAAATAGAGTTGTACTATTACAAGTGTTGGTAGCCTGTCTATGTTACTGCTAAGGTAAACGCAGTCTCCACAGATCCAGAGTACCCAACACATCAGTACTAGTTTAAGAAAATTATGTTCTCCCTGGTGTCCTGGCCAACTCGCATGAAATTTCATCTATCATCATTCTAATCACTTACTTATCTGTGTCCAATTACAATTTTCATCTCTTTTCTTCACACGTCGCTATTTTTTCCCAGCTTCACAGCATCTGCAAATTAGCATCAGCTGAAAGACTGGACATAGTTGTTCACAAGCACTGGAGGCCCAATGCTGAGGGACACCACTTGACAGTGCTGAACATGCCAATAATGCCATTTATATCCCAGTCCAATCCTTTCTGTTTCCCATATAACCTTGTGATTGGGCAGGAAATTATCTCCAATTCGTAGTGCCTCAATAGTAGTTAGGCATTTCTTGCACAGTACCTTATGAAATGCCTTTTTTCCAAATCCATGCACACATCATTCATTGATCCATAGACCATAGAATCCCTACATTGCAGAAGGAGGCCATTCAGCCCTTCGAGTTTGCAACAACCCTCTGAAAGAGCACCGTGCCTTGGCCACCTCCCTCAACCTATTCCTGTAACCCCACCGAACCTGTACATCTTTGGGACAGCAAAGGGTAATTTAGCATGGCCAATCCACCTAACCTGCACATCTTTGGACTGCGGAAGGAAACCGGAGCACCCGGAGGAGGCACGAGGAGAAAGTGCAAACTCCATCCAGACAGTCATCCAAGGCTGGAATTGAGCCCACGCCCCGGGTACTGTGAGGCATCAGTGCTGCCGCGCCGCCTGACTCCCTCTTCTATTCACCCTCCAGTAACCTGCCTCTGAACTCCAACAAAAATGGAACAAGAGCCGAATCTTCCTCTGGGCTCGGGAAAATGCAAAAATCCGATTTCCTCCAAAGAAAATGAAAGTGTGGCCATTCACTCAATGAATCGTGCCTCCAAACTCTTGATCAAAAAATCTGCCCAGATCTTCCCAGAAAGACAAAAGGTAGATTAATGCTTTGGATGCAAGGTCCTTTCTATCTTTAATAAAATTGTGCAGGCTTTCTCTATTGAGCTTAATGTTTCGAAGTACTCACTTCCCAACCTCACCTACCTCCTGATTTTATACTTGCTGGCCTGGAGTTTCTTGTCTGGGTCCTTAAATTTGCTAGCTTCCAATTCTCAGGTTCAATCCGTGAATGAAGTAACCTTTGAAAGGTGGTAATCAACACATCCTCAATTTACTCACGTATTTCTTTTAACGCTCTCGGGTAGGAGGATAATTATGTGCTTTTATCCATTATTTTATTTGTTATGGTTTTCCTGTTTAAATTAATATGCAGGTTCCTCCAAATTATTAATCTCTAGTCCTGACATTTTTTGGACCACATCTACCTGATTGAGGCTCTTAACAGGAGTCCCAAGACAATGGGTTAGCACTACTGTCTCACAGCGCCCGGGACCTAGGTTGCCTCTGCATGGGAAGGTGAATTGTAAATATTGACTAAGTGCTCACTACTTGGAAGTGGGGGAAGGGGGTGGTTGGGGCGGGGGGGGGGGGGGGGGGGGGGGATGCTGGTGAAAATGGGTAATCCATGGAGCAGGAGCAGAAGGGTGTGTGTCGGGGAATGGCTGGGTATTGGAAGGGCATATAGGCTGACAGCTGATCAAAGGAAAGGAAAGGAAATCAAAAGATATAAATTTGCCTTTATATAGCACCTTTGAAGTGAAACCTGAACCCAAAGCTTTCTAATTCATGAGATAACACGGAGCCACATTCACCACATGTCACACTTCTTCTGGCCCCACAGGGTTGTGCAAAAATCCAGAAACATGCTTGGTTTACAAGTGAGCCTGCAGCAGTCCATTTAAGAGCCATTCGTTAGACCTAGTACGTTCCTGAAAATCGTTCTCAGCAAGCTGTAACTGAAACATATTTCAGGACATCGTTAAAGTAGGAACCGTTTTAATATTCCTTTAAGGATATCAGCATGACATCACTGGAAGGGAAGTGTGTCAGGTGATCCAGTCTTAGTTTCTCTTTTGTTTTGAGCAGAGCACACACACACAGCTCTGATGCCATCAAGCTTTATACCTATGTATTACTGTTCTCATGTGCCCAGTCGGAGTAAATGAACCCGTAACATGTTTACTAAATCACTTATGATCAATTGTTGCCATTTATAGGATTTACGGTTGCGGCTATGCCTGGGTAGGTCGCACGGTCGGCAGCTCCCACCGAGAACGGACTTTTGGGCCCTTTTAAGGAGCTCCAGCGGCACTTGGACGACGATTCCCGGTGTGGGAAGGAAGCAGTGAGGTTCCTCCAGCACTGTATGGAGTGGACCAGGAGCGGAGCAGTCAAAAAAGTGGCACTAGAGAAGAGAGGAGAACGGGTGTGAAAAAGCAAGATGGCAGCGGCCAGGGACCAGGTGGCGTGGGCTCAGTGGTAACGGGAGCAGCAGTTTTTGAGAAGCTGCTTTGCGGAATTGAAGGCGGTGATGTTGGCCCCTATGAAGGCGTCGATTGAAAGGTGGAGACCCAGAAGATGCAGGGGACGGCGATTAAGGAGGTCCAGTAGAAGGCCTCTGATAATGAGGATGAGATCCTGGGCCTGGCTGTAAAAGTGGAAGCGCATAAGGCGCTGCATAAAAAATAGCAGGAGAAGTTCGAGGACCTGGAGAATAGGTCGAGGAGGAAGAACCTATGGATTCTGGGTCTCCCTGAGGGCGTGGAGGGGACGGATGCTGGGGCGTATGTGGCTACGATGCTGAGTATGCTGATGGGCACGGGAGCCTTCTCGAGGCCCCTGGAGCTGGATGGGGCGCACAGGGTCCTGGCGAGGAGGCCGAGGGCGAATGAGCCACCGAGGGCCGTGGTGGTGAGATTTCACCGCTTCACCGACCGGGAGTGTGTCCTGCGATGGGTGAAGAAGGAGCGGAGCAGTAGGTGGGAGAATGCCAAAATCCGCATCTATCAGGACTGGAGTGCAGAGCTGGCCAAGAAGCGGGCAGGGTTCAACCGGGCCAAGGCGGTTCTCCATGGAAATGGGGTGAAGTTCGGGCTGTTACAGCCGGTGCGGCTGTGGGTCACGTATCAGGACCGTCAACACTATTTTGATACGCCGGATGAGGCGTGGACCTTTATCAAAAATGAGAAGTTGGATTTAAATTAATGGTTTGTAGCATGTAATGGGGGATGCTGGGGAGTGGGAGGGGGCAATGTTTTTTCTTTTTGTGGGCTTTTTTGGGGGGGGTTGCCCCCGCGTTTTCTTGTGGTTGTGTGGGCCTGTGGCCCTGGGCCCTCGGGGATTGGGGTGAGGCTACAGGTAGAAGGAGCTGTGCAACAGGGGGCAGGGTCGGCCCAGGCAGGGAGCGCGGGCTTTTTCCCGGGGCACGAGGCGGGGGCGGTACTGGCTTGGTGTCCACATTGGTTTATAGGGTGGGGTAGAGGGGGGGATTTTGGCCACCCCACTTTAGTTGGGGGAGGGCTGGAGACTTTGAGAGGGAATCCAATAGGGGGATCGGAGACAGAGGCGGGAGCGGCCATTGTCAGCAGGAGTCAGCTGACTTACGGGAGTGCAATGGGGGGAGCAAGGGGGTTAAGCAGTTGCTTGGCCGGGGGAGGGGTGGGAGTTGTGGGGGTGGGGGGGAACTGGGTTGCTGCTGTGCTGACTGAGGGGGAGTTGAAGGTAAGAGGGAGAGTCCGGGCGGGGAGCCTCCGCCTGGGGGGCTGGAGAGTGCGGGAGGCGAGGGCACGTGGCTGGCCTAAAAAAGGAGATGGCTAGTCGGCAGGGGAGGGGGGCGGGTAGTCCCCCGATCCGGCTAATCACGTGGAACGTGAGAGGCTTGAATGGGCCGGTCAAGAGGGCCCGGGTGTTTGCGCACTTAAAGGGGCTAAAGGCAGACGTAGCCATGTTACAGGAGACGCACCTGAAGATCGCGGATCAGACCAGGCTGAGGAAGGGATGGGTGGGGCAGGTTTTTCACTCTGGGCTGGGTGCGAGAAACATGGGGGTTGAAATCCTGGTGAGTGAGCAGGTGGCACTTGAGGCGGTGGGTATTGTGGCGGATAAAGGGGGTCGATATGTGATGGTGAGTGGCAGGCTGCAGGGGGCCCGGGTGGTGCTGGTGAATGTGTATGCCCCAAACTGGGACGATGCAGGGTTCATGAAGCGGTTGTTGAGTCAGATCCCGGATCTGGAGGCAGGTAATCTGATAATGGGGGGGGGGGGAACTTCAACACAGTACTGGACTCGGCACTGGATCGGTCTAGGTCGAGGTCGGGTAAGAGGCCGGCAGCGGCCAAGGTCCTGAGGGCGTTTATGGATCAGATGGGGGGAGTGGATCCGTGGAGGTTTGCCAGGCCAAGCGCGAGGGAGTTCTCCTTTTCCCATGTGCACAAGGCCTACTCGCGAACAGACATTTTTGTGGTGAGCAGGGCACTGATCCCGAGAGTGGAGGGGGCGGAGTATTCGGCCATTGCGATTTCGGATCATGCCCTGCACTGGGTGGAGCTGGAGTTGGGGGAGGAGAGGGGCCAGCGACCGTTGTGGCGAATGGATGTGGGACTGTTGGCGGACGAGGAGGTTTGTGGGCAGGTTCGGGGGTGCATCCAAAGATATGTGGAGGCCAATGATAATGGGGAGGTGTCGGTGAGTGTGGTCTGGGAGGCGCTGAAGGCAGTGGTTAGCGGGGAGCTAATTTCAATCAGGGCTCACAGGGAGAAGAGGGAGAGGATGGAGAGAGAGAGATCGATGGGGGAGATACTGAGGGTGGATAGGAGATACGCGGAATCCCCCAAAGAGGGGCTGCTGAGGGAGCGGCGGAGCCTCCAAACGGAGTTTGACTTGCTGACCACGGGGAAAGCTGAGGCCCAATGGAGGAGGGTACAGGGAGCAGTGTATGAGTTTGGGGAGAAGGCGAGTCGGATGTTGGCACATCAGCTGCGGAGGAGGGAGACGGCTAGGGTGATTGGGGGAGTCAGAGATAGAGAGGGGAACACGGTGCGGAGTCCAGCTGAAATAAACGGGGTCTTTAGGGACTTTTATGGTAAGTTGTACAAGTCAGAACCCCCGGAGGGGGGGGGGGGGGGGGGGGGATGCGGCAGTTCCTGGACTAACTGAGGTTCCCAAGGGTGGAGGAAGGGCGGGTAGAGGGTTTGGGGGCCCCGATCGAGATGGAGGAGCTCGTTAAGGGGTTGGGGAGTATGCAGGCGGGCAAGGCACCGGGGCTGGATGGGTTCCTGGTTGAGTTCTACAGGAAGGTCTCGGAGCTGTTGGGCCCTTTGTTGCTGAGAACCTTTAATGAGGCGAAGGAATAGGGAATCCTTCCCCCGACGATGTCGCAGGCTTTGATCTCGCTTATCCTCAAGCGGGATAAGGACCCGCTGCAGTGTGGCTTTTATAGGGCGATTTCGCTCCTCAATGTAGATGCCAAGCTGTTGGCAAAGATCTTGACCACCAGGATTGAGGATTGTGTCCTGGGAGTGATACATGAGGACCAGACGGGGTTTATGAAGGACAGGCAGCTGAACACGAACGTGCGGAGGCTCCTGAATGTGATTATCACGCCCTCGGAGGGGGGGGGGGGTGCAGAAGTGGTAGCGGCAATGGACGTGGAGTAAGCCTTTGACCGGGTGGAGTGGGAGTACATGTGGGAGCTGTTAGGCAGATTTGGGTTCGGGGAGGAGTTCATATAAATTGCTGTACCAGGCCCCGGTGGCGAGTGTATCGACGAACCGACTGCGGTCAGGGTATTTTAGGCTGTACCGTTGAGGCACGATCAATTTGGCTGGAGACGAAGTTGAATTCAAACTGAGGCTTTATTAGTATCTGAAGTGTGGCCTCCTACAGCAGCTGACAAAATGGCTGCTAGCTGAAGGCCACGCATATTTATAACCCGGCTCCTGGGCGGAGCTAGCATACAGGGGCCCAGGTGAACCTGTAGTGCAGGTTCTACCGTACAACTATTAATATAGGAACACAGTGGTTTATCACATTCACCCCTGTTAAAATTGAGTCCGGCGGGGGTGGTGGATAACTATATACAATTCGCAACCTTTAATATTGACAGAACAGTGAAAAAAAAATGTCTCTGGCCATCCGGTGGGCCTGTCAGAGGTTCAGCCGGTCTGGCGCCTTGATTGTCCTCTGGGATCGACGAAGTGGAGCCGGCGATGTTGGTGCTGTCGTGGTCGAAGTTGACTCCGGGGGCGTGCCAAAATCCTCTTCATCAATGGGTGTGGGCAGGGGGAGGACGGACGGTCCTAGGGGGGGTGATGGGGGCGACGGTGGAGGGGAGGGTGGCGCCGGGGGCGACGGGGGGTGGTGTGGGGGCGGAACCTGCTGTTGCCAGGTCCCTGAGGGAGACGGTATCCTGGCGGCTGTCAGGGAACGCCACTAGGTATACTGTGGGTTTGCGTGGAGCAGATGCACCCTTTCCACTAACGGGTCCGCCTTGTGGAGCCGCACATGTTTATGGAGAAGCAAGGTTCCCGGAGCTGTGAGCCAAGTTGGGAGCGATACCCCGGATGTGGACTTCCTGGGGAAGGCAAAAAGGTGTTCATGCGGTGTACTGTTATTAGCAGTGCAGAATAATGAGCGAATGGAATGTTGTGCATCAGGGAGGACCTCTTGCCAGCGGGATGCCGGGAGATTTCTGGACCATAGGGCCAGCTGGACGTCCCTCCATACCGTCCCATTCTTCCTTTCTACCTGTCCGTTTCCCCGGGGGTTGTAGCTCGTCGTTCTGCTGGAGGCGATATCCCTGCTGAGCAGGAACTGGCGTAGCTCATCACTCATGAATGAGGATCCCCTGTCACTGTGGATGTAGGTGGGGGAGCCGAACAGAGTGAAGATGGAATTAAGGACATTAATGACGGTGGCAGACGTCATGTTGGGGCATGGGATGGCGAAGGGAAAACGGGAGTATTAATCGATCACACTGAGGAAATACGTGTGTCGGTCGGAGGAGGAGGGGAGGGGGCCTTTGAAATCTACGCTGAGGCGATCAAAGGGGTGGGAGGCCTTCACCAGGTGCGCGCGGTCCGGCCGGTAGAAGTGCGGTTTGCACTCTGCACAGACCATGCAGTCCTTGGTGATTGCCCTTACTTCCTCGACGGAGTAGGGCAAATTTCATGCCTTAATGAAGTGGTACAACCGAGTGACCCCTGGGTGACAAAGGCTGTCGTGCAGGGTCCGGAGTCGGTCTACCTGTGCGCTGGCACATGTACCTCGGGATAGGGCGTCTGGGGGCTCGTTGAGTTTGCCAGGGCGATACTTAATCTCGTATTTATAGGTGGAGAGCTCGATTCTCCACTGCAAGGTTTTGTCATTTTTGATCTTGCCCCGCTGTGTGTTGTTGAACATGAAGGCTACCGACCGTTGGTCAGTGAGGAGAGTGAATCTCCTGCCGGCCAGGTAATGCCTCCAATGTCGCACAGCCTCAACGATAGCCTGGGCCTCCTTTTCGACGGATGAGTACCGTATTTCGGAGGCATGGAGGGTGCGGGAAAAGAATGCCACGGGCCTGCCTGCCTGGTTGAGGGTGGCGGCAAGGGCGACATCCGATGCGTCGCTTTCTACTTGGAAAGGAAGTGTTTCGTCTACAGCGTGCATTTTGGCCTTGGCAATATCAGCTCTGATCCGGGCGAAGGCCTGTTGGGCCTCTGCCATCAGGGGGAAATGAGTGGACTGTATGAGTGGGCGGGCCTTGTCCGCATAGTTTGGGACCCACTAAGCGTAAAACGAGAAGAACCCCAGGCAGTGTTTGAGGGCCTTGGGTCAGTGGGGGAGGGGAAGCTCCATGAGGGGGCAGTCGGGAAAAGAATGCCACGGCCCTGCCTGCCTGATTGAGGGTGGCGGCAAGGGCGACGTCTGGTGCATCGCTTTCTACTTGGAAGGGCAGTGTCTCATCTACAGCGTGCATTGTGGCCTTGGCAATATCAGCTCTGATCCGGGCGAAGGCCTGTTGGGCCTCGGCCGTCAGGAGAAACTGGGTGTACTGTATGAGTGGGCGGGCCTTGTCCGCATAGTTTGGGACCCACTGAGCGTAGTATGAAAAGAATCCCAGGCAGCGTTTGAGGGCCTTGGGGCAGTGGGGGAGGGGGAGCTCCATGAGGGGGAGCATGCGGTCGGGATCGGGCCCCAGAACTCCGTTCTGGACCACGTAGCCGAGGATGGCTAAGCGGTTTGTATGGAACACACACTTCTCCTTGTTGGATGTGAGGTTGAGGAGAGTGGCGGTGCGGAGAAATTTAGCGAGGTTGGCGTCGTGGTCCTACTGATCAAGGCCGCAGATGGTCACATTATCTAGGTACGGAAACGTGGCCCGCAAGCCGTACCGGTCGACCATTCGGTCCATCTCCCTTTGGAAGACCAAAACCCCATTGGTGACACCGAAGGGGAACCTAAGGAAGTGATATAGCCGGCCGTCTGCCTCGAAGGCGGTGTATGGCCGGTCCGATTTGCGGATGGAGAGCTGGTGGTAAGCGGATTTCAGGTCCACCGCGTTGAGAAGACCCGGTACTGTGCAATCTGGTTAACCATGTCAGATATGCGTGGGAGTGGGTACGCGTCAAGCTGCGTGTACCTGTTGATGGTCTGGCTGGAGTCCACGACCATTCGATTTTTCTCCCCAGACTTAACCACTACCACTTGAGCTCTCCAGGGGCTGTTGCTGGCCTCGATGACTCCCTCCTGCAACAACCGCTGGACCTCGGACCTGATGAAGGTCTTATCCTGGGTGCTGTACCGTCTGCTCCTGGTGGCGACGGGTTTGCAATCTGGAGTTAGATTGGCAAAGAGGGAAGGAGGATCGACCTTTAGGGCCGCGAGGCCGCACACAGTGAGGGGTGGTAAGGGCCCGCCGAATTTAAGGGTCAGGCTCTGGAGGTTGCACGGAAAATCCAGGCCAAGGATAAGTGCAGCGCAGAGGTTAGGGAGGACGTAGAGGCCAGGGAGATACTTTGATTGGTAGGGTGTGCCTTAAGGTAGCAGCGCCTTACCGTATTTGGATGTACAAAGCTCTCGGTGCTCCCGGAGTCCAGTAGGCAGGAGGTCACGTGGCTGTTGACTTTCACGCTGGTGGATGCGTTGGTCAGAGCGTGTGGTCAGGACTGGTCGATTACCATGGATGCGAGTCGTGGTTGATCGTCTGGTAGTGAGGTGGCCACTGCGTCGGTGTCCTGAAACACTGTTGGTCTCCATGTGCTGCGGGGTGGACAAGTTGGCGGCGCCAGGAGGTTCTGGGGGTCACAAAATGGCGGCACCCATGGAACGCGCGTTGCGGGGGTGGAGCAAGATGGGGGCGCCCATGAAACGCATGTGTTGTGCGGGGGCAAGATGGCGGCGCCCATTGCTCGCACATGGCCTGGGGAGGAGGGGAGGATAGCGGCGCCCATTGTCCGTGACTGGGGGCGGCGACCGCTGCCGCTGCCGCTGAGCGGGCCTGGTACGGGGGAGAAGATGGCGGCACCTGCTGCTCGCACATGGCCTGGGGAGGATAGCTGCGCCCATTGTCTGTGACCGGGGGGGGGGGGGGGGGGGGGATGGGGGTGAACGCTGCCGCTGAGTGGGTCTGGCACACCGCTGCATAGTGGCCCTTCTTCCCGCAGGCCTTACAAATGGCAGCGCGGGCCGGGCAGCATTGGCAGGGGTGTCTTTGTTGGCCGCAAAAATAGCATCGGGGCCCCCCGGAGATCACCGGCTGGCGCCTGGCACAGGCGTACTGGGTGGGTAGCGCCCCCGCTGGGGCGGCTGCCTGTGGGGCCCATGAAGCGTAGGAGGAGTGGGCCGCGCGGTTAATCCCAGTTACAAAAGTGTCCCTCATAAGGAGATCTGAGTGCTCCTTAGCTGTAACGACCTGGCAGTCACAGTCCCGAACTAGTGGGATCAGGGCCCTCCAGAAGTCCTCGATTGACTCACCACGTAGTTGAGTACGCGTTGCGAGCGCGTGTCTGGCGAAGAGCGTGTTCGTCTTCTGCTCATAACTCTCTTTGAGTCAAGTCATAGCGTCAGCGTAATTGAGTGCATCCTGGATCAGCGGAAAGATTTTAGAGTTGAGTTTGGAGTACAAGATTTGAATCTTCTGAGCCTCTGGAACAGGGGTCGGCGCCGCGTTGATATACGCTTCAAAACAAGCTAGCCAGTGCTGGAAGTCCTTTCTGGCGTCGCTTGCGTGTGGATCCAGCTGCAGTCGATCTGGTTTAATCCGGAGGTCCATCTTCTGAATCAGATACCAATAAATTGAGGCACGATCAATTTGGCTGGAGTCAAAGTTGAATTAAAACTGAGGCTTTATTAGTATCTGAAGTGTGGCCTCCTGCTGCAGCTGATGAAATGGCTGTGAGCTAAAGGCCACGCATATTTATAACCCGGCTCCTGGGCGCAGCTAGCATGCAGGGGTCCAGGTGAACCTGTAGTGCAGGTTCTACCGTACAACCCTTAATATAGGAACACAGTGGTTTACCATAACCGTGGAACGAGGCAGGGGTGCCCTTTGTCCTCTTTGCCCTGGCGATTGAGCCACTGGCCATGGCATTGAGGGAGTCCAGAAACTGGAGGGGGTTGGTTCGGGGGGTGGGAGGAGCACCGTGTCTCATTATATGCGGATGACCTGCTGCTGTACATTGCGGATGCGGTGGAGGGGATGGGAGGTCATGCAGACCCTTAGGGAGTTTGGAGACTTCTCTGGATGTAAGCTCAACGTGGGGAAGAGCGAGCTGTTTGTGGTGCATGCGAGGGGCCAGGAAAAAAAGGTTGGAGGAGCTACCACTCAAGATGGTGGAGAGGAGTTTTCGGTATTTGGGTATCCAGGTGGCCAAGAGTTGGGGGGTCTTGCATAAGATCAATCTGGCATGGCTGGTGGACCAGATGGAGGAGGACTTCAGGAGGTGGGACATGTTGCCACTCTCCCTGGCGGGTAGGGTGCAGTCCGTTAAGATGACGGTCCTCCCCAGGTTCCTGTTCGTCTTTCAGTCCCTGCCCATTCTCATTCCCAAGGCCTTCTTTAAGTGGGTAAACGGGTGCATTGTGGGATTTGTGTGGGCAAATAAGACCCCGAGGGTTAAGAGGCTGTTGTTGCTGGGGGGGGAAGGGGGGGGGGGTTGGTGCTGCCGAACCTATGCAGCTATTACTGGGTAGCGAATGTGTCTGTGATTCGGAAGTGGGTAATGGAGGGAGAGGGGGCAGCGTGGAAAACGTTAGAGGCGGCGTCCTGTGTAGGTACTAGCCTGGGGGCACTGGTGACGGCACCGTTGCCACTTCCGCCGACGCGGAATACCACGAGCCCGGTGGTGGCGGCGACATTGAGGATTTGGAGGCAGTGGAGACGGCACGGGGGGAGGTAGAGGCCTCAATCTGGGCTCCGATATGGGACAACCATAGCTTCGTTCTAGGTAGGATAGATGGTGGGTTCCTGAGCTGGCACCAGGCGGGAATTAAAAGGATGGGGGATTTATTCATCGATGGGACTTTTGCCAATCTGAGGGTGCTGGAGGAGAAATTTGGGTTACCTCCGGGAAATGCCTTCAGGTATATGCAGGTTTGGGTGTTTGTGAGGAGGCAGGTAGGGGATTTCCCGCTGCTGCCTGCCCGGAGGATACAGGACAGGGTGGTTTTGGGCGTGTGGGTCGGGGAGGGTAAGATATCGGAGATATACCAGGAGCTGCAGGAGGCGGAGGAAGCCTCGGTGGAGGAGCTGAAGGGCAAGTGGGAGGAGGAGCTGGGTGAGGAGCTGAATGAGGGCCTGTGGGCTGACGCCCTGGGCAGGGTCAATTCCTCCTCATCTTGCACCAGGCTCAGCCTGATCCAGTTTAAAGTGGTGCACAGGGCGCATATGACAGGGGCGAGGATGAGTACGTTTTTTGGGGTAGAGGACAGGTGTGTGAGTGTTCGGGGAGCCCAGCAAACCACGCCCATATGTTGTGGACATGCCCGGCGCATACGGAATTTTGGAAGGGCTTCGCAAGGGCCATGTCCAAGGTCTTGGATACTCGGGTAAAACCGAGCTGGGGGATAGCGATATTTGGGGTATCGGACGATCCGGGAGTGCAGGAGTCGAAAGAGGCTGAGCTCTGGCCTTTGCTTCCTTGGTTGCCCGGAGAAGGCTCTTGTTAATGTGGAGGGACGCAAAGCCCACAAGCGTAGAGGCTTGGGTCAACGACATGGCGGGGTTTCTTAGGTTGGAGAAGATAAAGCTTGCCTTGCAAGGATCCTTGCAGGGGTTCTCCGGGCAGTGGCAACTATTCCTTGACTTTCTCGCTGAACGTTATGTGGAGGTCAGCAGCAGCAGCAACCCAGGGGTGGGGCTGGGGGGGGGGGGGGGGGGGGGGGGGGTTTCTAGCTTAATAAAATAGTGTTTTACTATTACAAGTGTTGGTAGCCTGTCTATGTTACTGCTAAGGTAAACGCAGTCTCCACAGATCCAGAGTACCCAACATATCAGGAGGGAGGGGGGTGCGGGCTGATTTCTTTTTCTTTTTGTAAGGGGCGCATGCCCCGTTTTGCTTTGAGATGGGTGTTAAATTGTTAAAACGTTTAGAGGGTTAAGTTGTTTTGTTTTGTCAGCATATTGCCCTGTTTTCTTTGTATTATTTTCCTTTTTGGAGTGTTTTGTAAAAAGTATTGAAAAACCTTGAATAAAATCATTTTTTAAAAAAATTGTTGCCATTTATCATGGACAGTAAATTCGACTAAGGTATTATGTCATTATAATAACACTATAGGAATGAACAGGAAAGATGAAACAAATTAAACAGTGATTACCTGGAGGTCACGCTTAAATTTTAGAGACCTAAATTGCAGGAGGAAGAACAAATGGCAACTGTGCAGCAAGCAATTGTGTAGAATTATAACACCATGCAGCACCAGTAGACAGGAGGAACCTTGGCAGAGGGTTCAAAAACCAGGGTTCATAGATTCAAGCTAAGTGGCAGAAGGATCAAAGAGGACATGAGGAATTTCTTTTTTACGCAGAGGGTGGTGGGTGTCTGGAATTCGCTGCCTGAGTTGGTGGTGGAGACAGAGATACTAAACTCTTTATAAATACCTGGAGGTGCAACTTAATTGCTGTAAGGTGCAGGGCTAAGGGCGTGTGAAGGAAGATGGGATTAGAAAGGGCAGCTGGATGTCTTTGGGTCAGCATGGACAAGTTGGGCCAAATGGCCGCCTTCTGTGCTGTATCAATTCTATGGTTCTATGTTCTAGTAAACTGGGGGTGGATTTTAGCTTTACCTCCGGGTGTTAATCATCACCCGTGAAAAAAGGACCACCAGGTGAGGTGGATCACATATCCCTTCCAATACGCACTGGATTTTACTTTCATTACTGGAATGGGAAGGAAGGAAAGGTAGTTTCAAGTTGCTGGGATCCTCCTGGGACTGCTCTTTCCATGTGTCATTAACAGTGAACGCCAAAAGTAACTTATTGTTTTTTTCACATCCAGTTTTGTGCACAGTATCTCACCAAATCGATCATGTTTCTTTCAGCCGTCTCCAGGTTCAGACCAACATCCTTATTTTTCCCCCACATCCATCTTCTCATGTCCATTCACAACTTTAAAGACTTGACTTGTGTAACCTTTAATTCATCTATTTTTCTTGCAGGAGATCTCACAGAGTTGACCTCGCAGCTAAGTGATATAATGCTCGCAACCATCCGAGTTGCCCTTCTTTGAACCACATCTAATCACTGCAATTCAACATGACAGTGTTTTCGATGTTTAGCCAACCATCACATGCAGGTTTTTCTACTGTGGTAAAACTTTTAACGCGCATGGGACTAAATTGGGCTCCGTAGTGTCTGTTTTATTTGAAGGCCGTGTGGGCCCACCTTTAAAATGAGGTTCATGATCTGAAGGAAAATGTGCCAGATGCCAGATTAGGAAAAGGAGCATGAATCCTCCTCTCAAGATTAGAATCCTTTCTTACTCCTGGGTAAGGGGGTAAGGTAGGTAAGTGGGCAAAAGGAGGTGATGGGTAGGGGGTATGGTGGCTAAAAGGGTAGGGTGGGTAATGTAAGTGGGTAAGGAGCTGGGGTATTACGTGGGTGGAATGGTGAAGTCGGGTCAGGTTGTGTCAGAAGGGAGACAGGTAGTCTGAGAAGCCAGTGGCCAGAGTCTGGTCAAGTAGGTTCGGAGGTGGGAATTGGGTGGTGATGTTGGGTTAGGTTGAACCGGGAGGGGGTGGGTTGGGGGGAGTCACAGGGTAAAGGAAGAGTTGGGTGGGTTAGGGGTGAAGTTTGAGGGTTGAGGAGGGTGCCGGTTGGTGAAGGGGGGGTGGGGGGGGGGGGGGGGGGGTCGGGGCCAGTCAGGTTGGTTCGGGGAGTCAGAGATTTAGGGGGAAGTTGGGGGGGTCACGAGGTAGTTAGAGGTTGGGGAGAACTCAGGAGGGTGATGGAGGGGGAGTCAAAAGGCCAATAGGGAGTCGGAGGAGGCAGTGCGAGTGATGTAGGGAGTGGAGCTCAGTTAGATACATTCATTGATACATAGAAGATAGGAGCAGGAGGAGGCCTTTTGGCCCTTTGAGCCTGTTCTGCCATTTATCACGATCATGGCTGATCATCCAAATCAATAGCTGAATCCTGCTTTCTCCCCATAACCTTTGATCCCATTCACCCCAAGTGCTATATTTAACTGCCTCTTGAATATATTCAATGTTTTAGCATCAACTACTTCCTGTGGTAATGAATTCCACAGGCTCACCACTCTTTGGGTGAAGAAATGTCTCCTCATCTCTGTCCGAAATGGTTTACCTTGAATGCTCAGACTGTGACCCCTGGTTCTGGACACACCCACCATCAGAAACACCTTCTCTGCGTCTACCTGTCTAGCCTGTTAGAATTTTATAAGTCTCTATGAGATCCGCTCATTCTTTTGAACTCCAATGAGTTCTGTAGTCACCCAGGTACTAGCCTAGGTTTTAATCTATCATTTAATCTATAGGGTCTGGTTTAGCACAGGCTAAAGAGCTGGCTTTTAAAGCAGACCAAGGCAGGCCAGCAGCACGGTTCAATTCCCGCACCATCCTCCCTGAACAGGCGCTGGAATGTGGCGACTAGGGGCTTTTCACAGTAACTTCATTTGAAGCTTACTTGTGACAATGAGCGATTTTCTTTTCATTTCATACATTCGTTTCCTTGGTAACTATCCAGGTAAGTAAGTCAGAATCACCCAAAGTCTCTGACTCTAACTCAGTGTTTTCGGAGGTCTCGAGGAGCAGGGGTGTTGCCCATCAGATGTTCAAACATTCCTGGAAATTCCCAGAGTCATTGGGCTGAATTCTCCGTCGTAGGGATTCTCCATTTTGCCGGCAGCTCAGGGGTTTTCCGACAGGGTGGAGCTGCCCCACAATGGGAAACCCCATTGATCAGCCAGCAAAACGGAGAATTCTGTCGGCGTGCCGCACCAGATGGCAGGGAAACCTGCCCATTGTGTTGGGATATCTGAGGGATTCGGCACTGTACTTTGGGAGATGGGGTATGACTGATTTTCCACTGCCCAGAGACTGGAAGACCTAGGCTAGGATTTGTACAAATGCGTCTAACAACCATCATCATCGTGCAGATCAGAATTTTAATCAATTTTTCGCACTGATTTGATACCAGTGTGCCATTTTCGAATTCTGTATTCCAGCAAATGACCTGTCTTAACCTCACACCACCAAGCACTGGAGAAATGGCATGAAAGATGTCGATCCCGACCAACCCATTTAAAAAGACCATGAACTACTTATGGGTTAGTTGCTGGATTATTGTTCTGGCTGCTGGTGAAATGGTGTTTGGAACCTAGCTATATTTTTAAAATTTGATGCATCTACAGGCAAATTTTTGCAAGGTACCATACTTTGATTTAAAGGCTTGCATTGAAACAACGTTTTTACGACCCCCTACGGGATCAGAACTTACATTGCATCAGTTTCCCCTCCGACACCTTGGAATACGAATTCCCCAGGTGAGCAGGAGGGTGGAGCTTCCTCTTAATTGGAGGAATCCCCACAGGATATAAACTCCGACCTGGGAGCAGATCGGGGAAGTGGAGTAGAGATCTATTGTATTGTGGAGTAGTAGAATAAACCTTGTTGTATATTGTCTATCTGGCTATGTGTGGAGTCCTTGCCTTCAGTCACAGCACTGGCGTCGAGGATAAAGTGGAGCTTCTGCAACCATAGGACTCGTTGCCTCCAGCCAACCTCCTTGGGCTATTTAGGCTACCGGGTAGACAGCAGGGGCCTCCATCCGATGGAAGACAAGATACGGGAGATCAGTCCGGCCCCATTGTTCGTGACCAAAGACAGTGCAATGCCACTCATTGATAAGCTTGAAACCTTTGATGCTGAAACTGCCGATTAGGCCCAGTATGTTGAAAGGGTACAACTATTTTTTCGAACAAATGCCATTGCGAACAGCGAGCGATGGGCCGTTACTTTGATGACCACTGTTGGTGTCGAAACTTACACTTTAATTAAAAACTTTGCTTACCCGGACAAACCTGATGCACTGGCATTTGCTCCCTTGGTTGACCTGGTCGGCCGTCACCTGAATCCGCAGCCCCGTATCATGGTCTGATGGTACGGGTTTCATATGGCTTCACAGGGACCGACTGAATCAAACAGGGAGTATTTGGTGCGCCTGCGGCGTCTCACCATCCTCTGCAATTTGGAGCCGCCTTCCTAAGTCTCTGAGGGACCGCTTCATTTGTGGACTGCGAGACCAGGAGATGCAGTGAAGGCTGCTGATGGAGATGCCTCTGACCCTCCAGAGGTTCGTAGACAGCGCTTTCCCGAGAGAACATCGAACGCAGGCTGCAGGAGCTCCAGGGCTCAGCGGTCCTCAATATCGGTCGTCGGCAGGACCACCAGCCGGCTGCTACCGAAAGCGAACAGCCGGACTCATCACAAGGTGGGATTCATTGCAGATCACGCTACCGCCACTAAGACTCCCTCAACCCGACACTCTCAGAAGGCGGCCGCCAAGATCAAATGGGTCATCCCGACCAGGATCAAGGCTTCTGGAGGTCACATGAAGGAGCTGCTCCCAATCAACAGGCCAGTCGTCATCTCCTCCCGAGAGGCCTTGTACTCTTCCTGGATGACCTGGAGGCTGAGGAGCCACCCCTGTCACTGCACTGTGTCACGGGACACATAACAGCACCTAACCGGAGCCTCTGCGGATTAATGGACCTCTCACTGAGATGGAGCTCGACACGGGGCGGCGGTCTCCGCCATCAGCTACTGCATGTTCACAGCAATCCAGAACGGCCTCCAGGCGCTGGAACTCAGGAACATAGGAGCCGGCTAACCATCTATACTGGCGATTGAGGGCACTGCCAATGTCAGGATCAGCCCACGTGCCTACAATGGTGCTAGTAAGCGGTGGCAGACCAAGCCTATTGAGGCACGCTGGGCTGCGACACCTGCAACTGTATTGGCATTGTCTGATGTACGCCTGTGGGCCAGAAGGGGTGCTGGCTAAATTTCTGGGGGGTTTTTCCCGAATGCCTCGGTACAATAAGGGAGCAAGGGCCACGATCAGCATCAATGAGAACCCAGGTATTTCCACGCCCGCCCTGTGACATATGCACTTCGATCCAAGGTCGATCCTGAGCTGGACCAGTTGGGGATTATCCACTCTGTCCATTTTCCAGATTGGGCCGCACCAGTGGTTCCAGTAATGAAGCCCGATGGGTCAGTGCGATTGTGTGACGACTACAAGATGACGGTCAACTGAATGTCCCATCTAGACCGTTATCCGCTCCCTCTAATCAAAGACTATTACACCAGGCTCAGCGGGGACAAGACATTCATGAAGCTAGGCAGGAGCCACCCATAGCTATAGCTGTTGCTGGACCCAGGATCGTGGAAATATGTAACAATCAACACCCGTTGGATGCTGTATGAGTAAACCCATTTGTCGTTCGGGCTCTCTTCGGCCTGTGCAATATTTTAGCGTGTCATGGAGAACATATTAAGCGGATTGCCAAGAGTGGCCATGTACCTGGATGAGGTCCTCATTACCAAAGCTCCTACAGGGAACACATTGATAACGTCTCCAAGGTCCTCAAGGGGTCCACTTTCGGAGAGAGAAGTATGTTTTTCATGCGCTTGAGTTCACGTATTTAGGCTACCGTGTAGACAGCAGGGGCCTCCATCCGATGGAAGACAAGATACGAGAGATCCGTCAGGCCCCCATTCCTCATGACCCAACAGAGCTCTGCTCTTTCCTAGGTCTGTTGAATTATTATGGGAAATTCATTCCCCAGATGGCTATGTTGCTCAACCCACTCCACCAACTATTGAAGAAAGGGCAGCGATGGGACTGGGGTCCCTCGCACCAGAGGGCTTACCAAGAGACAAAACTGCACCTCTTGTTGCACAAGTTACTGACCCATTTCGACCCAGCAAAACTTTTGCTCTTTACGTGCAATACATCACCGTAGGGTGTCAGAACGGTGCTGGCACTCCGCATGCCTGAAGGCTCGGAGGGACTGATAGCCTTTGTGTCCAGCATACTTGCGGACGCCTAACGGAACTGCATGCAGATGGAAAAGGAAGGTTTGCATGCCGAATTTGCGGTGTGAAAATTACACCATGACGTTTTGGAAACACCGTTCATGATATACAAGGACCACAGGCCCCTGCTGGGTTTGTTTAAAGAGGACTGAGTGATCCCGCCGATTGCATCTGCCTGGATCCAGCAATGGGCGTTGCTACTCGCCGCTTACGAATATACCCTGGAGCATCGTCCGGGCACAAGGATTCCACATGCCGATGCATTAAGCCGCTAGCCCCTCTCCACAAAACCACCAGCACCTGACACGGCCGCGGAGGAGATAGACACCCTCAACCTTTTAGATACCCTGCCGGTAACGGCAGCCCGCATAAAAGCATGGACCCAAAATTATCATGGTCCAGTATGGAGCCCAGCATAGGGTGCTGTCGACGAACTGAAGGCCTACACCTCAAAGCTGCCAGAGGTGAGCATCGAGGGCGGCATCCTCGTTTGGGCGACGTGAGTTGTTGTGCCCGAGCAGGGTTGCGTGTTTTTGTTGAACGACCTCCACAACAGACACCCGGGAGGGCGACAAGATGAAAATGCTGGCTCACAGTGATATTAGGTGGTCCGGATTAGACTCCAATATCAAGGACTTTGGTCCGCAACTGTGTTCCGTGCCAGGAGCACCAAAAAGCCCCGCCGGCAGCCCTGATGCACCCTTGAGAGTGGCCCAGGAAACCATGGTTTCGGGTCCACATGGACTTTGCCAGTCCACTTCAGGGGCCACGTTCCTCATACTAGTGGACGCCCACTCTAAACGGCTAGAGGTTCCCACTGCAACCATATGAGCCACCGTAGACAGACTACGTAACATCTTCAGCAGCACGGTTTGCCCGAAATCCTGGTATCCAATAACGAACACCATTCACCAGTCAGGAGCCTGCGTCGTTCATGGTTGTGAACGGCATTTGGCATGTATGTACGACCCCGTTGTAGCGCACAATGACTTACGCGAGACGAGAAGCGATGAAGTCTATCTAGGCTTTATTAAGTGAGACTTGTTCCCCAGCAGCTCAGTAACAGAATGAGGCTGCGGGGAGAACTCGAGCTCTTATACTCTGCCTTCAGGGTGGAGCCAGAAGTCGGCAGATCCAACCAGGACCTGTCAGCCAATAGCCTCTCGGCTTCACAGGTACCATATTACCCTAATACATACCACCACATTCACCCCTTGTGAAAAAGGAACCCGGCGGGGTGGTGGTTCGCATGGTGGTAGGGGTTTACAAGGCTGGCCCTGGAACAAATTTTGAACTGTGGCTATACATATTTAGCCCAACATTTAGCTATATACAAGTTTGTCAGAACTATTTACAATAAGGAAAAAAAAATTATTTTACAACAGAATTCTTGCTTTCTTGGTGTCACGCGGATTCCACGAGTCGAGCGGGCGGTCTGGTCTTCCTCGTCGATCGCCTCAGCCCCGGTGGTGGTGCAGGTGCTGGCTCGGGCGCTGTCGTCTCCGGGAGCGTTGCGCTGTTTGTTCCTGTTTTACTCCTGGGCGGGCACGGGAGGAGGACCGATCCACCCAGGAAGGGGGCGGTCGTGGGGTGCGCCGGTGGCAGGGAGGGGGTGATCGGTGTTGGGCGTGTGTGTGTGTTGCCGGCGGGCACCAGGTCCCGCAGGGAGACCGTGTCCTGTCGGCCGTCGGGGTACGCCACATAGGCGTACTGCGGGTTCGCGTGGAGAAGGTGAACCCTCTCGACCAACGGGTCCGATTTGTGCGCCCGCACATGTTTCCGGAGCAAGATGGGTCCTGGGGCTGCCAGCCAGGTCGGCAGCGAAATTCCGGAGGAGGACTCCCTAGGGAAGACAAGGAGGCGCTCGTGAGGTGTTTGGTTAGTGGTGGTACACAGCAGCGATCGGATGGAGTGGAGAGCATCCGGGAGGACTTCCTGCCACCGGGAAACTGGGAGATCTCTGGACCGTAGGGCCAGTAGGACAGTCTTCCAGACCGTGCCGTTCTCCCTCTCTACCTGCCCGTTCCCCCGGGGGTTGTAGCTGGTCGTCCTGCTCGAGGCAATGTCCTTGCTGAGCAGGAACTGACGCAGCTCGTCACTCATGAAGGAGGACCCCCTGTCGCTATGGATGTATGCGGGGAAGCCGAACAGTGTAAAGATGGTGCCCAGGGCTTTAATGACCATGGCCGCTGTCATGTCGGGGCAGGGGATGGCGAAGGGGAAACGGGAGTACTCGTCCACCATGTTTAGGAAGTATGCGTTGCGGTCGGTGGAGGGGAGGGGCCCTTTGAAATCCAAACTGAGGCGTTCAAAGGGGCGGGAAGCCTTGATCAGGTGCGCTCTATCCGGCCTGAAAAAGTGCGGTTTGCACTCTGCGCAGATGTGGCAGTTCCTGGTGACTGTACGGACCTCCTCGACAGTGTCGGGGAGGTTGCGGGACTTTACGAAATGATAGAATCGAGTGACCCCCGGGTGGCTGAGGTCCTCGTGGAGGGCTTGGAGGCGGTCTATTTGTGCGTTAGCACATGTGCCGCGGGATAGGGCATCGGACGGCCCGTTCAGCTTTCCGGGACGATACAAGATCTCATAGTTATAGGTGGAGAGCTCGATCCTCCACCTTAAGATCTTGTCATTCTTAATTTTGCCCCGCTTTGCATTATCGAACATAAAGGCTACCGACCGTTGGTCGGTGAGGAGAGTGAATCTCCTGCTGGCCAGGTAATGCCTCCAATGTCGCACAGCTTCCACTATAGCTTGGGCTTCCTTTTCCACTGAGGAGTGGCGGATTTCTGAGGTGTGGAGGGTCCGGGAGAAAAAGGCCACGGGTCTGCCCGCTTGGTTAAGAGTGGCCATCAGAGCTACATCGGATGCGTCGCTCTCGACCTGGAAGGGGAGGGACTCGTCGATGGCGCGCATCGTGGCCTTTGCGATATCCGCTTTGATGCGGCTGAAGGCCTGGCGGGCCTCTGTCGACAGGGGGAAGGTAGTGGACTGTATTAGCGGGCGGGCCTTGTCTGCGTACTGGGGGACCCACTGGGCGTAATATGAAAAGAAGCCCAGGCAACGTTTCAGGGCTTTGGGGCAGTGGGGGAGGGGAAATTCCATAAGGGGGCACATACGTTCGGGGCCGGGGCCTATCACTCCATTGCGCACTACGTATCCCAGGATGGCCAAACGGTTTGTGCTAAAAACGCATTTTTCCTCGTTATATGTGAGGTTCAGGGCGTTAGCGGTCTGGAGGAACTTTTGGAGGTTGGCGTCGTGGTCTTGCTTATTGTGGCCGCAGATGGTTACGTTGTCGCGATACGGGAACGTGGCCTGCAACCTGTGCTGGTCAACCATTCGGTCCATCTCCCGTTGGAAGACCGAGACCCCGTTCGTGACGCCAAATGGGACCCTTTGGAAATGATATAGCCGCCCGTCTGCCTTGAAGGCGGTGTACTTGTGGTCACCTGGATGGGGAGCTGGTGGTATGCGGACTTGAGGTCCACGGTGGAAAAGTCCTTGTACTGGGCAATCCGATTGACCATGTGGGATATGCGGGGGAGAGGGTACGCACCTTGCTGCGTGTACCTGTTGATGGTCTGACTATAGTCTACGACCATCCTTTGCTTCTCCCCGGTCTTCACGACTACCACCTGGGCTCTCCAGGGACTATTGCTGGCCTGGATTATGCCTTCTTTCAGCAACCGCTGGACTTCAGACCGGATAAACGTCCGGTCCTGGGCGCTGTACCGTCTGCTCCTAGTGGCGATGGGTTTGCAATCCGGGGTGAGGTTTGCAAACAAGGACGGCGGTTCAACCTTGAGGGTTGCGAGGCCGCAGATAGTGAGTGGGGGTATTGGGCCGCCGAATTGGAATGTTAGGCTCTGGAGGTTACACTGGAAGTCTAATCCCAGTAATGTGGGCGCGCAGAGTTGGGGAAGGACATAGAGCCTGTAGTTCTTAAACTCCCTCCCTTGCACCGTTAGGTTCGCGATGCAGAACCCTTTGATCTCCACTGAGTGGGATCCTGCAGCTAGGGAAATCTTTTGCATGCTTGGATGGATGGACAGAAAACAGCGCCTTACCGTATCTGGGTGAATAAAACTTTCCATGCTCCCGGAGCCGATCAAGCATGGCGTCTTGTATCCGTTGACCAGCACCATTGTTGTCATCGTTTGGAGCGTCCGGGGCCGCGATTGATCCAGTGTCACCCAAGCCAGTGGTGGCAGGAGTGTCGCGGCGTTTTCTTCGGACCCCGTGGAACCGTCTCTGCTGGGGTCCTTTGTTGTCAACCAAGGTGGCGGCGTCCATGAATCGCATGCGGTCGGAGGTAGACAAAATGGCCGCCCCCCCATGAATCGCACGCGGTCGGGGGTGGACAAAATGGCCACCCCCATGAATCGCACGTGGCTGGGGGGGTCAAAGATGGCGGCGCCCATCCTCCCCTCGTGGTGTCCGGGACCCAAAATGGCGGCGCCCGCGGGTCGCACATGGGATGTTGGGGGGTGTTTGGGATGTGTTGTCCTCGTTCTTCTCCGGGGATTGCGGCGACCCCCCGGGACCGGCACACTGCCGCGTAATGGCCCTTTTTGCCGCAGCTTTTACAAGTAGCTGCGCGGGCCGGGCAGCGCTGCCAGGGGGGTTTCGCCTGCCCGCAAAAGTAGCAGCAGGCCCCCCCCGGGATAGTCTGGCACTCTAACCGCGCAAGCTTGCGGAGGGGTGGGGGGTGCTGGGGAGTCGGTCCCGACGGGGGTCCACGGAGCCCAAGGGGCTGCCGCGCGGTCGGGGCCGTAGGCGCGGGCGTTTTGGGAGGCCACATCAAGGGAGGCCACAAGGGCCCGTGCCTCTGAGAGTCCTAGCGACTCTCTTTCTAAAAGTCTCTGACGAATTTGGGGAGAGTCCATACCTGCCACGAATGCACTCGAATTAGCAGGACCGTGTGCTCGATCGCGTTCACCGGCGGGCAGTTGCAATTTCGTCCCAAAATCAGCAGCGCACCGTAGAATTCGTCGAGCGATTCTCCGGGAATTTGCCGTCTCGTCGCGAGTTGGTGGCGTGCGTAGACCTGGTTTACGGGCCGAATGTAGATGCCCTTCAGCAACGCGAGCGCCGTCGGGAAATCCTCCGCGTCTTCTATAAGCGAGTAAATCTCCGGGCTTACGCTTGAATGCAGGACCTGCATTTTCTGCTCTTCCGTGATCCGGCCGGGGGCCGTTCAAAGGTAGCCTTCGAAGCATGCTAGCCAGTGTTTGAACACGGCCGCCGAGTTTGCTGCATGGGGGCTGATCCGCAGGCACCATCCGGGGCGATCCGGAGCTCCATAGTCTTTTAAGCTTGCTTAATAAATTGTAGCGCACAATGACTTACGCGAGACGAGAAGCGATGAAGTCTATCTCGGCTTTATTAAGTGACTTGCTGCCCAGCAGCTCAGTAACAGAATGAGGCTGCGGGGAGAACTCAAGCTCTTATACTCCGCCTTCAGGGCGGAGCCAGAAGTTGGCAGATCCAACCAGGAACCGGGACCTGTCAGCCAATAGCCTCTCGGCTTCACAGGTACCATATTACCCCTAATACATACCACCACACCCATACCACGGCTTGGCCAAATGAGCAGTCCAAACCTTTAAGCTGGCCATGAAAGAAATGCTCGCAGGAGCCTGAGAGATGCGGTTGGTGTATTTCCTCTTCAGTTACCACACAGCGTTGCATGCCATGACCGGATTGCCCCAATGGAATTATTCATGGCTCAATGACTCAGGACTCGTCTCAGCCTCATTCTCCCTGAAGTCGGGGCACATATCCGTCAGCATAAAGTTCGTTCAACGACATACTCACGCCGGGGCCCAAAGATACGCACCTTCGAGACACATGACGCGATCTTGGTATGAAATATCCGGGCTGGAGCCACACTGATCCCTGGCGTGGTCATCTGCGTAACAGGACTAGTATCCTACCTGGTCTGGGCCCAACAAAATGAAGCACACCGCCACCTGGACCACATGCATCGACGGGACCAAGAGCCGCCAGAGCGAAATCCGGAGACCCACTCAGGATCGAGGAGCCGTCCCGTATGCAGCCTAGGAGTATCCCCGAGGCCCCGCCGAGGTCAGACCCCTGCTCACATCCTTACGGCCGGTCGGAAGGCAGGAAGCCGGGGTAACCGCCGCACCCAAGGGCCCATCCAGTGATGACGACGACAGCGACACAAGATCAGACATGGACACCGGGCCGTCAGCTAACCACATACCAGCGCTGACAGCACCGACAACCTCGCTGGCCCAAAGAGCCCCAACTTCATCGCTGTTTGTGGAACCAACAGTCACCAGTACGCTACACGCCTCCTGGATTGGCTATGCTGCCTCCTGGACTCCCGCTCACTACCCAACTGATCAAGAGATCCACCTCCAGAAGACATGGACATTTCTCCAGACTTGGGTGGGTGGTTACAATCCCTAAGGGATCAGAGCCAATATTGTATCAGTTTCCTCTCCTACACCTTGGAATACGAACTCCCCAGGTGATTAGCGGGTGGAGCTTCCTCCCAAATTGGAGGAAGCCCCCATAGATTTTGCCCCGGTGGCAATGAAGGAATGGTGATAAATGTCCAAGTCAGGATGGTAAGTGGCATGTTTCAGGCGGTGGTGTTCCCATGATCCATCTGTCCTTATCCTTCTCGAGGTCACAGATTTGGAAAATGCTATTGAAAGAGTCTTGGTGTGTTGCTGCACATCTTGTAGTTAAAACATGATGCCCCTTTTAAAAATTGCAGGCTGCTGTCTTTAAGAAGCTATAGCAGCCAACACCCCGCCCCCCCCCCCCCCCCCCCGCCCCCAGCTGATCTGTAAAGCCAATTAAACAGGGTAAGCAGCAGCAATTTAACTTGCTGCAGCAAAGCAATAACTCATAATCAAGTACTGTTACCCAATGCCCGCTTTAAAGATTGACTAATTTAATGACTGGAATATCTGCAAATATCAGTACGGAATTACATCACTATGTATCAAAACGTTATTTCTCGGAGACCTATTCACGCATATTTAAACTTTCCTGAATATGTCTTCTCTCAGAATATTGTGCTTCACAACTCTGATTTGAAACTAATAATAAATGCACATTGTTGCAATTATTGTGAAGTACAGTGACTGTGGGGCTGATGGAGCCATTGCTGAAATGACATGAATACTATTGGTAACCACTCTCTCGCTCTATATCCAGTTCACTCATTATCTAAAGTAGATCCTTTTCCCCCTAATCCCTTGAGGTTGACTTTAATCATCTCTTGGCAAGGAATCTTATTGAATCTTTTATGAAAGTGGATATACTTTTTATAGTTGTCACAAAGGAGTTGAAGGGAAGAGAAATCGAGAAGGAGTAATTCAGAGACGGTTGTCTTTTTTAAAAGGTCCACAGATGAGGAATGCTGGCATGTACAGCAAGCTCAGGTTATCAGACCCGCAGGCGGGAACGCAACTGTCGCCTCCACCGCCGTGTCGCGGCAGCTCGTCCCCAACTCCTAGTCATTCCCTCAGCAGGGATTCCTCTGATGCGATCGCCGATTGCTTGCAGCAACGAGTAAACTAACAGCCAGGCTGCGGGGCTGGAGAGGAAGTAGCAGCCATGTAGGATGATGTGTTGGGTGTTCTGGATCACAAACAGGTCACCAACACAGGAAATGGTGCAACTCTATTATATTATAAGGTTAACTATATTAACATACTTGAACTGTGGGTAAATGCAATACCAGCTTTAACTGTTGACTCTTGCCGAGTCCAAACCAGGTGATGCACTCAGCACATGGTGAATGTCTGTGTTGCAGGCTGTGAGCTCTGTGCTCCGAGCTGGCTGCTACTAGAATGAGCAGGAACTCTCCTGTCCACTGTCTTTATAGTGCGTGTGCTCTCACTGGTGATTGGCTGCGGTGTTGTGTATGCTGATTGGTCCCATTGCATGTCCATCAGTGTGTGTGTGTGTGTCTGCAACATAATATATACTGGTGTATATTATGACATCCCCCCTTTTACATAAAGAACATGTGCCTGCGTGACAATAAATATTGTGTAGTGAATGTACCTGACTATGTGTGTGCGTGTTATTTACATGACTATGTACATGAGGGTAATCTATTTACACGGGAAGGTGCCTGGTGCCGAGAAATGGGGTGTCACACCAACAATGAAATGAACATTATATACAAACTACTGGAACGATGAAACAGGATAACAGAACAGATCAAAGACTCCGACATCGTAAAAGTCATAAATCAAGTCTCTGAGGTGGGCGACGAATTCTGGTTGACCGCCTCAAGGGTGGGTCAGGAGCCACCGGCTGAGGAACGGGCTGGGCCATGGCAGAGTGAGGAGGATGTAGAGTATTCGGAATCTCCACATATTCTAGGTTGGGGACAACAGGAGGGCGTGGCACCGGTGGAGGATCACGTAGCGAGCGTGGAACGAGACGAAGGGCACGCCGATTGCAACGGCGAATGGAACCATCTGGCAGACAAACCAGGAACGTGCGGGGAGACACCTGCCGAAGAACCACAGCAGTTGCAGGCCAGCCACCCTCCGGAAGATGGATGCGGACATTGTCATCCGGCGCCAGAACAGGGAGATCAGTCGCCCGAGCGTCATGCGCCGCCTTGTGTTGTGCACGAGACTGTTGCATCCGCTGAAGGACCGGAACGTGGTCGAGGTCTGGGACATGAATGGACGGCACCGTGGTCCTGAGGGTGCAACCCATGAGCAGCTGGGCTGGCGACAGGCCCATGGAGAGTGGGGCCAAACGATAGGCCAGCAAGGCGAGGTAGAAGTCGGATCCTGCATCGGCAGCCTTGCAGAGGAGCCGTTTGACGATGTGGACGCCCTTTTCCGCTTTGCCTTTGGATTGGGGGTGCAGGGGACTGGATGTCACATGCACAAAGTTGTACCTCCTGGCAAAGTTGGACCATTCCTGGCTCGCGAAGCAGGGGCCATTGTCCGACATCACAGTGAGTGGGATGCCGTGACGGGCAAAGGTCTCCTTGCAGGCACGAAAGACCGTCGATGATGTGATGTCGTGCAGGCGTACGACCTCCGGGTAGTTCGAAAAATAGTCTACAATCAGAATATAGCCCCGGCCGAGCGCATGGAACAGGTCAACGCCTACCTTAGACCAAGGGGACGTGACCAACTCATGGGGCTGTAGGGTCTCACGTGGTTGGGCCGGCTGGAACCGCTGACAGGTGGGGCAGTTGAGCATTGTGTTGGCGATGTTCTCATTGATGCCGGGCCAGTACACAGCCACTCGGGCCCTCCGTCGGCATTCCTCCACGCCAAGATGGCCCTCGTGTGGCTGTTCCAAAATGAGCTGGCGGATGCTGTGCGGGATCACGATGCAGTCCAGCTTCAGGAGGATACCATCGACTACTGCCAGATCGTCTCTGATATTGTAGAACTGCGGGTATTGGCCCTTGAGCCACCCGTCCGTCATGTGGCGTATGAAACGCTGTAGTAGGGGGTCAGCCGCAGTCTCGCGGCGAATATGGATAAGGCGTTCATCCGTGGCTGGCAGATTGGAGGCCGTGAAGGCCACATGGGCGTCACCCTGGCAGACGAACCCCTCTGGGTCACATGGGGTGTTGACTGCCCTGGACAGAGCATCGGCTATGATCAGGTCCTTGCCCGGGGTGTATCGGAGCTGGAAATTGTACCACTGGAGTTTAAGCAGAATGCGCTGGAGGCGAGGGGTCATATCATTCAGGTCTTTTTGTATAATGTTGACCAGCGGGCGATGGGCGGTCTCGACAGTGAATTGGGGGAGGCCGTACACGTAATCATGAAATTTGTCGACCCCAGTCAACAGGCCAGGCACTCCTTTTCGATCTGCGCGTAGCGCTGTTACGTGGGGGTCATGGCATGTGACGCATATGCAACGGGGGCCCATGATAAGGCCTCATCGCGTTGCAGGAGCACCGCCCCAATGCCGGATTGGTTGGCATCCGTTGAAATTTTTGTTTCCTTCGTGGGATTAAAAAATGCCAATACCGGGCCCGTGGTAAGCTTGGTCTTAAGCTCCTCACATTCGCGCTCGTGGGCGGGAAGCCATTGGAAGTCTGTCGTCTTCCTGACCAGGTTCCGGAGAGCTGTGGTATGGGAGGCGAGGTTGGGGATGAACTTCCCCAGGAAGTTGACCATGCCCAAAAATCGGAGGACCGACTTCTTATCCGCTGGCTTCTGCATGGCTGCCACCTTGTCCGTATCCGGCCGCACACCCAACCGGGAGATGTAGTCCCCTAGGAACTTGAGTACCGTATGGCCGAAGGAACATTTGGCTCTGTTGAGGCGAAGGCCTTGGTCCCGTATTCGTTTGAAAACGCGCTGGAGGCGACTGATATGCTCCTGCGGGGTGGTGGACCAAATGATGATGTTGTCAACATAGACGCGCACAGCCTCAATGCCCTCCATCATTTGCTCCATGATCCGGTGGAATACTTCTGATGCCGTTATAATCCCAAACGGCATCCTGTTGTAGCAGTATCTGCCAAACGGGTTATTAAAGGTACACAGCTTTCTGCTGGACCTGTTTAGTTGAATTTGCCAGAATCCTTTCGAGGCGTCAAGTTTGGTGAAGATGTTGGCCCGAGCCATCTCACACGTGATCTCCTCGCACTTGGGGATAGGGTAATGCTCCCTCATTATGTTGCGATTCAGATCCTTTGGGTCAATGCAGATCCGGAGCGCGCCGGAAGGCTTCTTTACGCACACCATGGAACTGACCCAGTCGGTTGGTTCCGTCACACTGGAGAGCACTCCTTGGTCCTGGAGGTCCTGCAGCTGCTGCTTGAGGTGGTCCTTGAGAAGTGCTGGGACTCTGCGAGGTGCATGAACCACAGGCGTGGCATTTTGTTTGAGCAGGATTTTGTAAGTGTATGGAAGTGTGCCCATGCCTTCGAAAACGTTGCGGTGCTGGTCGATGATGGCATTGAGTTGCGCCCTGAAGTCCGCATCCTGGAAGGCAGATGTGTCCTCTGGAGAGAGAGAGTGTACTCGTTGAACGAGGTTTAGGAGTTTGCACGCCTGTGCGCCTAGCAGAGAGTCCTTCGAGGAGCCCACGATCCCGAAGTGCGTCACTTCGAGTTGGCATGAACCGGTAGCAGGAATAACATTGCCATTGTAGTCCACTAGTTGGCAGGTCGATGGAAGAATGGCTGGTTTAACCCCAAGGGTCTGAAAGTCTGACCACGCCAGAAGATTAGCGGAAGCACCAGTGTCCAGGCGGAATCGTAACTGGGATCGGTTGACCGTCAGGGTGGCATACCACTCGTCATCTGGATCAATGCTGTGCATCGACAACGGCTGATGGTTTTGATTCATGGACAGCCTGTTCTTTGTTATAACAGCGACTCGAAAAGGTTCCCTCGGGTCCTCGGTGTCACTGATCTGCGGGAAGTCGGAATCGGACTCGGTGAATGTGGGTTGAATTGCCCGAATATTCCTGCGAGGCTGGATGAAGCGATGCGAATTGGCAGGCTGAGCTGCTCAACAGCAGGCAGCATAGTGGCCAAGTCTGCCACATCGTAGGCATTGTCGCGATTTTGCAGGACATTGCCGCTTTAAATGGGTGGAGCCACAGTTGCCGCACGTCGTGGCGTCAGTACGCTCGTTGCGCCACTGCGCATGTGTGGTGTGGTCCTGCATGGTGTGCGCCTGTGCATCACGTTCCTCCACGTCACCGTCCCCTCGTTTGCCGCGTGCAAGCGCGGGAGGCCGCGAAAAGCACGCAAAATGGCCGCCCTCATCCAGGCTGCAGCCTTGAAGGTGTTCAATTGTTTGGACCCGTTCCACCTCGTGGGGACCTTGCTGCGCCGTTACAGCCGACTGTATGTGGGAGTACCGGCTGGTGGCATTTTCATGCAGGACACAGGTCTCGATGGCAGTCGCGAGGGTGTGTCGCTTAATTTTGAGGAGCTGCTGACGCAGGGGGTCCGACAGAACACCAAATACGATCTGGTCGCGTCCCATGGAGTCGGAGGTGGGCCCGTAGCCGCAGGACTGCGCAAGGATGCGGAGGTGTGTTAAAAAGGATTGGAAAGGCTTGTCCTTACCCTGCAAGCGCTGCTGGAACAGGTATCTTTCGAAGCTTTCATTGACCTCTATGCTGAAGTGGGTATCGCATTTGAGGAGAACCGTCTTGTACTTTGTCTTGTCCTCGTCGTCTGCGAATGTGAAGGAGTTGAAGATGTGGATGGCGTGTTGCCCGGCCGTGGAGAGGAGCAGAGCAATCTTCCTGGTGTCCGAGGCGTTCTCCCTGTCCGTGGCTTCGAGGAAGAGCTGGAAGTGCTGTTTAAAAATCTTCCAATTGACCCCGAGATTGCCGGCGATGCGAAGCGGCGGCGGCGGATTGATGTTCTCCACACTTCAGGATGCCGGAATGCTGATTAGTTGCAGGTGGGTCTCAGAAGTGCGAGTATGCAACCACTCCTTGTACCATGATGTGTTGGGTGTTCTGGATCACAAACAGGTCACCAACACTGGAAGTGGTGCAACTCTATTTTATTAAAAGGTTAACTATATTAACATACTTGAACTGTGGGTAAATGCAATACCAGCTTTAACTGTTGACCCTTGCCTAGTCCAAACCAGGTGATGCACTCAGCACATGGTGAATGTCTGTGTTGCAGGCTGTGAGCTCTGTGTTCCGAGCTGGCTGCTACTAGAATGAGCGGGAACTCTCCTGTCCACTGTCTTTATAGAGCGGGTGCTCTCACTGCTGATTGGCTGCGGTGTTGTGTATGTTGATTGGTCCCACTGCATGTCCATCAGTGTGTGTGTGTGTGTCTGCACCATAATATACTGGTGTATATTATGATATAGGAGACAGCCAGCCTGAAACTGGAAGGGAGATTTTCAGTGCCATTTCAAAGTTAGAGAAGAGCGCATGCATGACTTTGAAGGTTCGAGGAACAAGAAAGGTGTGGGTAAGGGCACAGAAGCACCATGATGAAATAAGAGGGGCTGAAGAACAGCATCCACTTAGAGAGTAGGAGTGTGAGAACTGGGGTGGGGGAGAATAGTGGGGGAGCGGAAGGGAAGTGTCACTTTTATTAACTGCAGAGTCAAGCATATCCAAGCATCCAAAGGAAATTAAGTGGGTAAGACACCCTTTGTCAGTCTAAGCAAGGTCCTCAGGGATTATGGTGGTAATGGTTCAAATAGGATATAATGCTACTCGTTGACCATAGACTCCATGATAAGCAACCAAGTATGCCAGCAAGCAAAATAAATATATCGCCATTCCATGTTTAATATTTTTTGGAAAAAAGCCAACACTGGGGAGTCCACGGAGGAGTATCACTGGTTAAAATATGTCAGACCCCCAAAGCTCTGCTAGCAAGACCAGGGGCTTCTCAGCTTAACACCTGAGAAAAAGCAGGCCGGGTAAAGAAGTACCAAGCTGCCTGTACTCGTATATGGAAATTCACCGGCCACTTGGGCTAGGGCTGTAAGTCTTCAGCACAGGAGGGTGTTGGGAGAGGAAAGTTGCACTTGAAGTGCAGGAGAGGAGTGACGATCACTGCAAGATTCATAAAATAGAAAAAAAAGCAATGAAGATGGAGTCACAATGGGCATAGAGGATAGGGGCCATGGCTGCCACTTCAGATCTGGCAAGAGCATCTCCAAATATCAGGGCAGTATTGAACGTGTAACACTAACTTTCTTATTGGGGTCAGTTAGTTCTTAAGAGATTCCAATGAGTTTGTCAGCTGTGACCCATGAACCCATGTTGATTTTTATGATTTATTATCTTCAGATCTTGCTCCTTCCTCCTCCGTTTCTTCTTTTCTAATGACCTCTTCCCTGTATCGATGTTTTTAAAAATAAATTAATAGTACCCAATTCATTTTTTCCAATTAAGGGGCAATTTAGCGTGGCCAATCCATCTAGTCTGCACATCTTCGGGTTGTGGGGGCGAGACCCACGCAAACACGGAGAGAATGTGCAAACTCCACACGGACAGTGACCCAGAGCCAGGATCGAACCTGGGACCTCGGTGCCGTGAGGCAACAGGGCTAACCCTCTGCACCACCATGCTGCCCTTCCCTGTATCAATGTTCAGCTACCTTGTCTGTGTTTCCCTGGATGAGACTTCTGCCTCTTTCTGAAAGTCTTAGTAAGATTACACTTGGCTCTTTTCCTCAACCCACCTCTTACACACAACACTGGGCAAAAATCAAATTAAAGAGAAATCATTTTGTTTTGATGCACAACATCACATAATCTTTATTCCTGACCGGCTCCCTCTTTCAACAGCCGTGTTATAATATTCTGGATCCTCCGATCTATCAACCAAAGATTGCCGAATCAGTGTCAGCGTTACTGCCATACAAAGCTCCCTCTGCTGGACATATATGTGACTGCATAATGAATTCATAAACACTGTGCCTAAGAAACATTGCAAGAGTCTCCACGAGAGCAATCCCATCTTCTTCGGCGATTTATTTAAACGATCAAGTGGAAATTCTCCAAGAGAAAAGTGGTCTAAACCTTCATTCACTCTAAATGTGCATGAATTTGTTGGCCAAAGTTTTCACAAATGTCTTTGATGCATTATTTTCCAACTTAATTTTTTGGACTGCAGAAAGCTTTAATGGTCAATCTTGATGGAAGATCATTAAATATTTACTATGAGCTGCCCCATCGTTGTTAATAGTGACTGACTGAGTCATTCATACCAAGAAGGTTCTAGGTGTAGTTTCCAGATTGTTTTGAATTAAGTAGTCATTTTTCAATGTGAAAGGAGATGGTTAGAATATTGTCTTATTTCCTCCAGTCTATTGGAGAAATAGAAGCCAGGAATAAATGTCCACAAATTGGAGAGTAGGTCCTTGATACATCAGGGGATTTTGACTTCAGACTTGCTCAGGTGAGTTTTACATTCAGTATCAACAATTCTGCAGGACTGAAGAATAATGGGGGCAATTCTCTGAGCCCCGCGCCGGAGAATCGCCTCAACCGTGCCCCGACGCCAGCGCACGATTCTCCGACGTGCGGAGAATCGGCGCCATTTGCGCCGGGGCGTTTGACGCGGCGCCGGCTGCGGGCCGCTGGAATCGGCGGGGCTGCCGATTCTCCAGCCCGGATGGGCCGAGCGGCCGCGCGGATACGACGGAGTCCCGCCGCCGTTCACCTCTGGTCGATGCTGGCGGAAACTCTGCGTGAAGGGTCGGGAGGCGACCTGTGGGGTGGGGAAAAGCGCTCCTTTACCGGGGGGGGGGGCGGCCTCCGATGGAGTCTGGCCCGCGATCGGGGCCCACCAATCGGCTGGCCGGCCTCTACCCCCGAGCCTACTTTGTTGCGCGGCCAGCCCCTAAACACCGACGCCATGTTGAGTCGGGGCCGGCGCGCTGAAGAAGTCCCCCACGCATGCGCAGGTTGGCACGGCGCCCATTTGGCGCCGGGAAGGGAGGCTGGAGTGGTGTGAACTGCTCCAGCGCCGTGCTGGTCCTCTGTGGGGGACAGAATCGGTCATCCCCGTGCCCGTTTCACGCCAATGCGAAACGCGACGGCGTTCACGACAGCGCGAACACTTCGTCACCATTTTGGAGAACGCCCCCAATGTCTTCATGGATGGTTTTTCATCAGGCTTTCTATTTTTCCCACTTAGGGATGTTTACTTTGTCCTGTTTTGGAGTCGCTTTTTCATACAAGGCATTGGTGAGGCCGTACGTGAAGTACTGTGTATAGTTTTGGTCCCCTATTTTTGAGGAGGGATGTACTTGCAATAGACGCAGTTCAGAGGAGGTTCACGAGATTGATTCCAGAGATGAGAGGTTTGTCTTATGAAGAGAGATTGAGAAGCTTAGGCCTGTACTCTCTCGGGTTTAGAAGAATGAGAGGAGATCTAATTGAGGTATATAAGATGATTCAAGGTATTGGCAAAGTAGACGTGGAGTGGATGCTTCCTCTTCTGCGGCAACCTGGAACGAGGGGTCATAGTTGAGGATAAGGGGTAGCAGATTTAAAACAGAGATGAGGAAAAATTGCCTCTCTCAAAGAGTCAAGAATCTGTGGAATTCACTAACCCAGAGTGTGGTGGATACCGGGATATTGAGTAAACTTGAGGAGGTAGACAGATTTTTAATTAGTAATGGGTTGAAAGGTCATGGAGGACGGGCGGTAAAGTGGAGTTGAGGCCGAGATGAGATCAGCCATGATCATGTTAAATGATGGAGTGGGCTCGAGCGGTTGAATTGCCTACTCCAGCTCCGAGTTCTTCTGGTCTTCTTATGTTCTTATGAACAGTCTTTATAATCACTTTTGCTATCCACCACAAAATTATTTTCCAGTGGTCAATGCAACAGGAAAGATAGTCTTCAGAATTCTTTCATCAAATGTTTGTACTAAACAATGTAATTAGCATAGCCCTGCTTTCATGATCAAAGCATTTATCCATGTCAAGAAAGTTGGGCAGATAGTAGGACCATTACAGTTGGCTGCAGTTTATAGGAGGTAAATACACACTGGGCTCCCACACCTGAAAACTATCCAGTCGATGGCACTATATTGTGCTTGTGTGGATGATGGATGAAGGTATGATTGGGTTTGGCCTCTGTCGTCTGAACGGCTGGCCAACACTCAATGTGGGGACAACCACAGGTAGAATGGCAATGAGGCTGAGGAGGCCCAACACCTGTGGAAATGTACCGGAGTGAGGGGGTCAGTGGTTTAGAGGAGGACGCAAAAAGGGAGCAAGAACAGAGAAGCATAAGCATGAAATATTAATGGTTGGTGCAGTGATTCTGTGTCCAAGAAAACATAGAAGTTACAGTGCAGAAGGAGGCCATTCAGCCCAGAGGCCATCTGCACCGACCCACTTAAGCCCTCACTTCCACCCCATCCCCATTACCCAATAACCCCTCTTAACCTTTTTTGGTTACAACCTCTTGTGCGGCAACAGTTTTGTTACAACCTCTTGTGAGGAAAACAACACAACACTTTGAGTTCAAGCTCACAATTCTACATTCTGAGTTCCTATTCTGGGTTGGGCTGTACGAGAAGCCACTAAACCAATGTGAAATCCTGCCCTACAGAGGGAAACAAGCAGCAGACTCTTACACGCCACTTGAGTGGGAACTCCAAGTCCAACTGGAGGGGCATAGGACTCATTTATGGACAGCACATTCACTAAGTTATTAAGTGTGTGAGAGGCATCAGTAACACTCCAGAATCTTACCCATGGCCATTCTTCATACTTTGACTGGCTTTCCATATACAAGGTACACTCCATGTTCAATAGCAAACTAAAAGATTTGTTCCGATACTTTTTTCAATGACACTACGAAATGTCATCGAAACCAAATGTAGCTGACCCAGTCCTTCCCATCAATTGGGCATTCATCTTACAGTGTGGCTCCTGGGCTACAAATACAGAGCGAATGAACCGGAGTTTCCAAAGGCAGTGGTGCAGCCACACGAACACCGATGAAGGTTTTTTTATGTGTTGAGCAGAATAAGCGAAAGAAACAATCACTGGAAGAGGAGGAAGGGAAGAAGTAAAAGAAGGGAAAGTAAGTCCAAGGCAATTGGAGACAAACTAGTATTATCCAGTGAATGTTTAAAGGCTTAGGTATGTTTCTATCATCAGCAAACCTTGCAACGTGTTCTCCAGAGCTTCGCAAATGTGAAGCTAAGGAATGAAGGTTAATTGTAATGTCCAGAAAAGAGCCTTCTCATCGCTTATATTCACAATATTAAAGATCTCGAGACCTCGTTCTCTATTGGAATTATCTTTTCTTTTCTCAAGAGAAGCATCGCAATATTCATGAAAACTGTACTTCTCATATTGATTAAGTGCCTTATTAGTCCATCAACAAAGGTGCTCGGTCCTCGTTCATCTTGGATTGCCCACTTCTTCTACATCCAGTAGGAACTCACTGGATGGCAATGGCGGGCTTGCAGGCCACGATGATGAAAGTCAGGAGACATGGCCAAGCCAGCTGAGTTGGGTTTTGTTTACAGATGACAGATGAAATGGGAGGCTTTCCAGAGCCTATTCGTCATTCTGTGTTGGGTATAAAATCCCTCCAGTCTGTGCCTGGAATCCTTCGAAAATATCAGGCATCGAAGGCATCCAGTTTCCTTTCTTGGCAGGTTTTCAGGTTCCACGTTTCACAACAATATAAGAGAGTGGAGAATACATTCGCACTGTTGAACCAAGTATTGTTTCCATGGAAAGGTTTTTACTGTTACAAGTCTTTTCCAGTTGGTTGAAAAGCTTTACCTTTTCTCGCACCGAGCACTTTATCTCTGGCTCCCTGGATATTAATGGAACTGCCCTGACCAGGGAAGTTCTCTACGACGTCAACTTTGTTTTGACTGACAAACTTCTGTTGGTTGTTGGACTCCCATCAACCCCTCTCTCAGCCGGTTTGCTGATTTGTTTTGGTTTCATGGACCCAGTAGATCGTGAGGTGCAAAATCATCGCTTCTGACAGATTAATAAAAGAGGCAAAAAAATTGCAATGATTTTGTTTCAAGTTGAAAGTCTCTAAACCTGAATACGAGCTGACTAATTGACGATGACATTTTTTTATCACAGACCCTGCAGCTTGGTATGGCTCTAATATCCATCTAAATTTCTTTAACCATATTTTCTTTTTTTTTAATTCTTCCATTGTGTTTCCTACAATCCTGTTCCTTATATTCCTTGAGTAATTTGAAACAGTTGGGAATCATTTTCTTTTCACTTCCTGTTAACCTTAGCATCGATTTAACTGTTCCAGCCCAGAATGATGAATGAATATGGTTTAGGAAAATCTGCCAACAAAAAGTAAGATTATCATTAAATGTCACTGAACAGAGACATGTTGCTGTAGCTTTACTCATCAGGACAAATGCAAGAATACCAAATTTCAAACAATTTGGGCAGCATGGTAGCACACTTGGCTAACACTGTGGCTTCACAGCGTCAGGGTCCCAGGTTCGATTCCCTGCTGGGTCACTGTCTGGCGGGGTCTGCACGTTCTCCCCGTGTCTGCGTGGGTTTCCTCCAGGTGCTCCGGTTTCCTCCCACAGTCCAAAGACGTGCAGGTTAGGTGGATTGGCCATGCTAAATTGCCCTTAGTGTCCAAAAAGGTTAGGATGGGTTAAAGGGATAGGGTGGAAGTGAGGGCTTACGTGGGTCGGTGCAGGCTCGGTGGGCCGAATGGCCTCTTTCTGCACTGTATGTTGCTGCTGTATGGGGCTGCTTTAGCTCACTGGTCTAAATCGCTGGCTTTTAAAGCAGAGCAAGGCAGGCCAGCAGCACGGTTCAATTCCCGTACCAGCCTCCCCGAACAGGCGCCGGAATGTAGCGACTAGGGGCTTTTCACAGTAACTTCATTGAAGCCTACTCGTGACAATAAGCGATTTTCATTTTCATGTTCCATAGATGTATCTATGTATCTAATCACAACAATCATACTATAGGAGGAAAGGATGCCGATTGACCAGCAAGTCAACACTCTTTTTCCCGTAGTATAAATTATCAAGTTTTCCAGAGACACAAAGGTGGGAAGCATGAGAAAGAATCTACAGAAGAAAGGCAGGTTAAGTGCGTGGGAAAAAACTTGGCAGATGGAATATAATGTAGGAAAATGTGAAGTTATGCACTTGGGTAGGAGGAGTAAAGGAGCTGAATATTATTTAAATGGAGAAAGACTGCAAAAAACTGCAGCTCAGAGGGATTTGGGGGTCCCTGTGCATGAATCATTAAAAGCTAGAATGCAAGTTCATCAGGTAATAAGGAAGACAACTGGAATGTTGGCCTTCATTTCAAAGGGAATGGAGAATAAAAATAGGGAAGTCTTGCCGAAACTATACGAGGCACTTGTTAGACAACATCTGGAATAGTGTGAACTGCTCTGGTCCCCTTATCTAAGGAAAGATATACTGGCATTGGAGGCAGTCCGGGTGGGGGTGAGATAGAATGCCAGCAAGATATGTTGGTGGAGGGGGAGTGGGGGAAGAGCCCCAGATAGCTCCGTGATGGGCAATGTGGGCCGTTAAGCTTCAGCACTGGTCAAGGTGCCCGTTAAAGATGGAGCTCTGATCTCTTTGAAGCCGGTTGCCAGCTTTGTGAGGCCCGACCTCACCAGAGTGATGCCGCAAAACACGCCCACTCTTTTTTTTCTTCAGAGAGGCTCAATATTTGGAGAGAAAACTGGGGCTGGATTCTCCGACCCGCCACATTTCTGCCCCGACCCGCCGGCGGGATTCTCCGTCATGCTGGTCGATCAATGGGGTTTCCCATTGTGCGGCAGCCCCACGCCGTCGGGAAACCCCGGGCACCGGCAAAATGAAGACTCACTCCGCCAGAGAATCCAGCCCCTGGTCTGTGTAACTGGAGAGTTACATGCCAGTTTTCAATCTGAGCCTGACACTTAGCAAAATTCTGATACGATTCTACCCTAAGTGTGTTTTCAAAAAGGACCTTGGAAGTGAACTTATCTTTTCTTATCTCAAAAGAAAATTTCTTGCATTTCTGGATCCCTCTGTTGTTCATTTCCCCCTCCCTTCACCCCAACAGTGGCAGCCGTGCCTTCAACCTTCTGGCCCCACACAATTCCTTCACTGAATCCTTCTGCTCTTTTAAAACTCACCTCTTTGTTCAAGATATTGGCCAACCCATTTAATAGATTTGGCTTGGCATCTATTTTTTTCTTCTGTGTGCTTCTGCGAAGTGCCTTAGGGCATTATTTCTACAGGAAAGGATTATATAAATGCAAATTATTGTATATGAAATGTTTCTTTGGACAGAGTTATGTAAAAGAAAAACCCTCCATACTTTAGGGGCCCTGAGAAAGTGGGATTGGATACAGGCAAGAGGAAGAACCAGTGTCGAGGTAGTATGTTGGCAACTTCAGAACATAAGAGACAAAAGATAATTGAGTAAAATCACCGTAAATATTGAAATAATAGAGAAACAGCAATGGTTGTTCAATAACAAATGAGGTTGCCTGCCATAAGAATGGGAATGTTGTCTACCACTGATTAGAGGTAAATTTGGTGTTGTATCAATCTGTATTGAGAACGGGTCCAGAACCAGAATCTTCTGTTGCGAAGGCACTTTTCAGAATATTGACGTTGACGAGCTATGAGGAGGCACTCAATTCTGCATTTCACAAGTGAACTATCTTAAGTAGGTGTAAAGCAGCGTATTAGTACGTGCCTAAAAGAGTGTTTGAAATGTCTCATCTTACTTTTACCCACCAGGAGCTGCATCCAGGTAAACGTAAGACTCAGGCACCTGGTGTAAATCAGCGAGAGTAGATTTGTTGGGTGGGGGTGTTGGGGGGGAGACCTAGTGGGTTAATTTGTGTTCCTCGAGGAAGGTTTTCATTAATGTAAATTTCCCCCTTGGTTACCAACCTGGTTGTTAAATGCTCCAATTTGACAAAAAATTGAAAGTATCACTTCGCACTCACAAATATTCTGCCTGCTTTTCAGACCGAGGATGTAAACATTAATGTACTGTAAACATAAGCTGTAAGTCCTCACTTAAAGTTGTAGTTGCGATCCTGAAAAGTGCAAATTTAGGTGAAATTACTTTAAGTGAATCAGATTTTCCCATTAAAACCAATTTAAAAGCTGTGGTTACTTTCTGTAGGACATTTCCCGTCAGAAAATAAAACATACTCTGCAAATTGAAATATTGCACATTCTTAAATTCCTATTCGTAATGAAATAACTTTTCATAATATAATGAATTAAAAAATATTTTAAAAGATATGCTCATTCTTTCTACTTGCCTGTCATCGGCCCATTCTCTCTGCCATAGGTCGATCCTTTCCTGATCAACTTTCTCCCTCTCTCCAACTTTCCCTCTCACTGACTCTTTCCATTTGCCACTTCCCTGCCCTACTCTCCTTGTCTCGCCCTCTCCTGAACCCTTGTAATGAGTGAGGGCTCAGGAGAGGCCAGCAAGAGGGAGAAGCAAGCGTGGAAGCTAAAGCAGCCATGCTTCGGATGGTCAGTGAGTGGAAGAGAGTCTTAGTGAGCAGGAGAGAGTCTTGGGGAGAGGGAGAGAGTTTCGGGAAGAGGGAGAGAGTCTTGCTGAGTGGGAGAGAGTCTCAGGGAGAGGGGGAGAGTGAGAGAGAAAGAGAGAGTCTCAAGGAGAGGGAGAGAGTCTCTGGCAGAAGGAGAGAGTCTCGGGGAGAGAGTTTTGGGGAGAGGGTCTCAGGTAGAGGGAGAGGATCTCATGGAGCGGGAGAGGGTCTCGGAAAGTGGGAGAGGATTCCAGAGAGCAGGAGAGGGTCTTGGGGAACAGAAGAGGGTCTCAGGAAGCAGGACAGAGTGTGGCAGGGAGTGGGAGAGAAGCCCAGGAAGTGGGAGACTGTCTCAGGGAGAGGGAAAGCATCTCGGGACTGGGAGAGATTCTTGGGAGTGGGAGAGGGTCTTGGGAGGGGGAGAAAGACTTGTGAGGAGAGGCCTCTCCAAAATTGCACCAATTAGGTCATGCACACTCTGTCAGCCCTGGTGTGAAAAGACACTAGTATAAATGGACTTCAGTGAGGCTTTTGACAAGTCCCCAGTGGGAGACTGATCCAGAAGGTAAAAGCCTATGGGATCCAGGGCAATTTGGCAAATTGAATCCAAAGTTAGCTTTGTGGCAAGAAGTAAAGGATGATTGTCGACAGCTGTTTTTGTGACTGGAAACCTGTGTCCAGTGGCGTCCCACAGAGATTGGTGCTGGGTCCCTTGCTGATTGCAGTGTACATTAATGGTCTCAATACGAATGTGGCAGGTATAAGCAGTAAGTTCGCAGATGAGAAGAAAATTGGTGGTGTGGTATATAGTGAAGATAATATATATCTTCGCTAATATGTACAGGGTGATATAGGTGGGATTGTCAGATGGGCAGAAGAATGGCAAATGGAATTTCATCTGGAAAAGCATGAAGTGATGCAATTTGAGGGGACTAACAGGGCATGGGAATACACATCGGCCCATCGAGTCTGCTCTGCCATTCAATCATGGCTGGTGTGTTTCTCATCCCCATTCTCCTGCTTTTTCCCCATAACCCCTGATCCCCTTATTAATCAAGAACCTCTCTATCACTGACTCCACAGCCTTCTGCGGCAAACAGTTCCACAGATTCACCACCCTCTGGTTGAAGAAATTCCTCTTGAAATGAAATGAAAATCGCTTATTGTCACAAGTAGGCTTCAAATGAAGTTATTGTGAAAAGCACCTCGTCGCCACATTCCGGCGCCTGTTCAGGGAGGCTGGTACGAGAATTGAACCGTGCTGCTGGCCTGCCTTGTTCTGCTTTAAAAGCCAGCTCTTTAGCCCTGTGCTAAAACAGCCCCTTCATCTTAGTTTCAAAGGATCGTCCTTTCAGTCTGAGGCTGTGTCCTCGGGTTCTAGTTTTTCCTACTGGTGGAAACATCCTCTCCATGTCCACTCTATCCAGGCCTCTCAGTATCCTGTTTCAATAAAATCCCCCCTCATCCTTCTAAACTCCAACTTAGGGGAAGGCTAATTATAACAATATTAGGCGGGAACTGAAGAACATAGATTGGGGGCGGATGTTTGAGGGCAAATCAACATCTGACATGTGGGAGGCTTTCAAGTGTCAGTTGAAAGGAATACAGGACAGGCATGTTCCTGTGAGGAAGAAAGATAAATACGGCAATTTTCGGGAACCTTGGATGACGAGTGATATTGTAGGCCTCGTCAAAAAGAAAAAGGAGGCATTTGTCAGGGCTAAAAGGCTGGGAACAGACGAAGCCTGTGTGGCATATAAGGAAAGTAGGAAGGAACTTAAGCAAGGAGTCAGGAGGGCTAGAAGGGGTCATGAAAAGGCATTGGCAAATAGGGTTAAGGAAAATCCCAAGGCTTTTTACACTTACATAAAAAGTAAGAGGGTAGCCAGGGAAAGGGTTGGCCCACTGAAGGATAGGCAAGGGAATCTATGTGTGGAGCCAGAGGAAATGGGCGAGGTACTAAATGAATACTTTGCATCAGTATTCACCAAAGAGAAGGAATTGGTAGATGTTGAGTCTGGAGAAGGGGGTGTAGATAGCCTGGGTCACATTGTGATCCAAAAAGACGAGGTGTTGGGTGTCTTAAAAAATATTAAGGTAGATAAGTCCCCAGGGCCGGATGGGATCTACCCCAGAATACTGAAGGAGGCTGGAGAGGAAATTGCTGAGGCCTTGACAGAAATCTTTGGATCCTCGCTGTCTTCAGGGGATGTCCCGGAGGACTGGAGAATAGCCAATGTTGTTCCTCTGTTTAAGAAGGGTGGCAGGGATAATCCCGGGAACTACAGGCCGGTGAGCCTTACTTCAGTGGTAGGGAAATTACTGGAGAGAATTCTTCGAGACAGGATCTACTCCCATTTGGAAGCAAATGGACGTATTAGTGAGAGGCAGCACGGTTTTGTGACGGGGAGGTCGTGTCTCACTAACTTGATCGAGTTTTTCGAGGAGGTCACTAAGATGATTGATGCAGGTAGGGCAGTAGATGTTGTCTATATGGACTTCAGTAAGGCCTTTGACAAGGTCCCTCATGGTAGACTAGTACAAAAGGTGAAGTCACACGGGATCAGGGGTGAACTGGCAAGGTGGATACAGAACTGGCTAGGCCATAGAAGGCAGAGGGTAGCAATGGAGGGATGCTTTTCTAATTGGAGGGCTGTGACCAGTGGTGTTCCACAGGGATCAGTGCTGGGACCTTTGCTCTTTGTAGTATATATAAATGATTTGGAGGAAAATGTAACTGGTCTGATTAGTAAGTTTGCAGACGACACAAAGGTTGGTGGAATTGCGGATAGCGATGAGGACTGTCTGAGGATACAGCAGGATTTAGATTGTCTGGAGACTTGGGCGGAGAGATGGCAGATGGAGTTTAACCTGGACAAATGTGAGGTAATGCATTTTGGAAGGGCTAATGCAGGTAGGGAATATACAGTGAATGGTAGAACCCTCAAGAGTATTGAAAGTCAAAGAGATCTAGGAGTACAGGTCCACAGATCACTGAAAGGGGCTACACAGGTGGAGAAGGTAGTCAAGAAGGCATACGGCATGCTTGCCTTCATTGGCCGGGGCATTGAGTATAAGAATTGGCAAGTCATGTTGCAGCTGTATAGAACCTTAGTTAGGCCACACTTGGAGTATAGTGTTCAATTCTGGTCGCCACACTACCAGAAGGATGTGGAGGCTTTAGAGAGGGTGCAGAAGAGATTTACCAGAATGTTGCCTGGTATGGAGGGCATAAGCTATGAGGAGCGATTGAATAAACTCGGTTTGTTCTCACTGGAACGAAGGAGGTTGAGGGGCGACCTGATAGAGGTATACAAAATTATGAGGGGCATAGACAGAGTGGATAGTCAGAGGCTTTTCCCCAGGGTAGAGGGGTCAATTACTAGGGGGCATAGGTTTAAGGTGAGAGGGGCAAAGTTTAGAGTAGATGTACGAGGCAAGTTTTTTACGCAGAGGGTAGTGGGTGCCTGGAACTCACTACCGGAGGAGGTAGTGGAGGCAGGGACGATAGGGACATTTAAGGGGCATCTTGACAAATATATGAATAGGATGGGAATAGAAGGATACGGACCCAGGAAGTGCAGAAGATTGTAGTTTAGTCGGGCAGTATGGTCGGCACGGGCTTGGAGGGCCGAAGGGCCTGTTCCTGTGCTGTACATTTCTTTGTTCTTTGTTCTTTGTTGAATACAGACACAGAGTCCTCAAATGTTCCTCATATGACAAGCTCTTCATTCCAGGGATGACCCTTAAGAACCTCCTCTAGGCCCTTTCAAAGGCCTGCACACCCTTTCTTTGATACGGGGTCTTAAACTGCTCACAATACTCCAAATAACATCTGACCAGAGCCTCGAAGTACATCACTGCTCTTGTATTCTAGCCCTCTCGACATGAATGCTAACATTGCATTTGCCTTCCTAACTGCTGGCTGAACCTGCACATTAACCTTAAGAGAATCCTAAACTAGGACTCCTAAGTCCCTTTGTGCTTCTGATTTCCTAAGCCTTTTTTCATTTAGAAAATAGTCTACGCCTCATTTCTTCCTGCCAAAGTGCATAACCTCACATCTTTTATGGGGTACTTGCCTTTATTAGCCGAGGCGGAGAATATAAGAGCAGGGATGTTATTATGAAGCTGTATAAAACACTTGTTAGGCCATAGTTAGAGTTCTCTGTTCTAGCTGTCACACTATAGGAAAGGTGTGATTGCACTGGAAAGGGCGCAGAGGAGATTCACCAAGATATTGCCTGGGCTGGAACATTCCATCTATGGAATGAGGCCGGTTCAGCTTGGGTTGTTTTCTTAAAGCAGAGAACGCTGAGGGGGGACCTGACTGAGGTGTACAAAATTATGAGGGACATATACAGGAAGGAACTTTTTACCTTAGTGGTGGGGAGTCAATAACCAGGGGGCATAGAATTAAGATAAGAGGCAGGAGATTTAGTGGGGCTTTGAGGAAAAACCTTTTCACTCGGAGGGTGGTGGAATCTGGAACTCATTGCCTGAAAGGGAACTCCCACAACATTTAAGAAGTAGTTAGATGAGCACTTGAAACGCCACAGCAAGGCTACGGACTAAGTGCTGGAAAATGGGATTAGAATCAATATGTGCTTGATGGCCAGCACAGACACGAGGGGCCTGTTTCTGTGCTGTAAAACTCTATGACTCTATAACTAAAACAAAAGCCCCGACACTAAATGTGTGTAGCAGCACTATTATAGATCATAGATCATAGAATTTACAGTGCAGAAGGAGGCCATTTGGCCCATCGAGTCTGCACCGGCTCTTGGAAAGAGCACCCTACCCAAGGTCAACACCACCACCCTATCCCCATAACCCAGTAACCCCACCCAACACTAAGGGCAATTTTGGACATTTAGGGCAATTTATCATGGCCAATCCACCTAGCCTGCACATCCTTGGACTGTGGGAGGAAACCGGAGCACCCGGAGGAAACCCACGCACACACGGGGAGGATGTGCAGACTCCGCACAGACAGTGACCCAAGCTGGAATTGAACCTGGGACCCTGGAGCTGTGAAGCAATTGTGCTATCCACAATGCTACCGTGCTGCCCATCTGTGATGCTGAAACAAAATTTCACTGAATGAGGACATTTAAAACAGGGGCTTATGGGATCATTAAACATTGGAAATGTAGTAAACTAAATATTATCTCATCTGCCAAGGCTGCCATGTTATTGTAAAGCATCAATTTTGTCCTTGTATCATTTGAACTCAGAATCCAAGTAGCGATTGTCGAAAGTCACCTTGTTTCTATTCCATGTTCCTTTCATTTCTGATACATCAACCAGATCCATCAGGAGATGTGAAAAGTAAATGGAGAGCAGTTGAGGAACAATTAGCCCTATTTAGAGGGGGAGAAATATCTAAGATGCAGCTGAAGACCCCCAAAGCCTTAAAAGATGTATGTTTGCATTTTCCCAGCAACACCAACAATCCATTAATCTGTATGAATGGGTCCGTAAAATCCATGTAATGTGATCTCCCATGTTACTTTCATGTGCATCTCTGTGGAGCTGACCTTATTTAGCTATTACGATAAACCATTTCAAATTTACTTTGACATCAGTGCATTAAAGCTGAGATCTCCATGGGGCCTGTGTTTTGGTCCGCAGCATCTGTTTTCCCTGTCCAATAACTGACTACATTCTTTAAGTTTTTAACAGCACTTGTGAACTGAGATCCAAGCCGGAGAAATGGCTCTTTGGCAACCCTGGCAAATGGAAGCAATTATTCTCCGAACAATTTTCAAGGAGTGCAAAATAAATGGGATTCATTCTCTATCATTGCAGTCATTTATCGTTTTCAAACCTCGGCTGGTAATTATGATCATTTGGTTCGCAAGCATTAGCAGTGACTCGAAGCTAAAAGAAACCAACCCTCAATCTAGTCACTGCCTTTTACACTGTTTCCAAACTCTGCCTTACCTTGTTAGCTCCTCAGCCCCCTCCAGTACCATGGCCTCTCACCTTTGCTGCAGGAGGCTCATCCATACAACTAATACATTACTTTGGAATGTAATGTTGTCTACCTAGATTTCTGTGGTACCCTCAATAATGACGCTTAGAGTGTGTAGCGCACAAAGACGAATAGAGTGAAGTCGATGAGGCTTTATTAAGCGTGTCTGTTCCCCCGCAGCTCGATAGTAGAATGGCCTGTGGGGGAGGACTCCGGCTTCTTATACTCCGCCTTCAGGGCGGAGCTAGAGGTCAACGGCCAACCAGGACCCGGGATCTGTCAGCCAATGACATTAGGGCTTCCAGTCCCACATGACCCCTAATACATACTATCACATTCACCCCTTGTCAAAAATGAACCCGGCGGGGTGATGCTTCGTATGGTGGTAAGGGTTTACAGGGCAGGTCCTGGGAGGAAAAAACATTCACATGGCAATACAGTATTGTACAATTTTGTCCTGTTTCAACTATTTACAGAAGGTATCGGGAGAAAAGCAAAATGTTCTTGTGAAAAGTCCATATATTGATTTAGATCAACGCCACGAGTCGGTCGGGCGGTCTGGTCGTCCGTGTCGATCGCCTCGGCCCCGGTGGTGGTGGTGGTGGTGGTGCTTGTACCGGTGTTGTCGTCTCCGGGAGCCTTACGGTTTCCGCTTGGGCTTTATTCTTGGTCGGGCCTGACGGGAGGGGAACCGATCCTCCTGGGAAGGGGGCGGTCGCGGGGTGCAGCGGTGGCAGGAAGGGGGGGGGGTTGGGTGAATGGTGTCGGGGGGGTGTGTGTGTTGCCGGCGGGCGCCAGATCCCGCAGGGAGACCGTGTCCTGTCGGCCGTCGGGGTACTCCACGTAAGCGTACTGCGGGTTCGCGTGGAGGAGGTGAACCCTTTCGACCAACGGGTCCGCCTTATGTGCCCGCACATGCTTTCGGAGCAAGAGGGGTCCTGGGGCCGCCAGCCAGGTCGGCAGCGACGTTCCAGAGGAGGACCTCCTAGGGAAGACAAGGAGACGCTCATGAGGCGTTTGATTAGTGCTCGTACATAATAGCGACCGGATGGAGTGGAGAGCGTCCGGGAGGACCTCCTGCCACCGTGAAACTGGGAGGTCCCTGGACCGTAGGGCCAGTAGGACGGTCTTCCAGACCGTGCCGTTCTCCCTCTCTGCTTGCCCGTTCCCCCGGGGGTTGTAGCTGGTCGTCCTGCTCGAGGCTATGCCCTTGCTGAGCAGGAACTGGCGCAGCTCGTCACTCATAAAGGAGGACCCCCTGTCGCTGTGGACGTATGTGGGGCAACCGAACAGTGTGAAGATGGTGTTCAGGGCTTTAATGACTGTGCCCGCGGTCATGTCAGAGCAGGGAATGGCGAATGGGAAGCGGGAGTATTCGTCCACCACATTAAGAAAGTATGTGTTGCGGTCGGTGGAGGGGAGGGGCCCTTTGAAATCGAGACTAAGGCGTTCAAAGGGGCGGGAAGCCTTAATCAGGTGCGCACCATCCGGCCTGAAAAAATGCGGTTTGCATTCCGCGCAGATGTGGCAGTCCCTTGTGACTGTACGGACCTCCTCTAAAGAGTATGGGAGGTTGCGGGACTTGATAAAGTGGAAAAACCGAGTGACCCCCGGGTGGCAGAGGTTTGGAGGGTTTGGAGGCGGTTAATTTGTGCGTTGGCACATGTGCCGCGGGATAGGGCATCGGACGGCTCGTTCAGCTTTCCGGGACGATACAAAATCTCGTAGTTGAAGGTGGAGAGCTCGATCCTCCACCTTAAGATCTTGTCGTTTTTGATTTTGCCCCGCAGTGCTTTATCGAACATGAAGGCTACCGACCGTTGGTCAGTGAGGAGAGTGAATCTCCTGCCGGCCAGGTAATGCCTCCAATGTCGCACAGCTTCCACTATGGCTTGGGCTTCCTTTTCCACTGAGGAGTGGCGGATTTCTGAGGCGTGGAGGGTCCGGGAGAAAAAGGCCACGGGTCTGCCCGCTTGGTTAAGGGTGGCCACTAGAGCTACGTCTGAGGCGTCGCTCTCGACCTGGAAGGGGAGGGACTCGTCGATGGCGCGCATCGTGGCCTTTGCGATATCCGCTTTGATGCGGCTGAAGGCCTGGCAAGCCTCTGTCGACAGAGGGAAGGTAGTAGTCTGTATTAGTGGGCGGGCCTTGTCTGCATACTGGGGGATCCACTGGGCGTAGTATGAGAAAAACCCCAGGCAGCGTTTCAGGGCTTTGGAGCAGTGCGGGAGGGGAAATTCCATGAGGGCGCGCATACGTTCGGGGTCGGGGCCTATTATCCCATTGCGCACTACGTAGCCCAGAATGGCTAGCCGGTCGGTGCTAAAAACGCACTTGTCCTCGTTGTACGTGAGGTTCAAGGCTTTGGCGGTCTGGAGGAATTTTTGGAGGTTGACGTCGTGGTCCTGCTGATCATGGCCGCAGATGGTTACATTGTCGAGATACGGGAACGTGGCCCGCAACCCATGTTGATCAACCATTCGGTCCATCTCCCGTTGGAAGACCGAGACCCCGTTTGTGACGCCAAATGGGACCCTTAGGAAATGGTATAATCGCCCATCTGCCTCGAAGGCTGTGTACTTGCGGTCACTTGGGCGGATGGGGAGCTGATGGTCGGCGGACTTGAGGTCCACGGTGGAGAAGACTTTATATTGGGCAATCTGATTGACCATGTCGGATATGCGGGGGAGAGGGTACGCGTCTAGTTGTGTGTATCTGTTGATGGTCTGGCTATAGTCTATGACCATCCTTTGTTTCTCCCCTGTCTTCACTACTACCACCTGCGCTCTCCAGGGACTATTGCTGGCCTGGATTATGCCTTCCTTTAGTAGCCGCTGGACTTCGGACCGAATGAAGGTCCGGTCCTGGGCGCTGTACCGTCTGCTCCTAGTGGCGACGGGTTTGCAATCCGGGGTGAGGTTCGCAAACAAGGACGAGGGTTGCACCTTGAGGGTTGCGAGGCCGCAGATAGTGAGTGGGGGTATTGGGCCGCCAAATTTGAACGTAAGGCTCTGTAGATTGCATTGGAAATCTAATCCCAGTAAGGTGGGGGCGCAGAGTTGGGGAACGACGTTTAGTTTGTAGTTTTTGAACTCCCTCCCCTGCACCGTTAGGGTAACTATGCAGAATCCTTGGATCTGTACGGAGTGGGATCCTGCAGCTAGGGAAATCTTTTGTGCACTGGGATAGGTGGTCAAGGAACAGCGTCTTACCGTGTCGGGGTGGATAAAGCTCTCCGTGCTCCCGGAGTCGACTAGGCATGGTGTCTCGTGGCCGTTTATTAGCACCGTTGTCGTCGTCGTCTGGAGTGTCCGGGGCCGAGCTTGATCGAGCGTAATTGAAGCGAGTCGTGGTTGTAGTAGCGGCGTGGGGTCCGTTGTTGCCGTCCAAGATGGCGTCGGGGATGAACAAAATGGCCGCCCCCATACATCGCACATGGCTGGGGGGTCACAAGATGGCGGCGGGGGTGGACAAAATGGCCGCCCCCACGCATCGTAGAGGTTTGGGGTGGTCCAAGGTGGCGGCGCCCTTCCTGCCCTCGTGGTGGCCGGAACCCAAAATGGCGGCGTCTGCAGGTCGCACATAGGGCGCTGGGGGGGTTGGGGAGCGTTAGGACCGCGCGGGGCTCCCTCATCTCCGGGGACAGCGGTGGTCGGGACCCAAGTTGGTAGCGCCAGCGGGTCAGACGTGGGGCGCGGGGGGGGGGGGTTAGGGGGGCGTTAGAGACGCCCAGAACTCCCTCTTCTCCGTGGGGAGTGGTGGTCGGGACCCAAAGTGGTAGCGCCGGCGGGTCATACATGGGGTGCGGGGGGGGGTGGGGTTGGGGAGCGTAAGCGGCGTGCAGGGCTCCCTGTTCTCCCGGGAGAGCGGCGACCTCGCGGGACCGGCACATAACCGCGAAATGGCCCTTTTTCCCGCAGCTCTTGCAGATCGCTGCGCGGGCCGGGCAGCGCTGTCGGGGGTGTTTCGCCTGGCCGCAGAAATAGCAGCGGGCGCCCCCGGTGCGACTTGGCGTTTGGACCGCGCAAGCCTGTGGGGTGTCCGGGGGGGGGGGGGGGGTTTGTCGCGACGGGTACGTACGGAGCCCAATGGGCTGCCGCGCGGTCGGGGCCGTAGGCGCGGGTATTACGCGCGGCTACGTCTAGGGAGGCTGCTAGGGCCCGGGCCTCTGAGAGTCCTAGCGACTCTCTTTCTAGAAGTCTTTGGCGGATTTGGGAGGAATTCATACCTGCCACAAAAGCATCGCGCATTAACATGTCCGTGTGTTCATTTGCGTTCACCGAAGGGCAGCTGCAGGCTCGTCCCAAAATCAGCAGCGCGGCGTAGAATTCGTCCATCGATTCTCCGGGACCTTGCCGTCTCGTCGCGAGCCGGTAGCGAGCGTAGATTTGGTTAACTGGGCGGACATAGAGACTTTTCAGTGATGCGAACACCGTCTGGAAATCCTCCGCGTCTTCGATGAGGGAGAAGATCTCCGTGCTTACCCTCGAGTGCAGGACCTGTAATTTTTGGTCTTCTGTGACCCGGCCGGTGGCCGTTCTGAGGTAGGCCTCGAAACAAGTCTGCCAGTGCTTGAAGGCTGCTGCCGCGTTCACTGCGTGGGGGCTGATCCTCAGGCATTCCGGAATGATCCTGAGCTCCATAGTCCTTTTTAGGCACGCTTAATAAATTGTAGCGCACAAAGACTCCGTGAGACGAATAGAGTGAAGTCGATGAGGCTTTATTAAGCGTGTCTGTTCCCCCGCAGCTCGATAGTAGAATGGCCTGCGGGGGAGGACTCCGGCTTCTTATACTCCGCCTTCAGGGCGGAGCTAGAGGTCAACGGCCAACCAGGACCCGGGATCTGTCAGCCAATGACATTAGGGCTTCCAGTCCCACATGATCCCTAATACATACTACCACAGAGTGTCAACGGTAAAGAAGGCTTTAAGAGACTAAGAACTATGCTAGAGCTGAGACATGTGCTAACTGCTGCACAGCCCACAAGGCAGCCCCTTATATAATGGTTCACAGATGGGCGGAGCCAGAGGCGGAGTCCCCAGGGTTCCAAGCCCGGTCTTAAAGGGGACATCAACTTGCATGATGACAAGGCAGTAACCGTTCATCACATTCACCCCCTGTTTTAAAAAGAGTCCGGCGGGGGTGAAGTGCCATCATAGGTCCATCCGTCTCGGTGGCCGGATCGTCCTCATCGACCTCCTCAGTTCGGGCGGTGGTGCGGCGGGCACGGACGTCCCGGTTGAGGGTACATCCGGGAGCACAGCGGTCGGAGCTTCGGTCCGGGTCGGGGCAGGGGAACTAGGCAGGGCCGGGGGTAGCGGTGCCGGCGCCGGTGGGGTGTGTAAAGGGGGTAGGGCCGGAAGGGGGTGTGTTGTAGGGGGCGCTGGGTCCTGCAGGGGAGCGGCGCGGGAAGGGGCGTCTGTAGTGGGGGATCCAGCGGGTGCCAGATCCCGGAGGGAAACCGTATCTTGCCTGCCGTCGGGGTACTCAACGTAGGCGTAACTGGGGTTGGCATGGAGCAGTCGGACCTTTTCAACCAGGCGGTCTGTTTTATGGCTCCTCGTGTGCCTCCGGAGAAGAACAGGTCCCGGAGCCATCAGCCAAGGTGGAAGTGAGACCCCAGAGGTAGACTTCCTGGGGAAGAGAAACAATCGGTTGTGAGGGGTCTCATTCATGGCCGTGCAGAGGAGTGACCTAATGGAGTGTAGGGCATCGGGTAGGACCTCCTGCCAGCGGGTAGTTGGGAGACTTCTCGACCGCAGGGCCAGAAGGACAGCCTTCCACACTGTTGCGTTCTCCCTCTCCACTTGCCCGTTTTCCCACAGGTTATAACTAGTCGTTCTGCTCGAGGCGATGCCTTTGCTGAGCAGATACTGACACAGTTCATCGCTCATGAACGATGTACCCCGGTCACTGTGGATATAAGTGGGGAAACCGAACAGAGGGAAGATGCTGTGCAGTGCCTTAATCACGGTGGCTGAGGTCATGTCGGGGCAGGGAATGGCGAATGGGAAACGGGAGAACTCATCGATAATGGTGAGGAAATAGGCATAACGATTGGTGGACAGGAGGGGCCCCTTGAAGTCCACGCTCAGTCGCTCAAAGGGACCCGAGGCCTTCACGAGCCAAACCATGTCTGGCCGGTAGAAGTGCGGTTTGCACTCCGCACAGATCTGGCAGGCTCTGACCATGGCCTTGACCTCCTTGGTTGAGTAAGGTAGGTTGCGGGACTTGATAAAATGGACGAGCCGGGTAACCCCCGGGTGGCAGAGGTCATTGTGGACGGCTTGCAGGCGGTCGTCCTGCGCGTTGGCACATGTGCCGCGGGACAGGGCATCTGGGGGCTCGTTGAGCTCCCCTGGACGATACTTGATATTGTACGTGTAGGTGGAGAGTTCGATCCTCCACCTCAAAATTTTATCATTTTTTATTTTGCCCCGTTGCGTGTTATCGAGCATATAGGCGACTGACCGTTGGTCGGTGGCGAGGGTAAACCTCTGACCGACGAGGTAGTGTCTCCAGCGCCGCACAGCCTCCACAATGGCTTGTGCCTCCTTTTCGACTGCAGAGTGTCGAATCTCAGAGGCAGTGAGGGTTTGGGAGAAGAACACTACTGGTCTGCCTGCCTGATTGAGGGTAGCAGCCAGGGCAATGTCTGATGCATCGCTCTCTACCTGGAAAGGAATGGTTTCGTCCACCGCGTGCATAGCGGCCTTGATGATGTCGGCCTTGATGCGGTTGAAGGCCAATTGAGCCTCAGCCAAGAGGGGAAAAATGGTGGTCTTTATGAGTGGGCGGGCTTTGTCCACATACTTGGGGACCCACTGGGCGTAATAAGAGAAAAGCCCCAAGCACCGTTTGAGGGCCTTGAGGCTGCGGGGAGTTCCTTAAGGGGGCACATGCGGTCAGGGTCGGGACCTAGGACCCCGTCTTCCACGACATAGCCAAGGATGGCTAGCCGGGTGGTGTGGAAAACGCATTTTTCCTCGCTGTAGGTCAGGTTAAGGGCTCGGGCGGTTAGCGTCACGATTCTGCTGGTCATGGCCGCAGCTGGTGACATTGTCCAAGTACGGGTATGTGGCCTGCAAACCGTACTGGTCCACCATTTGGTCCATCACCCTTTGAAAGATGGAGACCCCATTTGTGACACCGAAGGGGACCCTGAGGAAGTGGAAGAGCCGGCCGGCTGCTTCGAAGGCAGTATAGGGGCGGTCTTTTGGTCGGATTGGGAGCTGGTGGTAGGCGGATTTGATGTCGACCGTGGAAAAGACTCGGTATTGGGCGATCCGATTTACCATTTCCGCGATGCGAGGAAGGGGGTACGCATCAAGCTGCGTGAATCGGTTTATGGTCTGGCTATAATCCACGACCAGCCGTTTCTTCTCCCCGGACCGGACTACCACCACGTGCGCTCACCAAGGGCTGTTGCTAACCTCGATGACCCCCTCTCCCAGTAAACGCTGGACCTCTGACTTGATAAACGTCATATCTTGGGCACTGTAGCGCCGACTCCTGGTGGCGACCGGCTTACAGTCGGGAGTGAGGTTCGCGAATAGCGAGGGGGGTGAGACTTTCAGTGTTGCAAGGCAGCATACCGTGAGGGGGGACAAGGGTCCGCCGAACTTCAGTGTCAGGCTTCGGTGGCTGCACTGGAAATCCAGTCCGAGCAACAGGGGGGGCACAGAGGTGAGGGAGGATATAAAATTTGAAACGGGTGTATTCGGCGCCCTGGATAGAGAGATCCGCAATACAGTACCCCTTGATTTGTACCGAGTGGGACCCAGATACGAGGGCTATGGTTTGGGATGCGGGATGGGTGCGTAGGGAGCAGGGCCTTACCGTTTCAGGGTGGATAAAGCTCTCCATGCTCCCGGAGTCGAAGAGGCATGCAGTGTCGCGCCCGTTGACCTGGACCTGCATCATAGAGTTCTGCAGGTGTTTTGGCCGAGTTTGGTCGAGGGTGATCGCACCCACTCGCGGGTAGTCCGAGTCCTCAGCTGAGTCGGACTCGTACAATGGCCGCCACCGTTGGTCGCACGTGTTGGGTCGAGAAGATGGCCGCCAACAAGATGGCCGCTCCCATGATTCGCACGAGGCTGATGATGCATCAGAAGGGGGCGTGTCGGGTCGGTGCGCAGCCGCATTGCGAGGTCTGTGGGCCTGAGAGCCTGATTTTCGGGCCGGCTGTTCTTTGTTTTTCTGGCCCGTGGGTCTGGCCAAGCAGACCCTCGCAAAATGCCCCTTCTTCCCGCAGTCGCTGCAGATCACGGAGCGGGCTGGGCAGCGTGGGCGTGGATGCTGGCCTTGTCCGCAGAAGTAGCATGGTGTGCCCCCGTGGTGAGGGGGTCGCCGCGTGGCGCAGGCCTGTAATACGGCTGAGTCTGAGGAAGTCCGGGGGGGGCTCGCAGAGTCCGTGTGGTACGTACCCAAGTTATGTCGGGCCACCTCCAGCGAGGAGGCGAGCGTTAGCGTGTCCTGGAGGTCTTTTGCCCCGTTTTCGAGCAGCCGCTGCCGGATGTAGGTCGAGCGGATGCCGGACACGAAAGCGTCTCTGATGTGCAGGTTCATATGGACTTCCCCTGTCACATCCTGATGGTCACAGTCCCTGGCAAGCACGGTGAGTTTCTCGACGAATTCGTCTAGCGATTGCCCCGAGCGCTGCCGGCAGGTAGAGAGCAGATGCCTGGCATGTATCTCGTTGATGGGCTTGACGAACCGCTTGCCGAGTAACTCGACCGCCTCTTCATAAGTCGTCGCCTTTTCGAGCGTGGCGGAGATTCTGTGACTCACCCGGGCGTGGAGTTTTCTCAGCTTGCGTGGCCCAGGATGGAAATCTCTGTGGAGTCCAGATAAGCCTCGAAGCACCGCAGCCAGTATTTTAAAATTTCCTTTGCCTCCGGTGTCTGTGCTTCCAGATTGAGCTTCTCTGGTTTTAGGCCTGCGTCCATCCTGATCTAGTTTAGTCTATTAAATTGAGGTACCCTCAATAATGACGCTTAGAGTGTAAACAGTAAAGAAGGCTTTAATAGACTAAGAACTATGCTAGAGCTGAGCCATGTGCTAACTGCCGCACAGCCCACAAGGCAGCCCCTTATATATGGCTCACAGATGGGCGGAGCCAGGAGGAGTCCCCAGGGTTCCAAGCCCGGTCTTAAAGGGGACATCACCTTACATGATGACAAGGCAGTAACCTTTCATCACAATTTCCCACTTAACAGCAAGACTGCACATCATATGTAATTCATTGGCTGCAAAGCACTTAGAATGAGCTGAGGACATGGAAGGTGCTATACAAATGCAAGTTCTTACTCATTTCTTCTTCTACCTCACGTTGGGATTTGATTTCATTTACTATCCACCCTCTGGTATCTGACCTAAGAAGCCAGACTCCATCTGTGAGCCCAGCGAGTGAGGCTTTTCACTCTGGGATTCCCTTCCTGAACCCATTCGTCTTCCCACACCTGTCCCATCTTGATAAACCTTTCCAAATGTCACATTTTGAGAGTCCTGAATGCTCTCCTACCCCATTCCTCCAATGATGTAGTGCATTGGTATGACAGATGTCAAAATTAAAGAGTATGTGTGTGTTGTGTGTGCATGTATAAATGTTTTAAATACTTTCAACCCCAAAATTTCTAACTTCAGTGGCAATGGATCCAAATGAATGCTGTTGGTTCTGAATGATAGAGTGTTTTGTGTACTTGTTAAGTACATGCTTGACCAATCGTTCTGTGTTTATTACCATGCAAATGATAATCACCAGGGGCCAGATTTTGCAATAGAAGTGATGGTGAAGATTGCAGTACTCACTGTGATACAATGCTCAAATCACAAATGCACAATTAAACACATAGGGCGTGATCTTCCCAAAAGGGAGCAAAGTCCCTGAGCAAGTGTGTTTAGCCACATGGCTATCCAACGCGACTTGCGTTGAATAAGGGGCCTAAATGGGGAACGCGCGGCCGAGGCCACACATAGCCCCATTTTTTTACAACAGGGAGCTCCGCTTGCCGGAACACCGCGTTGTAGCGAGAGATTGGGACGCCACTTTTAAATGGTGTCCTGATCCCTGAAGCCCACAAAAACATCCCTGACCTCCCCCGGCCTGAACGCAATTTGGGAGGGACCCCCACGCTCCCCAACACCTATGGCGGGTAACACCAGCCCAATTCGCGCACGCAAAACATTTCAGCTTGGCACCTTGGCAGTGCCATCCTAGCACCATGGCAGTGCCCCTGCCAGCTGGCAGTGCCACCTGGGAACCTTGGCAGTGCCAGGCTGACACCCAGGTGGAACTGCCAGGGTGCCAGGCTGACACTACCAGGATGCCCAGGTGGGACCAGCAGTTCCAGGGCACGACACTTCCCAAAGGGCATGCAGCTGGAGGCCTCCGATCCCCTTGGACACCCCCAGGAGTGCCATTCCATTTGGTCCCCATTCGTGGGGACCTGTACCAAATGGTACTTGCCCGAGGTCCCCGAGGGAATCTGCATATTATAATAAGGCTTACTGCCGAGCTCTAATATGCAGATTTGCCAAAAACTGATCCTGTCCATTGTGGGTGGGATTCCCCTTGCAATGTCTCGCAAGATTGTGATGAATTTCGCGAGGCGTTCCGAGCTGGGTAGATCCCGGGAGCAGGGTCTCCCAGCTTTCACCGGCCATGCTGCGCCGCGGCGAGCTGCTTTTCTGGTGTGGCTGGAAGATCAAGCCCAGAAATTCAGACATTGCTGTCCAAAATTTCATGTTCTTACAAAATCTTCCCAGAAACAGAGAACCTCCCATCAACTTTATCATTCGAACACATTGAATAGCGTGCAAAGTTCCTGGGCGAGATTCTCTGGTCGCCGACGCCAAAATCGCATTCGGTAATCAGCTGGAGAATCCAAGTTTGCGCCGAAATTGGGGGCGGCGCCACTTTTGTGATGCGCGGTTCCCTCAAAAATGCCATGCCCGAAGAGTACCTGAGGCCCTCCCTGACGCTCCGCCCCAGATGGGCCGAGTTCCTGATGGCATGGAACACTTATCTGTTTTTTTCGGGAACCCGGCATGGCAGCAGCGGATTCATTCCAGCGCCACCTAGTCGGGGGGTTTGGGGGGAGCTGTTCCAAGGGCAGGGGGGACTTTGGCAGGGGCTGGAAGCACTGGTGGAGGGTGGTCCGCGGGTGGCAAGGGGGGTTACTGGGAGACAGTATGTGGCAAGCCAGGTCCATGCGCTGCAGGCCGCCTGCTTGCGTTTGCGCGGCCACGGGCCTGGCAATTCTCGGACATAGCCACAGCTAAAGCCGGGGGCTCTATGCGCGTGGCTGCTAGCCCCCCACCAGACAGACGTTCGGTGCAGCTTTTGCGCCATTTTTTCTGGCATAAAACACCACTGTTCTCATGCCGGCGTCAGCACTTAGTCTTCAAACCGGAGAATCCAGCCCCCTATATTTACCACATAGATCGGAGCTAAACTTGCCAGAAAAAATTAGGGCTTGTCTATTCCAATGTAAGTATGATAGCATGTTAAGTCTTCTTTCATTCCTGTGTGCCCGGCCCAAAGGCAGGTCCCTGCCTTTTTATCTGTTGATCCTTTATCCTGAGTTGGTTTTCTTGGCAGCATGTGCCATTTGAGGCTTGTCATTGCCTTTCACTCTCAGGGACACAGCAAGGAGGCAGGCCCCAAGTCAGAATGGGAATTGAACCCATGCTGTTGGTGCTAAATCCGAACCACATGCCAGCCAACTGAGCTAACCAGCCACCTATATTGCATCTTAATTACTGCCGAAAAATAAAATTTACAAATATGGAGTCCCATTCCTTCAGTTCTTCATTATTATATCCTAAATAATCGAAACAACTTGTTCTGACTCCTTTCTTCTCTGTTTTAATTCAATGGTTCTTTCTTCGAAGATAAGCAAGTTTAAAACAGGCATGAGGAGAAATTAATTCTCTCAAAGGGTTGTGAATCTGTGAAATTCACTATCACAGAGTGCGGTGGATGCCAGGACATTGAGTAAATTTAAGGAGCAGGTAAACAGATTTTTAATTAAGAATGGATTGAAGGATTATGGATAACTGGCAGGAAAGTGGAGTTGAAGCCGAAAGGAGATCAGCCATGATCGTATTGAACGGTGGAGCAGGCTCAAGGGGCTGAATTAGTTCTTATGTTCTTCTGTTCTTATTATGTTTGTTTCACTCTCTGTACCTGATTTGACCTGGAGCTTAATATTCCAACTTGCACTTTCTGGTCCAGATTCTGCACTGCTCATTAACAACCCTCCAATCTTATTGATCAATTGCTTACACTGTTCACACAGGTCTCAGATGCCCTGTAGAGAGCAAAGCTACCTTTTTCAATAGTTGGCCAACAGGAACTTGCCGTTAAAGCCCCATATGGTCTATGGATAAGTGCCAATCTAATGAACAGCTGGGACCGCTCATTCGAAGCGCAGGGAAAACACTGGCCCATTGAGACATATGGAAACAGGCACATTAAGGAACTTGCATGATTGAGTTAGATGTCAAATAAGCAACTTTCATACGTTTGACGTCAATTTATAGGTTTTGTTTCAAAGTTACAAAGTAGAAACTTCCTGTGCATTGTTTGAAAGCATCCTCCCCCAAGATTGAAGAGCTTTTAAGGTTATGTTACATTCTCAAGTGCAAATGTTCCCTTTCTCTTCTCTTCTCTAGCTTTTGTCATTTCAGATTTCTCATTTGAATTTCCCTCATAGCTACAGCCTGAATGATTCCATTTCCCCAGGATAGCCCATTTTTATTGCTTATTGCTTCACGTAAGGTTCAGCCCTGCTCTTTCAGCAGCCTTTCTGCCAGAGAATTATCTTACATTCCACAAATTATTCTTTAATGTATTAGTAATTCTGTCAGTTTGCCAGACTAAGAGGTCTTAATGTCAGTCCTTAATTCAGTTACTTATTGATCTTGTTTTCTATACACACATGAAAAATTTATGGCTTTCATATGTCTCATTTCTTTCAGTATTGGAGTTGGCTTTCAAATTTATTCATTATATTCCATCCACAACCAGGTTCTCTCCCTCCTCAGGAATTTAAATTATTCTGAACTCTGGCACTCGCTCCCTAAAATCATGCAGCAAAGAACTGTTTCCACCTTTTTCCGAAAACCATTCTCAATCAGCGTTAAATATACCTTTCAAGGTTGCTTGTCTTCTATTATATTTGATCAAATTGCAGCTTATTCATGTTGATACCTTCCTCTACTTGACACTATGGTTTTCTTTTTGCCCAATTCATTGGCCGATGAAGAATCCTGTCTCGGACAGACTTCGTAGTCTGGAATGTATTACCAGCAAGTCTTTATTAAACAACTCGTAACTGTGTATGTGCATTCAGTTGCGGGTGCACGCATGGAGCTGACTCCACCCCAAGGGGAGGGTTATACGGCTCCGCACACCACCAGAATCTCACCTGTCCCACCAAAAGCCGCTGGACTTTTCATAGGATCATAGAATTTACAGTGCAGAACGAGGCCATTCGGCCCATTGATGCTGCACCGGCTGTCGGAAAGAGCACCCTACTTTAGCCCACACCTCCACCCTATCCCCTTAAGCCTGTAACCCCAACTAACCTAAGGGCAATTTAGCATGGCCAATCCACCTAACCTGCACATCTTTGGATGTGGGAGGAAACCAGAGCACCCGGAGGAAACCCACGCAAACATGAGGAGAACGTGCAGACTCCGCATAGACAGTGACCCAAGCCGGGAATCGAACCTGGGACCCTGGAGCTGTGAAGCAACTGTGCTAACCACTGTGCTACCATGCTGCCCTCTCATTTTGGCTGGCTCATTGCATACCCCTCCCCTGTGCTGGCCAAAGTCTTCACCCATATTGTCCACCTTGAGGTGGCTGACCCTGGCTCTGCAACGTTACTGTACTCAATCCTAAATTGACTGGACCAGACCCTATTACTCCAACAATGATTCATCATTCTCATTTGGTAGTCACTTTATGCTATCGTTAGATTCTCAATAATTCAACACTGTACAACAATGGAAAGATAACAGATTTATTCAGGTGACTTGAGCAGGGTGCAAAAGCGAGGTTGCATCCAAATCCCTGTATTGCCCCCACCACCACCAGTGAGTGAGGTGAAAATGATCCCCACATGTTTTAGTGTGGCTGATTAGTTATTTGTTTCATGGTGCCCTCCTAGAGCAGGATTTCTAGACAATAATTAATTGAACAGACTTCTGCTAACTGAGAAACATTATCTTACAAACTGACTGTCTTGTCCAGTTAGCATCTAACCAGTTGCTTATTTGAACACTGAAATACATAGAAATTAATACATTTTAAAAATCATTGTGGCTCCAAACTGTTCCTGTTTAGCCTGTTTCTGTTAAATTTCTATGTTCATATTTGTAATGGGAAATGTCTATGTAAGACCATAGACCATAAGATGTGGGAGCAGAAGTAGGCCATTCGGCCCATCGCATCTGCTCTGCCATTCATAGCTGATCTGATATAATCCCCAACAGCACTTTCCCACCTGATCATCATAACCCTTGATTCCCTTACTGATTAAAGGCACGATCTAATTGAATGGGAACAGAGTCCCGTAACTAGCTTGTTTAGCCGGGGTGTCTCCCAGCACTCACAGCGCCATGCTATCTACCGGAACTCTGGTTCTATTTGGAGCCATAGACCCATTTCCTGCACTGAGGACCTCCATTCACCAGATCCCCGTCGCAGGAAAAATGCCAGCTTGGCACCTTGGCACTGCAAGCCTGTCACCCTGGCAGTGCCCCTGGACAGTGCCACCTGGACAGTGCCAGTCTGGCACCCAGGTGGCACTATCAGGGTAACAGATTAGCTATCTGCCTGCATGCAACAGGCAAACAGTTAAGGCTGTTGGAAGGCCTATTCCGGTCTACTCTCAGAGGCCCACTGGAATTTTCCGGTCAACCACCCGGTACCTGCAAAAGTTGGGGAACAACCAGATGGCAGACCAGTAGGCCAATCTTCAGGGAAGGCTTTGTGTCCCTCCTTGACTGCCTGGTCTTAGCTTCAGCCATAGGCTATCCAGTGGTCCCAGCTGCTGATTCTATTTTTTAATCAACAGTTTAAAATGTTGGAGAGAGGGCATCTCAAAATGGTGCTTCCCTCTCTCAAGAACCTGAAAAAGCAACCTTGCTGCTTCTTCTGAGCTGGAGGGTCTCCTCATGGTCCTCCAACTTCGAGATCCATCCTAAATTGGGTAACAAGCCCATCTCTTTGGCTGCTAATTGAGCAATTTGATGAAAACGACAACAGAATGACTGTTCTCTAGACAGTGCAGGGTTAGGGCATCCGTTTGAACTTGGCATCAATGTCCTGAAGCCGATGAGAGAAATCTTGTCTTCATGTCGACGTCCATCTAAACCCATAGAGACCCTGAAGGTTTTGTCATAGTGGATACATAATTCCCGTAAAACTTCCCAATTACACTTTCCCCACCATTGGCCAGATCTCATTTTTCACAGCCATGCTGTATGTAAAGCACATCCTGAGGTGCATTAAGGATAATAAGGCTATGTTCTGAGATGAACTAGCAGAAGATTGTAAACCACTGTTTCCTTCCAACGGTTATGAAGATAGCTACTTCTTCCTCTGAAAACAATGTTTTGACTCTGAAGTGAAACAGACAGACTGAAAATATTCACAAAGACGTCAGCCTGTATCATTACATGTCCCAACAACACATCTCAGCTCTATTGGTCTATTTCTGATACTGCTCATTAGCAATCCTGCCTTGCTATGAATCTTGTTGACTATACAGGCACACCTTTCAGGCAGCAGACATATTTTTACCTCTTCAGTCAAGGCAGGATTTGAACACAATTTCCAGTGACCTGCTAATATGTAACCCGTCAGACTATCCAGTGCTCATTGTGACTGTCATAATATCTACACATGTATATAATGAGATGCAGACAGGCAGTGATTGACACACAGGATAAACAATGAACACATACAACACATAACAATCAATCACCAGACAGGACGCCACCACTATAAAGCACACAGGGCATTAAGACTCTCCCTCTCTCTACAGCACACAGCTACTGAGATAGTAAGAGTGCCCAAGCCAGTGAGCATTATCACCGTGAGGTAGAGAGTTAGTCTGGTCAAGCCAGTAGGAAGTTATCAGTTAGATTGATAGAGTGTCAACTCACAGCAGACTATGTACAGCAATCAGGAAGTTCAATAAAACAGTGTTGGACCATCTCCTGTGTCAGAAGCCTGTTTCTAGTTTCACTGCATCCAGTTGCAATCAACGTTGAACCAACTTACTTTACACATCATGGTACCAGAGTGCTATTAATCCCAACGAACCTACCTTGAATGCATCTGCAACGACCAGCAAGCAGCCATCCAACGGCATGGAAAACATCCAACCTCCTTCGCAACTCCGGATCTCCGGCAACCTCGGTGCCAACTGGAAAGTCTTCAAACAAAGGTTCCTCCTGTACATCGAGGTGTGGCCTCCGACCTCGAGGCAGCATCCGATGCCAGAAAGATTGCACTGTTCCTGTCGACTGTGGGGGATCACGCCATCACATCTATAACTCGCTTACTTTTGCCGATGGCGAAGACAAGACAAAGTTCAAGACAGTTCTGCTGAAATTCGACTGCCACTGCGACATTGAGGTGAACGAGAGCTTTGAACGGTACATCTTCCAACAGAGGCTTCAGGGTAAGGATGAACCTTTTCAGTCCTTCTTGACCCATCTCCGCATCCTAGCGCAGTCATGTATTTATGACTCAACGACTGATTCCATGATCCGGGATCAGATCGTTTTCGGGGTCCAGTCCGACTCTCTGCGGGAGCAGCTCCTCAAAGTCAAACAGTTGACCCTCTCCGTCGCGATCAAAATGTGCGTTGCCCATGAGCATGCCAGAAATCGCTACTCCCGCATCAGGGCGGCAGAAACTGCAAAACCGGCCTCCCACGAGGCAGAAAGGGTGCAGGCCATAGCGAAAATGCAAGGCCTGAGCATCGGGGAGAGTGGTTGTTTTGCGCGCTTTTCTTGGGTCCCCACGCATGCACGCCACGACCAGGTGGACGATGAGGCCGAAGACACTGAGGCGCATGCGCGAACGTCGGCCGACCGCACTGAACATGCGCAATGGCGCGCAGAAAGTGCTGACGTCAGCGTCATGACCTGTCTGAATTGTGGCTCCGCCCATTTAAAGTGGCAATGTCCAGCCAAAGGCAGGCGTTGTCTACAGTGTGGAAAGCCTTCTGCAGGTCTGCTCCACCGCGCAACAGCCAGCGATCCCAGCTGCAGCGCAGACGTGTCCGCTGCGTACAACAAGGCATGCAGGATTCTGATCCAGACAGCCCAACGGACCCCGATGCTGACTGCCTCGAGTCTCCATATCGGGTGGGCATCATCACCATACGCGAGTTGGTCTCCACCTTGCCTGCCAACCGCCTTTCGATCCTCAGTGTGGGTCCTGATGACGAGTGGTGTGCCGTCATCACGGTCAACCAGTCTTGCATCCGATTTAAATTGGACACTGGCGCGTCTGCGAACTTCTATTCACAGTCGGACCTCAACGGCATCCGACACCAACCTAGCATTCTTCCACCAGCCTGCCAGCTCCTTGGCTACAATGGTAATGCCATAGTTGCCAGTGGGCCGTGTCAGTTAGGTGTCTCTCACAAGGCAATCAAGGAGACGTTGAGATTCAAGATCGTCCGGCCTGACAAGGCATCCCTGCTCGGTGCTCGCACATGCAAACTCCTAAATCTGGTACAGCGAGGTCATGCCATGTCCTCGACACCGGTGACGGCCTCGCCCAATACGAATCCCCAGGCTGAGATAGACGACATTCTCACACAATACCACAGTGTGTTTGATGGATGGGCATGCTCCCACACCATGGCCCTCCAGCATCTCGTTAAAAAGTCGACAGTGTTCCAGGGGCTTCCCACACATCAAGCGGAGTGGCTTGAGCTGAAGGCGAAGCTCACCACAGCTCTAGTACTGCCGTCCTTTGACCCAACCAAGGATACCAAGATATCCACAGACGCAAGCCAGGACGGCATTGGGGCGGTGCTCCTCCAGCGAGCCGATTCCTCATCCTGGGATCCAGTGGCATATGCCTCCAGGGCCATGACTCCGACCGAACAACGGTATGCCCAGATCGAAAAGGAGTGTCTGGGTCTCGTGACAGGAATAGTCAAGTTTCATGACTACGTATACGGTCTGCCGAAGTTCATGGTGGAAACAGATCACAGGCCTTTAGTCCACATATTCCAGAAGGATTTAAATGACATGACACCTCGGCTGCAGCTAATTCTTCTTCATCTCCGCCGATATGACTTCAAACTTGTCTACACACCGGGCAAGGAGCTGATCGTCGCGGTTGCCCCATCCCCATGCTATTTGAACCGGGCGACTTCATTCGCCACATCGAGACACAAGTGCAGTTGTGTGCCAGCAACCTCCCAGCCACTGATGAACGAGTTGTCCAGATACGCGAAGAAACTGCGAAAGATCCTCTTCTGCAGCGCGTGACGCAACACCTTGCCTATGGCTGGCAAAAGGGGCAGTGCCCCCAGTTCTTCAACGTTAAGGACGAGTTAACGGTTGTCGAGGGGATCCTTCTTAAACTAGATAGAATCATCATTCCCCAAAGCATGCAAGCCATGGTGCTCAGACAGATCCATGAGGGTCACCTTGGAGTCGAAAAATGTCGACGCAGAGCTCGGCAGGCAGTCTACTGGCCTGGCATCAGCCAGGACATTGCCAACACGGTCATCAACTGCACAACATGCCAGAAATTTCAACCAGCTCAGCCCAAGGAAACACTGCAACAGCATGAGATCGTGACTTCTCCGTGGTCCAAGGTGGGGATAGACCTCTTTCACGCAAACGTGCATGTTTACGTGCTCTTGGTCGACTACTCCAGCTACCCGGAAGTGGTGAAACTGTGGACCTCACGTCCAAGTCAGTGATTAAAGCCTGCAAAGAGACATATCCAGGCATGGCATACCACTCACAGTAATGAGTGACAACGGCCCATGTTTCTACAGCCAAGAGTGGTCCGACTTTGCACGATCCTACCACTTCAGTGACATCACATCCAGTCCCCATTACCCGCAATCAAATGGGAAGGCCTAAAAAGGGGTCCATACTGTCAAGCGGTTACTGTGCAAGGCTTCAGACTCAGCCTCGGACTTCAACCTGGCGCTGTTGGCATACAGGGCAACCCCTATGTCGACTGGTTTGTCTCCGGCGCAGCTGCTCATGAACCGCAACCTGAGGACGGCTGTTCCAGCCATCCATGTTCCAGACCTTGACCGCCTCATGGTGCTGCAGAAAGTGCAGCGATCCAGGGTCCAGCAGAAGATCACGGATGATGCTCATGCCAAGGTTCTACATGCGCTGGCTCCAGACGATGTTGTTCACGCTCAGTTGCCTGAGGGAGGTTGGTCAGCCCCAACTATTGTCGTCAGGCAGGCTACCCCCAGGTCCTTCGTTGTCCAAATGGCTGATGGCTCCATTCTACGGCGCAACAGGAGGGCGCTACGAAAAGTCCCTGCCCACCGCCTGGCCGCACTTCTCCGCATGTCATCATGCCTCCTCCGGATATCTCGCACCACGAGGTCACCGATCTGGCAGCGATCCCGCTTCTCCATGAGGCCACCAACATGGCAGAAATCCCGCCTGTCCACGTGCCGGCGTCCCCCCCACTCCACCTCTGAGGCGATCGACAAGAATTTGTCGCCCGCCACAAAGACTGAATCTATAGACTTAAATCTTGTAAATTTTTTTCAGTTTGCTCTGTATCTGCACGATAGACACCTTCCCATGTACATATGTTCATTCACTCACCATTTGTATATAATCATGCATGTACATATATCGCCACGTTCCAAAATTTACTTCAAAAAGGGGAGATGTCATAATAAGGGGCAGCACGGTCGCATTGTGGATAGCACAATTGCTTCACAGCTCCAGGGTCCCAGGTTCGATTCCGGCTTGGGTCACTGTCTGTGCGGAATCTGCACATCCTCCCCGTGTGTGCGTGGGTTTCCTCCGGGTGCTCCGGTTTCCTCCCACAGTCCAAAGATGCAGGTTAGGTGGATTGGTCATGCTAAATTGCCCTTAGTGTCCAAACTTGCCCATAGTGTTGGGTGGGATTGCTGGGTTATGGGGATAGGGTGGAGGTGTGGACCTTGGGTAGGTTGCTCTTTCCAGGAGCCGGTGCAGACTCGATGGGCCGAATGGCCTCCTTCTGCACTGCAAATTCTATGAAATATCCACTCATGTATATAATGAGATGCAGACAGGCAGTGATTGACACACAGGATAACTAATGAACACACACAACACATAACAACCAATCACCAGACAGGACATCACCACTGTAAAGCACACAGGGCATTAAGACTCTCCCTCTCTCTACAGGTCACAGCTACTGAGATAGTAAGAGTGCACAAACCAGTGAACACTATCACCATGAGGTAGAGAGTTAGTCTGGTCAAGCCAGTAGCAGGTTATCAGTTAGATTGATAGAGTGTCAACTCACAGCAGACTATGTACAGCAATCAGGAAGTTCAATAAAACAGTGTTGGACCATCTCCTGTGTCAGAAGCCTGTTTCTAGTTTCACTGCATCCAGTTGCAGTCAACGTTGAACCAACTTACTTAACACATCAGTGACATTTATGTTCAAGGCAAATATGTTCAAAGAGTATCCTATTCATTCCAACAGAAGATCTATTGCAACAGTAATTCTGAGGTCCCATTCTCCTAGAAAGGAGCTATCCTGACTTCAGGGTTGAGTGGCTACAATCCCCCGTTGCAGTAAATGTAATAATTGGTGACCACCACTGAGCTAACTAACAATGACTGGTTTATTGAGAATTCTAAACTATGTACAAAGTTTTATAACCAATGTCAGCATTCTCAGCACCAGGATCACAACTGGCTACAAAGACCCATGCTCCACACTGAGATCTCCTGTTCTCGTTGCATGACCCTTCCGACGCATACCCCTTTAAAGGAGCTACCATACATCTCCAACTTGCTCCCTTTTCCATTTAAAGGGGCTACCACAAATCTCCAACTCGCTCACCTCATCCAATCGGCTGCCCATCTGTGTGCTCTCTCCTCGTCTCCCTCGCTCTCTCTCTTTCACCATATCAGTGGTCTATTGACTAACACTGGATCAGAAAAGAGTCGGGTATATCAAATCTAGTTTGCTGCCATTGTCAAAATCAAATCTTAGAAAAAAGCATGCTTTCTCATCAAACAGAAAGACACGTGCTTTTCAGGCCAATATCCTGGATGTTACTCAGCCAATTTGTGTCATACAATTGTATGTTGGTAGAAATCACAATCAGGTAATTTGGATATTCTGAATTCTCCCTCTGAATACCCGAACAGCGCCGGAATGTGGAGACTAGGGGCTTTTCACAGTAACTTCATTGCAGTGTTAATGTAAGCCTACTTGCGACAATAATAATGATTATTATTATTATTATTATTGGCCGAGGCGACATTTGAAACCTTGATCCCAGACTAGCCCTTCTCAGCTGTGTTTAATATTTTGGTGAATTTTAATGCAGATTGAAAGGTTTTGTATTCTTTTACAATTAATATCCTTCTGAGCAACCTGGCACAGGCAAACAGATTGGTCTTGTGTGGTTCCACATAATCTAATGTGGACGAGAAAGAAGGTGGGAACAGTGATAGAGCAGATTGAGTAAATTAACCTTTTGCTTGTCCGAGGAGATATTTAACATGGGATTTCATACAGTTCACTATTAACTGCATGAAGGAATTTATTCAATATAGTATATGCAGAATCCTATGTTCCACAACAGTGTTGTTGAAATCAGATTCGCCTGATGGCTCAGTGAATGTATCCAGTGAATGCAGATGCAGAAGATCCTACATTCAATTCTCCTTTTTTTTAATACTGCAATAATGCAGCTGGAATAATTGGCACCATTGGAGCTTTACTCATACCCACAAATGCCTTCACGTAAGGAAGGGGGGGTAAGGGAAAACAAACAAATGAAAGCTTCTATTAATGAGCTGAATACACACAGGACATGGACACAAATCCACACCCAGTACTTAGACAAAGCTGGAACTGCTTTATATCTTATGTAGTAGTCCACCTACACAGAGATATACGAACATGAAAACAAGGAGCAGGAGTAGGTCATTCAGCCCCTTGAGCCTGCTTCGCAATTTAATAAGATCATAGAACTATAGAATTCCTAGAACGCAAGAGGTGGCCATTCAGCCTATTGAATCTGCACTGACCCTCTGAAAGAGCACCCTACCCAGACTCACTCCCCCACCCTATCTCTGAAACCTCATAACCCCGTTTAGCCTGCACACCTTTGGACACTAAGGGGCAATTTAGCATGGCCAATCCACCTAACCTGCACATCTTTGGACATCATGGCAGATCTGATGTAATAGTTACAACACCACTATTTCTGATGTGTTCCAGTTCTGGGCACTGCCTTTCAGGAAGGATGGGAAGGTTTTAGACAGGATGCAGAAAGGATTTGCAAGAATGATTGCCAAGGTGGGGTTCTCCAGTTACATGGATAGATTGGAGAAAGGAAGGGTACCAGGAAATTTGATGGAAGAGTTCAAAATCATGAAGGGAGCTGAACAGAGTAAATAAAGTTGTTGCCACGGGCAGAAGGGTTGAGGACCACAGGACCCGAATTTAAGGTGACTGGCAAAACAACTAACAGGAATATGAGGAACAGCTTTTTCACAGTGAGTGGCTAGGATCCAGAATGCAATTGCCTAGGAGTGTGATCGAGGCAGATTCAATCAGGGCTTTCAAAAGGGAAGATCAGCACCCAAAGAGCAAAAAGGTACAGGTCTTCAGGGAAAGGGCAAGGAATAGGATTAATGAAGTTGTTCTTACAGAGAGCCAGACAGGCATAACACACCAAACAGGTTCCTCTGCACTTTAACCCTTCTGTGAATCTCCGATTCTACCAGATTTCTCTTTAAATTCTTCACTGTGGCTGCCTGATACATCTTTCCTGTTCGATCTGGTGATATTGTTCACGTTTTCAGTGTCAAGATATTTGACTTAAAGTATTATTTAAGTTTGATCTCAACACACACCCAGACGGTTCTGGCTCAATCCCAAAATGAAATAGATGTTTCTGAATTTACAAGTCCTGCGCAACCTTATATGGAGCATCCCTCGTCTGGATCATGTCCAAGCGTCTGTGGGAGGGATTTTCCAGCCCCCCACCACCCCATTTTTTCCAGTGGCAGAGGTGACACGTTATTGGCTACTGACCTGATCTTCATGTCCCGCCAATGTCTACAGCATTTTGCGTGGTTCACCCACTGAGGAACCCATCATGGGGCGCTGCCTTTGGCAGGTCCAGAAGATCCCGTTGGTGGGAAGGGCTGGAAAATCCCTATGTGACCTAAACGCACTCAGACATAGTCAGATATGTAAACTTATTAATAAAAACAGAAAATGCTGGATAAACGCAGGAGGCCTGGCAGCATCTGTGGGGAGAGAAACTGAGTTAACGAGGGGGGGGGGGTTGTTCTCTGGCCTCCCCGCCGTGTTTTTCCCGCAGTGGGTAGTTGACGCGCCAGCCGGCGGCAGGGGATCTTCTGGCCCCACTGCTGTCAATGGGATTTCCCATTGATCCCACCCCACTCCAGCGGGAGCAGAGGATCCCACCGGCATGATCAGCTGGACAGTTCCGGCCAACATTCCAAGTCCAATATGATACTTCCTCAGAGGTGTCCAGAGTCAAAACGCTAACTCTATTACTCTCTCCACAGATGCTGCCCGGCCTGAGGTTATCCTGCACTTTCTGTTTTTATTTCAGATTTCCAGCAACTGCAATATTTTGCTTTTATTGTACTGTAAACTTAGCACATGACGATAAAGTTAAAAATACCCTCTCATTATCTCTGCTGACTGCATTGCCAAGAGAATTCTTTGAATATAAAGGCTCAAAACGCTAGTCAACAGGTCATGAGACATTCACACGTATTTAAACCTTGAATTTCCATTCCATATGAAGCGTCTGCTTAGGGATTATTTAGACAACCACTCCACTGTGTGTTCACCATAAGTGGGGCTGGAATTAAAGTTAATCTGGTTGGGACCTGGAGTAATCTGAAAGGAAGCAGGTGCAGACCAAACTATAAACTGGGCTCCAGAGACCTTTTCTGCATGAACAGCACTCTCCTCTCTCCCTATTTTTGCTGCACCTGCAGCCAGTTCTCTCCAGTGATTTCCCCCCCCCCCCCCCACCCACCCCCCCCCCCCCACCCCCCCACCCCCCCACACACACACACCATCCCCTCATCTCATTATATTGTACTCACAAGCTATTTTTGAAGCCCTCTCCATCTATCGCTAACTCAAGTCATGCTCTCTCTCTCTCCCTATTTCTCTCTTTTGCCATTTTTATATTCTGAAGCAATTGTTGAGACGCTGCCACATACCAAATTCAATTAAATAACACCTATTTGCTTAATTTTCAGAGATCACTTACATGTCCTCTGGGATCTGGGGGGAGACACTGCTCAATTCAATTCTATTGAGAAGCCTCACAACTCATCAGTAACAGAGGGTTTTCTATTCTGTAATCTTTTGACCTGGATGCAAACCCAGTTCCCAATGGTAAAAATAAAAGACTGTGTGTGTGTATGTGTTGCCCAGGACAAGTGCCCAGCCTCACAAGGTTAGGGTTCTCAGATGAAGTAGACTCAATTTACAGTCGGATGGTTTCAATCAGATACAACAGGGGTTTAATTGCACCAAGCCATCCAGGTACTCAAGAGCAGAGAGTGCAATGGCAATGTTGTATTCCAGACCCTTGCGCCACAGCTAATGAGCAACATTGATTCCAATAGAGAACTCGTAACCTCTGGTCAAATAGTAAACAGGGCAGACTTGAATACCTGTATTAGCAGAACGGCCATCTATCAAAGCCACTGCGGTCATCAGGCGCTGGGTATGTTTCACTGTAGCTGTTGTTAAACCATATTTATTATCCAATATTTCTAGTTAGGTTTAATAATAGTTTTACTGATGTGGCCAGAAATAGAGCAGGGAATTTTCCGTCTCTAGCATGAAAGCTAAAACAGCGCAAGATAAATATTTAATGAAAGAATGAATAAATAATCTGAATCAAAGGTCTGCGAAATTACTGAGTGCTCCCAAGTACGCGTCATTAAATATCGATATCTGAGCCCTAAAGACTTTCTCAGTATTGATTTTTGATTGCTTTGGAAGGAATACAAATCATTCATATTTGTTTACCAATACCATAAGAAAATTCAATTCTGTTAAAAAAAACTTCTGAGATGTTCTGGTGTTTTTTATTTGACCCAGAGATGAGTTTTCAGCCATATATTCACGCCCGTGCTAAGGCCATTGCAATATTTGACTTTGACCCTGTTTGAGCTCATCTTCTGTTGAAACCCTCACTCAAGCTTCTGTTACCTTTCGACTTGATGATTCCAGTGCATTGCTAGCTGGTCTCTCACAATCTTATCCATCAGTAAAGTGATGGAAAAGGTCGTCAACAGTGCTATCAAGCGGCACTTACTCAGCAACAACCTGCTCACTGACACTCAGTTTGGGTTCCGCCGGGATCACTCAACTCCTGACTTCATTGTAGCTTTGGTTCAAACAATAAGAGCTGAATGCCAGAGGTGAGGTGAAAGTGACTGCCCTTGACATCAAGGCCGCATTTGACCAATTGCGCACCAAGGAGCCCGAGCAAAACCTGAGTTCATGGTACTCAGGGGGAAAACTCACCACTGGTTCGAATCATATCTGACACAAAGGTGTAAAAGCAAATTATGCTGGAATCTGAAACGAAAGAGAAAATGCTGGAAAATCTCAGCAGGTCTGGCAGCATCTGTAGGGAGAGAAAAGAGCCAACATTTCGAGTCTGATGACTCTTTGTCAAAGCTGACACAAAGGTGGTAATTGCTGGAAGTCAATCATCTCAGCTCCAGGACATCAGTGCAAGAGTTACTCAGGATGGTGTTGTAGGCCTAACCATCTTCAATTGTTCCATCAATTACCTTCTTTCCATCATAAGGTCAGAAGTGAAAATGTTCGCTGATGACTGCACAATGTTCAGCATTATTTCTGACTCCTCAGATACTGAAGCAATCCATGTCCAAGTGCAGCAAAACCTGGACAATATCCAGGCTTGGGTTGTGTGGTGTCTAGCGACATATGCTGGAGTCTTCCAGTAGTAAACAAAGGAGCTTATTGATGAAAACAAAAGGCAGTTAGATGACAGGCACAGAACACTGTGCAAAGGACTTAACACTTCAGCTCCCTGGTCCACACTGCCCAGGGTCCTGCTCCCAGGAACCCACGCAAGCTCCCCATTGGCCGAGGTTTACACACACCCGTGTGATTGCCCCAGAGCTTGTCACATAGTCTATGGAGCCTTCCCCCTTAAAAGGGCCACTCTACCACAATGGAAAGTAACATTCACGCTCTCCCAAGTGCCAGGTATTGACCAACTCCAGCAAGAGAGAATCTAACCATCGCCCCTTGATATTCAATGGTATTACCATTGCTGAATCCCCTGCTATCATCATCCTGGGATGGGGGTTATACGTGGCTTAGTGGTTAGCATTGGGACTACGGCGCTGAGGACCCGGGTTCGAATCCCGGCCCTAGGTCACTGCCCTTGTGGAGTTTATTTATTCTCCGTGTGTCTGCGTGGGTTTCATCCCCACAATCCAAAGATGTAGTAGTTAGGTGGATTGGCCATGCTAAATTGCCCTTCATTGGAAAAAAAATCATTGGGTACACTAAATTTATTTTAAAAAACACTGACCAGAGACTAATTGGACTGGCCATATAAATACTGTGGCTATAAGAACAGGTGAAAGACTCAGAATTCTGCAGTGAGTAACTCACCACTTGTCTCCCTAAAGCGTATTCACAATCTACATGGCATAAGTCAGGAGTATGATGGAATACTCTCCCCTTGTCTGCATAAGAGCCACTCTAAAAATACTGTTATGGGCCAGTGTTTAGAGAACCCCAAAGTGGATCATGGAGTTCACCTGACCCACAACTTTTAATAGATTGTGGTATGGGGAGCACACGGCCCACTCTACAGGTGTGGTACAGCAGAAAAGAAAAAGTATTTTTTAAAGCAAAGCAATGTTTATTCTATGAACTCAAGTTAACCTTTTTAAAACATACAGTGAACATCTTAGCAACCATTAATTCAAATACCACCCCCAAAGACTACAACCCTAAGTTATCCTTTAAGCTTTCCTTTTAACACCCATAAGATGTAAAAACAAAACCTTTAACAGAAGCACATCAGGTTAAAGTCACTACTGAGAGCAGTTATTAGTTTTAAATCACCAAAGGATCGATTTACAGTTTTTAGATTACAGAGAGAGACTCATACACCTTCTGGCTGTGACTGCAGCTATCCAGTTCTGAAAATGAAACTAAATCAAACCCTGCAGCAAACAGCCTAAAACGAAAGTAAAAAGACAGACAACCCAGCTCCACCCACTCTCTGACATCACTGCAGTAATAAACACCCATTTCTTAAAGGTAAACTCACTACAGATATTTATATACACACCCATTTATAAACACCCATTTCTTGAAGGTATTCTCACATGACAATACCCAAAACATTTGACACCATCTACGACAAAGCAGTCCACCAGATTGGCACCCTATCCACAAACATTCACTCTCTTCCCCCACCGATATCCAATATCAACAGTGTGTGCCATCTACAAGATGCACTGTAGGAATTCACCAAGGCTCCTTTGACATCACCTTCCAAATCTATGACCCCTACCATCTAGAAGGACAGGACAGCAGATATGTGGGAACACCAGCACCTGTAAGTTCCATCCAAGTGTCATGAGAATGTCGCTTTAAGAAATGTTTGGCTGCTCATGTTACTGCAGTGATGTCAGAGTCTGGGTGGAGCTGAGCTCTGGTTCTGCTTTTTCGTTTCACTTTGAGAAAAGCTTGAGTGTGTCTGTCTTTTTGGTTTCGTTTTTCAGTGTGTTGCAGCTGAAGTCAGCCAAAGCAGCTGTACTGTTGATCTCTCTGCCATGAAGGACTATCTCTTGATCATTTGGTGAATTCAGAAATTTAAATGTTTTCAGTAGTGAATGTAAACCCTGATGTGCTTCTGTTTAAAGGTTTGTTAAGTCTTTTAGGTATAAAAGGACAGCATACAGGTTACTTAGTGTTGTATTCTTTGGGGGTTATCTTTGAATTAATGGTTGCTATGATATCCACTGTTTGTTTCAGAAAAGTTAATTTGAGCTCATAGCATAAACATTGCTTTGTTTTTAAAAATACTTTTCCATTTCTGCTGTACCACTCCTGTAGAGTGGGCCGTGTGCTCCCCATACCACAATCTATTAAAAGTTGTGGGTCAGGTGAACTCCATGATACACTTTTGGGTTCTCTAAACCCTGGCCCATAAAAATTGGGGGCTCAAGGGGGATAAAAGTCTATCTATTGGATTGGCTTAGTGAACTTAAAGACAGTGAGGGGTGAGCATATTGTGGTTACTTTTCAGGTGTGGTATTTTAGTTTAAGTAGGGTGTGTGTTGTGGACAATTGCTCTTTCAGAGGCTCAGGCGTTTTTGGGGGTGGAGACGGTCAGAGACTAAAAGCAGACTGTTACATTTGGCAAAAACATTGCAGTTAACATTACCTGACAAAATGCGAAAAGGTGAGGTAATTATGGTGGTGGCTAAGCATTTAAAGTTGCCTGAGATACAGTCTCACTCATTAGAAGTGGCAAAGATCCAGTTGCAGATTAAGCAACTTGAACACGAAAAAGAATTAAAGCAGCTTGAATATGCAATGAGAGAAAAACAAAAGGAGAGAGAGTCTTGGAAAGGTTTATAAGAGATGGGATTTATAATCATCTAGAAAATAATAATTTGATTCGGGATAGTCAACACGGTTTTGTGAAGGGTGGGTCGTGCCTCACAAATCTTATTGAGTTTTTTGAGAAGGTGACCAAACAGGTGGACGAGGGTAAAGCAGTTGATGTGGTGTATATGGATATCAGTAAAGCATTTGATAAGGTTCCCCATGGTAGGCTATTGCAGAAAATACGGAGGTATGGGATTCAGGGTGATTTAGTGGTTTGGATCAGAAATTGGCTAGCTGTAAGAAGACAAAGGGTGGTAGTTGATGGGAAATGTTCAGACTGGAGTCCAGTTACTAGTGGTGTACCACAAGGATCTGTTTTGGGGCCACTGCTGTTTGTCATTTTTATAAATGACCTGGAGGAGGGAGTAGAAGGATGGGTGAGTAAATTTGCAGATGACGCTAAAATCGGTGGAATTGTGGACAGTGCAGAAGGATGTTTGCAGGTTACAGAGGGACATAGATAATCTGCAGAGCTGGGCTGAGAGGTGGCAAATGGAGTTTAATGCAGAAAAGTGTGAGGTGATTCATTTTGGAAGGAGTAACAGGAATACAAAGTACTGGGCTAATGGTAAGATTCTTGGTAGTGTGGATGAGCAGAGAGATCTCGGTGTCCATGTACATAGATACCTGAAAGTTGCCACCCAGGTTGATAGGGTTGTTAAGGAGGCGTACAGTGTGTTAGCTTTTATTGGTAAAGGGATTGAGTTTCGGAGCCATGAGGTCATGTTGCAGCTGTACAAAACTCTGGTGCGGCCGCATTTGGAATATTGCATGTAGTTCTGGTCGCCGCATTATAGGAAGGATGTGGAAGCATTGGAAAGGGTGCAGAGGAGATTTACCAGGATGTTGCCTGGTATGGAGGGAAGATCTTATGAGGAAAGGCTGAGGGACTTGAGGCTGTTTTTGTTAGAGAGAAGAAGGTAGGGGCTGGTTTAGCACACTGGGCTAAATCGCTGGCTTTTAAAGCAGACCAAGGCAGGCCAGCAGCACGGTTCGATTCCCGTACCAACCTCCCCGAACAGGCGCTGGAATGTGGCGACTAGGGGCTTTTCACAGTAACTTCATTGAAGCCTACTCGTGACAATAAGCAATTTTCATTTTTTTTCATTTTCATTAAGAGGTGGCTTAATTGAGGCATACAAGATATTCAGAGGATTAGATAGGGTGGACAGTGAGCCTTTTTCCTCGGATGGCGATGGCTAACATGAGGGGACATAGCTTTAAATTGAGGGGAGATAGATAGAAGACAGATGTCAGAGGGAGGTTCTTTACTCAGAGAGTAGCAAGGGCGTGGAATGCCCTGCCTGCAACAGTAGTGGACTCGCCAACATTAAGGGCATTTAAATGGTCATTGGATAAACATATGGATGATAAGGGAATAGTGTAGATGGGCTTTAGATTGGTTTCACAGGTCGGCGCAACATCGAGGGCCGAAGGGCCTGTACTGCGCTGTAATGTTCTATGTTCTATTACTTCATTGTTGCTGGGTCAAAATCCTGAAACCTCCCTTCCTAACAGCGCTGTCGGTGTAACTACACCACATGGACTCCAGCAGTTCAAGGAAGCAGCTTACTACCACCTTCTCAAGGGCAATTAGGGATTGGCAACAAATGCTGGCGTAGCCAGGGAAACCCACATCCCTTGAATGAATAACAAAAAAAGTACAGAATTTTCCAATCATTGCTCCTTTCTCAGCAGCAGTGGCCAGTGAAGGTATCAGCTGTCAAATAATTATTTCTTTTCAAACCATGACAAGTCAACGAGAAGAAAGATTTACATTTATATTACATCTTCCATTTAAAAAAATAATAATTTAGAGTACCCAATTCATTTTTTCCAATTAAGGGGCAATTTAGTGTGGCCAATCCACCTACCCTGCACATATTTGGGTTGTGGGGGTGAAACCCACGCAAACACGGGGAGAATGTGCAAACTCCCCACGGCCAGTGACCCAGAGCCGGGATCAAACCTGGGACCTCGGCGCCGTGAGGCAACAGTGCTATCCACTGCGCCACCATGCTGTCCTATATTGCAACTTCCATGACCCTCAGATGTCCAAGCATGCATTACAGCCAATGTAATGCTTGTGAAGTGTAGTCACTGTTGTAGTGTAGGAAGCATGGTAGCCAATTTGTTGGCAGCATGTAATGATGACCGATAACCTGTTTTAATGACATTGTTGAGCAATTGAACCTCCTTTAATGACATTGTTGAGCAATTGATCATGATCAGGTCACCAGGGAGATCTTCCCCACTCTTCTTACAATCTGATGACTGATGGAAATGAGGCTATGACAGCTGAGGACCTTGAGATGATTGTTATCACTAAGGAAGTAGTGATGCGCAAGCTAGTGGGGCTAAAGGTAGACAAGTCTCCTGGCCCTGATGAAATGCATCCCAGAGGACTAAAAGAGATGGATAGGGAAATTGCAAATGCACTGGAGATAATTTACCAAAATTCACTAGACTCTGGGGTGGTCCCGGCGGATTGGAAATTTGCAAACGTGACACCACTGGTTAAAAAAGGAGGGAGGCAGAAAGCGGGTAATTATATGACAGTTAGCTTAACTTCAGTAGTTGAGAAGATGCTAGAATCTATCATCAAGGAAGAAGTAGCGAGGCATCTGGATGGAAATTGTCCCATTGGGCAGACGCAGCATGGGTTCATAAAAGGCAGGTCATGCCGAACTAATTTAGTGGAATAATTTGAGGGCATTACCAGTGCGGTAGATAACGGGGAGCCAATGGATGTGGTATATCTGGATTTCCAGAAAGCTTTTGAAAGGTGCCACACAAAAGATTGCTGCACAAGATAAAGATGCATGGCATTAAGGGTAAAGTTGTAGCATGGATAGAGGATTTGTTAATTAATCGAAAGCAAAGAGTGGGGATGATTGGGTGTTTCTCTGGTTGGCAATCAGTAGTTAGTGGTGTCCCTCAGGGTTCAATGTTGTGCCCACAATTGTTCACAATTTACATAGATGATTTGGAGTTGAGGACCAAGTGCAATATGTCCAACTTTGCAGATGAGTGGTAATGCAAAAAGTGCAGAGGATACTGGAAGTCTGCAGAGGGATTTGGATAGGTTACGTGAATGGGCTAAGGTCTGGCAGATGGAATACAATGTTGACAAATGTGAGGTTATCCATTTAGGTAGGAATAATAGCAAAAAGGATTATTATTTAAATGATGAAATATTAAAACATGCCGCTGTGCAGAGAGACCTGGGTGTGCTAGTGCATGAGTCGCAAAAAGTTGGTTTACAGGTGCACCAGGTGATTAAGAAGGCAAATAGAATTTTGTCCTTCATTGCTAGAGGGATGGAGTTTAAGACGAGGGAGGTTATGCTACAATTGTGTAAGGTGTTAGTGAGGCCACACCTGGAGTATTGTGTTCAGTTTTGGTCTCCTTACCTGAGAAAGGACGCACTAGCACTGGAGGGTGTGCAGAGGAGATTCACTAGGTTAATCCCAGAGCTGAAGGGGTTGGATTACAAGGAGAGGTTGAGTAGACTGGGACTGTACTCGTTGGAATTTAGAAGGATGCAGGGGGATCTTATAGAAATGTATAAAATTATGAAGAGAATAGATAGGATAGATGCAGGCAGGTTGTTTCCACTGGCGGGTGAAAGCAGAACTAGGGGGCATAGCCTCAAAATAAGGGGAAGTAGATTTAGGACTGAGTTTAGGAGGAACTTCTTCACCCAAAGAGTTGTGAATCTATGGAATTCCTTGCCCAGTGAAGCAGTTGAGGCTCCTTCATTAAATGTTTTTAGGATAAAGATAGATAGTTTTTTGAAGAATAAAGGGATTAAGGGTTATGGTGTTCGGGCCGGAAAGTGGAGCTGAGTCCACAAAAGATCAGCCATGATCTCATTGAATGTTATTGTCATGTCAAATTTGAAATAAGTTGTTTGCCTAATTTGCATGCTGCATTGGTAAAGTAAGAGGAATACAAACAGCAAAAAGGCTGTTATTTTTGCAATGAAAGCATTGCATGCATGCATGTGAAATAGGGGAGGCAGTGGTACAGTGGTATTAATACTGAACTAGTAATCCAGACACCGAAGGTATTGCTCAGAGAACTGGGGTTCGAATCCCACAACAGCAGATGGTGAAATTTGAATTCAATAAAATGACCATGAATCTATTGTCGTTAAAGCCCATCTGGTTCACCTGTGTTCTTTAAGGAAGGAAATGTGCTGTCCTTACCTGGTTAGGCCTACATGTGACTCAACACTCACTCTGCACAGGACAATTACAGATGGTTAGCTCAGTTGGCTGGATATTTCATTTATGCAGCGAAACAACGTCAACAGCGTGGGTTTATTCCCCGTACCGGCTGAGTTTATTCATGAAGGCCCCACCTTTTCAACTTTGCTCCTCCCCTGAGATGTGGTGACCCTCAGGTTAAATCACCACCAGTCAAAAGGGGAGAGTGACCTTTGGTCCTCGGGGACTGTGGAGATTTTCATTCTGGTCCTCTTTATCTACTCCTCTCTCTCTGGTGCTGATTCAAGTGAAAAGGTCAGATATTCCGACATCCTCTTTTACGTGATCTGCATGATCCCTATATAAGGAATCCTCTCCAAGTATATCAAATTGTGCAGCTTCCACATATTCAAATCACAGAGAGGGCTTTATGCCTCTTCCGTCTGTGTCAATCACCACCCATCTCGAAGAGTCATTAAGGAATTCACCAGCCCTGAGGTTAGCAGATGGAATGTCTGATGGTCAGATTTTCATTACGGCCAACACAGTGACTACTTTTTAGCTGAGGAACCGCATTAGGATTACCTTGGAGTTGTTTTCAGGCAATGAAGTACAATCCCCTGAACACGTACTGGTATGAGCAACCCAAAGTAAAAACATGAATTTATTTATTTCCCAAAAAAAATTATTTTCATTTTCTTTGAACACTTTTAAAATATTAAAATGATATTAAAATGTTGGAAATGGGGGAATAAAGGCTGACTGATTGGGGCCCAGATGGCATGTGACCAAACCTCTAGGAATAGGTCCAACAAGAAATTGGCAATGCACAACCAAGTGGAAGGGCTGGTTGCCTGGCAACACCAAGGTTTAAAGGAGTAGAGGAGAAGGTGAGGTTATTCAGGTCTGGCGAGTATAGAGCAGATTTACAAGGATGTTGCCAGGGATGAAAAAATGAAGCTATGAGAGTAAATTGGAAAGGCGAGGCTTCTTTTCCTAAGAGCAGAGGAGGCTGAGGGGTGACTTAATTGAGGTGTCAGGATATGCAGGACATGCAGATAATGATATACAGACAGGCACAGACAGGCATCTGATGAACACAGAGAACAGGACATGACCAATGAGCAGGCAGGATACTCAGGGGTGGTATCTCACTATAAAAGGCACTCACACCCCATCTCTTTCCACTGATGAACATCTACAGAGTGAGTCAGGGTGTATGTACAGCATCATACCTCCAGCACATGGCTAAGAGCTAGTCTGGTTCAGTCAGACAGAGTAACCACACTTAGGTTAGTAGAGAGTCGAACTCATAGAGAACTGTGCTAACTGTGCTACTGGTTCAATAAATCAGATTGAACTAACTTCAAGGTCTGGAGTATCTTTTGGTTAAAGCTGCATCCAGTAGCAGCCTGTGCTATCCCAGAGTACATAACACATCATGCTACCAGGAGACTGCTTAATCTAGGTGGTTTACCTCAGTCTGTTCCATGACGACCAGCGAATGTATCCCGGCACCATGGAGAAGATTCAGGCTCCTCACCAGCTCAGGACCTCCGGCAATCTCAGTGCCAACTGCCGGACATTCAAGCAAAGGTTTCTGCGGTACATCGGAGCTTCAGACCTCGTGGGTGCGTCTGATGCAAGGAAGATCGCGCTTCTCCTCTCAACAGCATGTGATCAAGCCATCAAACACTTCAACTCTTTTCACTTCACCGAAGGCCAGGACAAGACAAAGTTTCAGACCATCCTGGACAAGTTTGACAGTAACTGTGAAGTGGACACCAATGAAATCTTTGAGCGCTGCATATTCAAACAGCGTCTACAAGGTAAAGATGAATCTTTCAACTCCTTCCTAACTAACCTCCGCCTGCTAGCGCTGTCCTGCAACTTTGGTGATTTTGCTGACTCCATGATCAGAGACCAAATCGTTTCTGGAGTTTACTCTGATCCTCTGAGAGAGCAGCTACTGAAAATCAAGCATATGACCCTGCCAGTCGCGATTGAAACATGCACAGTGCATGAGCACGCCAAAAATCGCTATGCCCAGTACAAATCGGCTGAAAATGAGAAACTTGCCACCCATGAGGCAGAGAGTGTGCAGGCCATCTCCTGGATGCAGCGCCTCAGCATTGATGAAAGCAGCAATTTTGCGTGCTTTGCCAGGGGCCCCACGCATGCGCGATGTGAACGGGATAACGAAGCGGCCGACACCCACACTGTGCATGTGCGACGACGCGCAGAGCATCAGGACGCCGACATCATGACGTGCTCGAACTGCGGCAACGCCCACTTAAAGAAACACTGCCCTGCAAGAGGCAGGCAATGTTTGAACTGCGGGAATCCTGGACACTATGCAGCCTTGTGCAGGTCTGCACCACCAGTCAGGGGCCAGCGCTCCCAATTATGACGACAGCGCGTTCAGAGTGTGCAACAACAATTACAGGATTCTGATCCTGGCAGCACAATGGATCCAGAAGAAGAATGCCTGGCCTACTGTGTGGGCATCATTACCAAATGTGAATATGCCACTTCCAATTCATCACAAATTCAATCCATCCTCGCTGTGGATTCTGCGGACGAATGGCGTGCGGTGATGCAGGTCAACCACTGCTCCATCCAGTTTAAGCTGGACACAGGTGCTTCTGCCAACCTCCTCTCACAGGCAGACTTCAAACGCATCAAGAAGCCCCCCCAAGGTCCTCCCAGCAGCCTGCAGGCTCCTGGACTACAACGGAAATGCCATCACGGCACTGGGATCCTGCCATCTACTCGTCTCCAACCGGAGCACCCATGCACGGTTCCGTTTTGAAATTGTGAAGCCAGACAGGGCATTCCTACTTGGCGCGCAGGCCTGCAAGCAGCTGAACCTCGTGCAGTGGGTTTACACAACGACAGCCTCCAATGTGGATCTTCAGGCCTGCATTGACGACATCCTCGCTCAGTATCCGGATGTGTTCGACGGGATGGGCACGCTGCCATATAGATATAAGATTCTGCTACGACCTGATGCCAAGCCAGTGGTCCATGCACCACGCCGGGTCCCGGCTCCGCTGAGGGAGCGCCTGAAGGCACAGCTCAAGGATCTTCAGCAACAGGGCATCATGTCCAAGGTAACCGAACCGACTGACTGGGTCAGCTCGATTGTATGTGTCAGAAAGCCTTTGGAGACTTGCGCATCGGCATTGATCCCAAGGATCTCAATAAGAATCTAATGTGTGAACACTACCCCATCCCGAAGCGGGAGGGACTCACCAGTGAGATGGCACACGCACGTTTTTTCACCAAGTTAGATGCGTCACATGGATTTTGGCAAATCCAGCTGGATGAGTCCAGCAGAAGGCTCTGCACCTTCAACACACCGTTTGGCAGATACTGCTATAATCGCATGCCATTTGGCATTGTCTCGGCATCGGATATCTTCCATCGCATCATGGAGCAGATGATGGAGGGCATTGAAGAGGTTTGTGTGTACGTGGACGACATCATCATATGGTCCACGACCCCTGAAGAGCACGTTTCCCGTCTCCAGCAGGTATTCCGCCGTGTCCATGCCAATGGCCTGAAGCTGAACAGTCCCAAATGTTGCTTTGCCATGTCGACACTCAAGTTCCGAGGTGACCAGATCTCTCAGCAGGACGTGCGCCCGGACACAGACAAGGTCAAGGCCATCGAAGCCATGAGGTTCCCTGAAGACAAGAAGGCGGTGTTGCGCTTCCTGGGCATGGTCAATCTTCTGGGCAAGTTCATCCAAACCTGGCCTCACACACCACTGCCCTACGAAACCTGGTTAAAAAAAGTCCACTGCCTTTGAGTGGAAGGCAGCACATCAGGCAGAGTGTTGGAGCTGAAAGCCAAGCTCACCATTGCGCCCGTCTTGGAATTTTTCGACCCAGACAGGGAGACGAAGATCCCAACAGATGCGAGCCAGGATGGCATCGGTGCGGTGCTGCTTCAACGCGATGACACTTCACCCTGGGCACCGGTAGCCTATGCATCGAGGGCCATGACGCCCACCGAAACAAGGTATGCGCAAATAGAGAAGGAATGCCTGGGTCTTCTCACTGGCATTTTCAAGTTTCACGACTTTGTCTACGGCCTGCCGACATTCACTGTCAAGACGGATCACAGGCCTCTGGTCCACATTATCCACAAGGACCTGAATGACAGGCCGCCTCGGTTGCAGCGCATCCTCCTCAAACTCAGAAGATACGACTTTGACATAGTGTACACGCCTGGCAAGGAGCTCATCATCGCTGATGCATTGTCTCGCTCCATCACATTGCCTAGTGAACCGCTGGAAATCATCCGGCAGATTGAATCACAAGTGCAGCTGTGTGCTAGCACCCTCCCGGCATCTGATGAGAAGGTAGTTAGTATCCGAAGGAGACAGCCAAAGACCCCCTCTTGCAGCGTGTCAAGCACCACCTCGCCAATGGCTGGCAGAAAGGGCAGTGCCCTCAATTTTACAATGTGAAGGACGACCTGACGGTGATTGATGGTATCCTCCTCAAGCTGGACCGGATTGTCATTCCACTCAGTCTCCAGAGCTTGGTGCTCCGCCAAATCCATGAGGGACACCTGAACGTCGGGAAGTGCAGACGCAGAGCCAGGCAGGCTGTCTACTGGCCCGGTATTAGCCAGGACATCTCGAACATGGTCCTCAACTGTGCGACCTGTCAACGCTTCCAGCCAGCTCAGAGCAAGGAGACACTTCAGCAGCATGAAATCGAGACCTCCCCGTGGTCCAAGGTTGGCATCAACCTCTTTTGTGCGAATGGTCGTGACTACGTGTTGATTATTGACTATTTCTCCAATTACCCTGAAGCCGTGAAGCTCTCAGACCTCACATCTCGGACCGTCATCAAGGCCTGTAAGGAGACGTTCTCCAGGCATGGTATTCCACTCACTGTCACGAGTGACAATAGCCCATGCTTCAACAGCCGCAAGTGGTCTATGTTTGCTAAGTCATACCACTTCAAACATGTCACTTCCAGCCCACATTATCCGCAGTCCAATGGGAAGGTTGAAAAAGGGATGCACATTGTGAAACAGCTCATCTGCAAGGCCGCGGATTCTGCTTCTGACATCTACCTCGCGCTGCTTGCGTACAGGGCGACCCCACTGTCCACTGGCATGTCGCCGGCTCAACTTACCTGCGGACGACACTTCCAGCCGTACACTTGCCCAACCTGGATCACCTCCCAGTGCTGCAGAAGGTGCAGCCTCTCCGAAACCAGCAAAAGCAGGGCTATGATGCTCATGCCACCGATTTGCCCGTGTTATCCCCGGCAGACACTGTCAGAATCAAGATACCAGATGGTGGCTGGTCTGCTCCAGCTGTCGTTGTTCAACAGGCTCGTATGTTGTACATATGGCTGATGGTTCTGTTGTACAGTATCACACCTCCAGCACATGGCTAAGAGCTAGTCTGGTTCAGTCAGACAGAGTAACCACACTTAGGTTAGCAGAGAGTCAAACATAGAGAACTGTGCTAACTGTGCTACTGGTTCAATAAATCAGATTGAACAAACTTCAAGGTCTGGAGTATCTTTTGGTTAAAGCTACATCCAGTTGCAGCCTGTGTTATCCCAGAGTACATAACACAACATGAGGTATGCAAGGTTATGAGGGGCCTAGACAATGTTAAATCTGGTGAGGTGTTTCGAGCATTGCAGATCTCGCGAGCGGTCTCTCGCAAGGTGGATTTTTAAAATCTGAAGCTTGCAGGGGCAAGACACCCAAGTCGATGCGACGAGGCCGTGAAATCGCGTCCTTACAAGAATATTGTCAGGGCTTGAAAATTGCAGCTATTAGGAGAGATTGAATTGGCTAGAATTGTTTTCCTTCGAACAGAGGAGGCTGAAAGGTGACTTCCTTGAGGTGCAGAAAACTATGAGGGGCCTAAACAGAATAGACAAATCTTTTTCCCTTAGCTGAGGAGGCCAATTACCAGAAGGCAGAGATTTAAGGTGATTGGTAGAAGGATTAGAGGGAACATTATGAAAATCTTGTTGACCCAGAGGGTGATGGGCATCTGGGATTCACTGTCTGGTTTGGTTGTGGAAACAGAAACCCTCAACTCATTTAATGGTACCTGGATCTGCACCTGAAGTGCTGTAACCTGCAGGGGTACGGACCAGGTGCTGCAAAGTGGAATGAGAATGGGCAGCTAGTTTTTTTCTTTCTTCTTGTATGGCTGGCACAGACACAATGGGTTGAATGGCCTCTTTCTGTGCCATAACGTTTCTTTGATTCTATGGTCTCAGTCTCATGCCTGAGGAGGATTTTCAAAACCTGAAGTTTGCAGGAGCAAGAGTAAACGAAGGGAAGTAAGGAGTTATGTGTCTTGCAGGCCCTGATTCTTTGGGAGAGAAGTAACGAGGCACACTTTATAATGGGCAGAATTTCACACCTGGCATGCGCATGCGGCAGGCGGAACCAACCTCGATTCCCGGTCCTGCCCCGGGGTTGGTGGAGGTGAGCGTGCAGAGGGCGCCATGTCCAATGGCAGCTGCCATGAACTTTAAAGGCGGCAGGCCGAGACTACTGAGGTATCACTGCCTGGAATGGCCAGCGCTGGGAGACACGGCAGGCGGAAGAGGAATTCCGGCAGGCAGCAAGCCCCTCATTGCCCAGATGCCTGCCTCAGAGGCCCGGTTGAGGCAGTCACAGCCGAGAGGGACATATTGACGCCCATGGATGGAAGGAGGAGGCCACCACACCTCACCAAGGAGGCATGGAAAGAGGCCGCTGAGGTTAGTGGGCATGACCATGTCCGGCGCATCTGGATCCAGTGCTGGAAAAGGTTCAACGGCTTTCTGTTTCAGCATGGGCGAGCGATGAGTGGGCATTGTCCAGTCTGGGGGACAGAGGAAGGGTGTCTGTTCATTGTTACAATGAAATGTGTGGGATTCAGCAAGTCTCAGATCACCCATCTACGCATGCGTCTCAAGGCTGGAGAGATGAGTCTGAAGCCTTTGATCCATCTAAGGGTGAGGTGGCCATAAGAGTGGTAACATTCTCTAATCTCTTGGGCGTGACCTGAGTTGGAAGGCAGCATGGGATGCTGCTGGAGGTGAAGGGTTGAGTACTCAATGGAGCTCTGCACTTAGCTGTGGTAGAAACATGACTATGACAACTGGGAGAGAGCAGCCACTGGTGGTGGAGTGCCAAACCTAGTCATCCTCTCCAGCCATGAGATGGGAGAATTGGAGCTCGAGTGCGAGGGTGGAGGGACATCGTCAGGTCGTGATGAGGTTGGTAACTCAGAGGAAGGTAAGAGCCAGAGGGCAGAATCATGATGAGATGAGGATGAAAGTGATGAATAGGTGTCTCATCCCTCAGAATGACTTCAGTTGTGCGCTGTTATTTGGGACACTTCACTGTAACTGAGACCAGTCGTAATGGGAAGGATAAGTTGTAAGTTCAGTCAGTCTGATATGAATTATCACTCTGAATGTTTATTTTCATCCCTCAGATGAGTCATTCACCAGAACCAGCCAAGAGGCTGATGGCCCTCCTTTGAAACAGAACCATGACAACTCGCAGGATGTCACCGCGGCACACCCTCCCTCAACACCGAGCACTAGCGCAGATACGAGCATATTGGAAGCAATCAGGGAGGTGAGGACCCACCTTCAATGGCAGATGAGCTGACTGTCATCTCCGGAGCCTCCTCTCATGGCCCTCCAGACAACAGCAGTATCCGCTCTGCCTCTCTGCTAATCACCACGCCATCCCTTGAGTCCACGGCGAATGAGGAGTGCCCAGATATGTCGCTAAGCGAGCCGTTCCAGGCGGCGCCGGTCCAGGCCCCCCTGGCCAGAAGATGACCGCCGCTGTCTTCTGTATCAACAGAGCATCGACATCAGTGCCTCTCACTCCACTGACAGCAAGGGGGAGACACCTAAACATAGCACCCGCTAAGTCACAGTGAGCATAACCAGGGGTTTGCACAGGATGCTTTTGATTTCCTTCCCTGTCACATTTTACTGTAGATTATCTAGCGGGCTGTTATTGCTTTGTGTTGTCATTGTTGTTACCATTAAATCCTTATTGCTCACAAGACATCAGTGTCCTGTTTGCTTGAATGGTTTCAGCCTCATAAAAGGCTGAGGTCGGATGTCCGGGATATAAACCTTTATTTGTCAGGCATTTGAGCTCATGGAGTGGGTAAGTGTGAGGTGTTTGAGATTGGAGCGGTGTCCGTGGACTCTGTGGGAGGGCACGACATGGCAGGCGAGCCGGAAAATCGCTGAATCATGGCCTCACTTGTGTTCTTCCCACCTTGAACGTTCCTGATGTCAGCCTGCTCATCCTCGCCTTCTGGCTGCCCAGGATCTGCATTTGAGTCAACATTTGTGTCCTCTTCTGATCCAGGTTCATCAGCCATAGCGTCATCCTGGTACAGAGGTTCACCCCTGGAGAGAGTGAGATTAAGAAAAGGACAGCAGGCAGCACGGTGGCGCAGAGGGTTAGCACTGCGGTTTCACAGCGCCGAGGTCCCAGGTTCGATCCAGGCCCTGGGCCACTGTCCGTGTGGAGTTTGCACATTCTCCCCGTGTTTGCATGGGTTTTGCCCCCACAACCCAAAAATGTTCAAGCTAGGTGGATTGGAAACGCTAAATTGCCCCTTAATTGAAAAAAATGAATTGGGTACTCAAAATTTATATTAAAAAAACAGAAAAAAAGAAAAAAAAAGAAAAGCACAGCAGACACAACAATGAGTGATACCCGCTCAGGTGAATACTGCAGGATGCCCCCTGATGGATCCAGACATTGGAACATTATCTCCAACAAACCAATGATCCTCTCCACTCGTCCCTTGTAGATACATGGCAGTGGTTGTATCTTTCCTCTGCCTCTGCACTCAGCACCTTACAAGCGTCATCAGCCACCTATTCAGTGGATACCCCTTGTCACCAATCAGCCACCTTTAATAAGAATACGGGAGTCCACACCGAGTAAAAATAAGAAATAAATTTTATTTACAAACTATAAATATACACACCCCGGTAGACCACTTCCGGGTGCCTGCTCGGTCGGTGCTTTACTGACCGACCTTATGTACATTGGGCAATTGAGATACCCTGCCCCTAGCAGGGGAGCTCGTACTCCTCAAGGAGCACGGGGAAGACAAGTGTTCCCACCGCTTAGGTTCCATGCGGGATATTACATTCCTCTCCTCCAAAGTCCGAAGACCCACCTCGACGAGCGGTGGGATGGAGAAGGAGGAGCAGTTGGAGGACATCAGCTCCAATAAGTCCTCAAGGAGTTGATGTGCCAGATCAGTCGACTTGTACTGCACCAGTGAATGCCGTCGGCGGCAGGAATGATCGTCAGGAGGTGGCTGAACTGCAGAGTGGCCGTCCAAGACCTCCGAGGTCTGTGTCTCCATCTCAAAGTCAGATGACACAATGTTGGGCATGTTGGTGTCGAGAGAGACTGGAGACACCATAGCAGACGGGTTTGGCAATGGAGCCAGAGGATTCGGGACAGGTTTCTTCCAAGGAACCTCACGAGGGAGCAACCTCCGTGAGCGAATATGATCCAGGTGTCATTTCATTAGTTGCCCCCGGACCCGAACCTGGTAAGAGACTGTTCCCGTTTGATGGACAACAATCCCAGAGAGGCAGCAAATGCCGTTGTTGAAGTTACGAACGAACACCATGTCGTCAGTTGCAAAGTGGCGAAGAGGTCGATGTCAAACCTGGCAACACCCTTGCAAATCTTGGTTACAACACACTGATGTCTGGTAGAATCAAACTCAATCGTGTACAAAGTCTATGACCCAATAACATCTCAGCCAGGGCTACCCTAGTTACTGAGTGCTATGTGGTCCTGTACAAGAATAGAAATCTTGCCAGTCTTGTGTCCATCGAGCCAGATATCTGTTTTTTGAGCCCCAGTTTAACTGTCTGCACAGCTCTCTCTGCCAAACCATTCAATGCCAGATGGCACGGGGAGGAGGGGATGTGGCAAATCCTGTTGCTATTCACAAAAGCAGGAAATGAGTACTGTTGTGTCCTCTATTTTGCTCTACCTGAATGGCTTGGATGCATAGTGTTGAATAAAAAATACAGAGATTTGTTAACAAACAAAACTATAAATTTATTTACACTACTAAGATTCCTTCACATTCCTAAAGTAGAAGGTTTCTATAGTAAACTATGCTATCTCTAACTACAGAACTCTAAAGTACAATTGCTCTCTCTCTCATGTCTCACTGTCTTATCCAGGTTCCCCAAGTCACATGATATATATATGACTGTTCTGTGGTTCCCTCTGATGGTGAGAAACATTTTCATTAACTTGTTAACTCTTTACATCCCAGTCAATATACATATCATGACATCCCCTTTTTTTTCATAGATGTTTGGAGATTTCTAGAGTAAGAAGCATTGTATGTTCTTTACATGTAATTGAGTACTGAAATTGTACAGTAGTTAACTTTTTAAAAACTTTTTACAATCCACAAATTGAGTCTGTACTCAGTATTCACTGTTGCAGTGTGTTACAGTACCATGTTTGTTGTCTGATGTGTTTTTTTTCTGTGCTTGTGGTGTCGATTTTGTATTTCCTTTGACATCAAAACCTGTTCGCTATCTGTTTTTTTAACAAGGACCAACTCTTCGAGACTGCTGGAACGTCGTTGTTTCTTTCCAAACAATGTACCATGTTGGAATTTTCCACTCCTGTTCTTCCTGACATTGGTGCCATTAGGCGTGAATTTTGTATTACCTACACATGCATTTGGCCATGTTACCTCGACCTGTAGTTGTGTTTCGCACACTGTCCTGCAGTCCCTTGCTCGGTTGCCATCTGGATTGCTTTCCAGACTGTATGGTCTGTCAAGTGTGATTGCGAGTTCAAATACCTGTCATTGCATTGGATTGTGCTGTTCAATTGTCCTTCGATTTCACAGCCATACCTTTCTGTACAGTCTGTTGTGCCGTAGTGACTTTTTGTGTGCTCAAGATCCGTTCCTTTTAGCTTGCTTGATTAATTTTCAACCATTATACCATCAGTGTCCTTTCTATTATCTGATGTTTCGCTGCACTTTAGGATCTCAGGTTCCTCTGGATGATCTGATGTATAGTTGAGCTCTTGGTGCTTCTCATCTGGAGTCAACATCTCCCAGATGTCATTTTCTTCTTGGCTTTTTACGATTGATGCGCTCTCAATTGATCTGATTACTGTTTCACTTTCATTGGTATGTTCTTGTTGGTTGTTCACAATTGATGTGTTCTCAGTTGATATGTTCACTGTTGCACTCTGATTGTCAGCTTTTGTACAGTCCTGTTGTGATCTGTCAGTCTCACTTTTGTCCTGCACAGCTTGTATGCTACTTGTGATCACTTTTTCACTCATCGCAAATAAAGTGGATAGACCTTCATAGTCTTCTTCGTGTTGCTCATTACCTGTTTCTTCACTGTTGCCCTTACTGGCAAATACAGTGGGTAGACTTTCAGAGACTTTTTTTTCTGGCTCAGCAAATATATGTGATAGACCTTCATAGTCTGCTCCTTCTGGCTCAGGAATTAAACTAGATAGACTGTCATAGTCTCCTTCTGGCTCGACAAATAAATTAGAGAGACACTCATAGTCTTCCTCTTCTTGTTGTTCATTTGTCAGATTACTCTGTCACCCAATGTCGCAATGATCTGCTACTCCATTAATGTATTGGATTCATCTACCTTTGGTAGAGTGGTATTTAGATATATACAAGCGTGTTGCTAACGGAATGATCAGTTATGCCGAATATTTCTCCCATCTCTGAATAATAGACTGCAATGTATGAGTTACCTTCTGTATTCTCATATTGGTTAAAATTGGCTTCTTCTTTCACTGCTCTCTTTCTGGAGTCTTTCATTGCTCTCTTTGTGGAGCCTTTCACTGCTCTCTTTCTGGAGTCTTTCACTGCTCTCTTTCTGGAGTCTTTCATTGCTCTCTTTGTGGAGTCTTTCACGGCTCTCTTTCTGAAGTCTTTCAGTGCTCTCTTTCTGGAGTCGTTCATTGCTTTCATTTTGGATTCTTTCACTGCTCTCTTTCTGAAGTCTTTCACAGCTCCATTTTTGGAGGCTTTCACTGCTCTCTTTCTGGATCCTTTCATTGCTCAATTTTTGGAGTCTTTCACTGCTCTCTTTCTGGAGCTTTTCATTGTTCACTTTCTGGAGTCTTTCACTGCTCTCTTTCTTGAGTATTTCATTGCTCTCTTTTTGGAGACTTTCATTGCTCTCTTTCAGGAGTCTTTCACAGCTCCGTTTCTAGAGTATTTCTTGATCTCTCTCTGGAGTCTTTCATGGATCTCTTTCTGGAGTCTTTTATTGCTCTCTTTCAGGAGTCTTTCACGGCTCCGTTTCGAGAGTATTTCTTGATCTCTCTCTCTGGATTCTTTCACTGCTCTCTTTCTGAAGTCTTTCACTGCTCTCTTCTGGAGTCTTTTATTGCACCCTTTTTGGAGTCTTTCATTGCTCTCTTTTTGGACTCTTTCATTGCTCTCTTTCTGGAGTCTTTCACTGCTCTCTTTCTGGAGTATTTCACGGTTCTCTTTTTGAGTCTTTCATTGCTCTCTTTTTGGAGACTTTCATTGCTCTCTTTCTGGAGTCTTTCACTGCTCTCCCTCTGGAGTCTTTCTTGCTCTCTTTCTGGAGTCTTTCATTTCTCTCTTTTTAGAGTCTTTCATTGCTCTCTTTCTGAAGTCTTTCACGGCTCGCTTTCTGGAGTCTCTCTCTGCTCTCTTTCTGGAGTCTTTTATTGCTCTCTTTTTGGTGTCTTTCATTGCTCTCTTTTTTGAGTCTTTTATTGCTCTCTTTGTGGAGTCTTTCACTGCTCTCCTTCTGGAGTCATTCATTGTTCTCTTTTTGGATTATTTTGCTGCTCTCTTTCTGAAGTCTTTCACAGCACTCTTTTTGGAGTCTTTCACTGTTCTCTTTCTGGGGTCTTTAACTGCTCTCTTTCGGGAGCCTTTCATTACTCAATTTCTGGAGTCTTTCACAGCTCTCTTTTTGAGTCTTTCATTCCTCTCTTTTTGGAGTATTTCATTGCTCTCTTTCTGGAATCTTTCACGGCTCGCTTTCTGGAGTCTTTCAATGCTCTCTTTCTGGAGTCTTTCACTGCTCTCTTTCTGGAGTCATTCATTGCTCTCTTCTGGAGTCTTTTATTGCTCCCTTTATGGAGTCTTTCATTGCTCTCTTTTTGGACTTTTTCACTGCTCTCTTTCTGGAGTCTATCACGGCTCCCTTTTTGAGTCTTTCATTCCTCTCTTTTTGGAGTCATTCATTACTCTCTTTGTGGAGTCTTTCACGTCTCTCTTTCTGGACTCTTTCACCAGTTTCTTTCTGGAGTCATTCATTGCTCACTTTTTGGATTCTTTCACTGCTCTCTTTCTGAAGTCTTTCACTGCTCTCTTCTGGAGTCTTTTATTGCTCCCTTTTTTGAGTCTTTCATTGCTCTCTTTTTGGACTCTTTCATTGCTCTCTTTCTGGAGTCTTTCACTGCTCTCTTTCTGGTGTCTTTCACAGCTCTCTTTTTGAGTCTTTCATTGCTGTCTTTTTGGTGTCTTTCATTGCTCCCTTTCTGGAGTCTTTCACGGCTCTCTTCTGGAGTCTTTTATTGCTCTCTTTTTGGATTCTTTCACAGCTCTCTTTCTGGAGTCTTTCACTGCTTTCTTTCGGGAGCCTTTCATTGCTCTCTTTTTGGATTCTTTCACTGCTCTCTTTCTGAAGTCTTTCACTGCTCTCTTCTGGAGTCTTTTATTGCTCCCTTTTTGGAGTCTTTCATTGCTCTCTTTTTGAACTCTTTCACTACTCTCTTTCTGGAGTCTATCGCGGCTCCCTTTTTGAGTCTTTCATTCCTCTCTTTTTGGAGTATTTCATTGCTCTCTTTCTGGAATCTTTCACGGCTCGCTTTCTGGAGTCTTTCAATGCTCTCTTTCTGGAGTCTTTCACTGCTCTCTTTCTGGAGTCATTCATTGCTCTCTTCTGGAGTCTTTTATTGCTCCCTTTATGGAGTCTTTCATTGCTCTCTTTTTGGACTCTTTCACTGCTCTCTTTCTGGAGTCTATCACGGCTCCCTTTTTGAGTCTTTCATTCCTCTCTTTTTGGAGTCATTCATTACTCTCTTTGTGGAGTCTTTCACGTCTCTCTTTCTGGACTCTTTCACCAGTTTCTTTCTGGAGTCATTCATTGCTCTCTTTTTGGATTCTTTCACTGCTCTCTTTCTGAAGTCTTTCACTGCTCTCTTCTGGAGTCTTTTATTGCTCCCTTTTTTGAGTCTTTCATTGCTCTCTTTTTGGACTCTTTCATTGCTCTCTTTCGGGAGTCTTTCACTGCTCTCTTTCTGGTGTCTTTCACAGCTCTCTTTTTGAGCCTTTCATTGCTGTCTTTTTGGTGTCTTTCATTGCTCCCTTTCTGGAGTCTTTCACGGCTCTCTTCTGGAGTCTTTTATTGCTCTCTTTTTGGATTCTTTCACTGCTCTCTTTCTGGAGTCTTTCACTGCTTTCTTTCGGGAGCCTTTCATTGCTCACTTTTTGGAGTCTTTCGCTGCTTTCTCTCTGGAGCCTTTCATTGTTCTCCTTCTGGAGTCTTACACTGCTCTCTTTCTGGAGTCTTTCATTGCTCTCTTTATGGAGTCTTTCATGGATCTCTTTCTGGAGTCTTTCACGGCTCTCTTTTTGAGTCTTTCATTGCTCTCTTTTTGGAGCCTTTCACTGCCCTCTTTCGGTAGTCTTTCACTGCTCGATTTCTGGAGTCTTTTATTGCTCTCTTTTTGGATTCTTTCATGGATCTCTTTCTGGAGTCTTTCACGGCTCCCTTTTTGTGTCTTTCATTGCTCTCTTTTTGGAGCCTTTCACTGCCCTCTTTCTGGAGTCTTTAATTGCTCGATTTCTGGTGTCTTTGATTGCTCTCTTTTTGGAGTCTTTCATTGCTCGCTTTCTGGAGTCTGTCACTGCTCTTTTTCTGGAGTCATTCATTGTTCTCTTTGTGGAGTCTTTCACGTCTCTCTTTCTGGACTCTTTCACCAGTTTCTTTCTGGAGTCATTCATTGCTCTCTTTTTGGATTCTTTCACTGCTCTCTTTCTGAAGTCATTCACTGCTCTCTTCTGGAGTCTTTTATTGCTCCCTTTTTTGAGTCTTTCATTGCTCTCTTTTTGGACTCTTTCATTGCTCTCTTTCTAGAGTCTTTTATTGCTCCCTTTTTTGAGTCTTTCAGTGCTCTCTTTTTGGACTCTTTCATTGCTCTCTTTCTGGAGTCTTTCACTGCTCTCTTTCTGGTGTCTTTCACAGCTCTCTTCTGGAGTCTTTTATTGCTCTCTTTTTGGATTCTTTCATTGATCTCTTTCTGGAGTCTTTCACTGCTTTCTTTCGGGAGCCTTTCATTGCTCACTTTTTGGAGTCTTTCGCTGCTCTCTCTCTGGAGCCTTTCATTGTTCTCCTTCTGGGGTCTTACACTGCTCTCTTTCAGGAGTCTTTCATTGCTCTCTTTATGGAGTCTTTCATGGATCTCTTTCTGGAGTCTTTCACGGCTCTCTTTTTGAGTCTTTCATTGCTCTCATTTTGGAGCCTTTCACTGCCCTCTTTCTGGAGTCTTTCACTGCTCTCTTTCTGGAGCCTTTCACGGCTCTCTTTCTGGAGTCTTTCACTGTTCTCTTTTAGGAGTCTTTCATTGCTCTCTTTTTGGAGTCCTTCATTGCTCTCTTTCTGGAGTCTTTCACGGGTCTCTTTCTGGAGTCTTTCTTGCTCTCTTTCTGGAGACTTTCCTGGATCACTTTCTGGAGCTTTTCACTGCTCTCTTTCTGGAGTATTCATTGCTCTCTTTCAGGAGTCTTTCACAGCTCTCTTTCTGGAGTCTTTCACTGCTCTCTTTTTGGGTCTTTCATTGCTCTCTTTCTGGAGTCTTCCTTGCTCTTTTTCTGGAGTCTTTCACTGCTCTCTTTCTGGAGTCTTTCACGGCTCTCTTCTGGAGTCTTTTATTGCTCTCTTTCTGGAGTCTTTCATTGCTCTCTTTCTGGAGTCTTTCACAGCTCACTTTTTGAGTCTTTCATTCCTCTCTTTTTGGAGTCTTTCATTGCACTCTTTCTGGAACCATTCACTGCTCTCTTTCAAGAGTTTTTCACGGCTCACTTTCTGGCGTTGCTCTCTTTGTGGAGTCTTTCACGGTTCTCTTTCTGGACTCTTGCACTGCTCTCATTCTGGAGTCATTCATTGCTCTCTTCTGGAGTCTTTTATTGCTCCGTTTTTGGAGTCTTTCATTGCTCTCTTTTTGGACTCTTTCATTGCTCTCTTTCTGGAGTCTTTCACTGCCTTCTTTCTGGAGTCTTTCACAACTCTCTTTTTGAGTCTTTCATTGCTGTCTTTTTGGAGTCTTTCATTGCTTCCTTTCTGGAGTCTTTCACGGCTCTCTTCTGGAGTCTTTTATTGCTCTCTTTTTGGAGTCTTTCGTTGCTCTCTTTTTGGACTCTTTCATTGCTCTCTTTCTGGAGTCTTTCACTGCTCTCTTTCTGGAGTCTTCCACTGCTCTCCTCCTGGAGTCTTTCTTCCTCTCTTTCTGGAGTCTTTCATTGCTCTCTTTTTAGAGTCTTTCATTGCTCTCTATCTGGAATCTTTCACGGCTTGCTTTCTGGAGTTTCTCACTGCTCTCATTCTGGAGTCTTCATTGCTCGCTTTTTGGTATCTTTCATTGCCCTCTTTTTGGAGTCTACCATTGCTCTATTTCTGCAGTCTTTCACGGCTCTCTTTCTGGAGTCTGTCACCTCTCTCTTTCTGGAGTCTTTCATTGCTCTCTTTGTGGAGTCTTTCACGGCTCTCTTTTTGAGTCTTTCAGTGCTCTCTTTCTGGAGTCGTTCATTGCTCTCTTTTTGAAGTCTTTCACAGCTCCATTTTTGGAGTTTTTCACGGCTCTCTTTCTGTATTCTTCACGGCTCTCTTTTTGAGTCTTTCATAGCTCTCTTTTTGGAGTCTTTCACAGCTCTCTTTCTGGAATCTTTCACGGTTCTCTTTTTGAGTCTTTCATTGCTCTCTTTTTGGAGTGTTTCATTGCTCTCTTTCTGGAGTCTTCCACTGCTCTCCTTCTGGAGTCTTTCTTGCTCTCTTTCTGGAGTCTTTCATTGCTCTCTTTTTAGAATCTTTCATTGCTCTCTTTCTAGAGTCTTCCACGGCTCGCTTTCTGAAGTCTCTCACTGATCACTTGCTGGAGTCTTCATTGTTCTCTTTCAGGAGTCTTTCACTGCTCTCTTTCTGGAGTCTTTTATAGCTCTCTTTTTGGAGTCTTTCATTGCTCTCTTTTTGGACTCTTTCATTGCTCTCTTTTTGGAGCCTTTCACTGCCCTCTTTCTGTAGTCTTTCACTGCTCGATTTCTGGAGTCTTTTATTGCTCTCTTTTTGGATTCTTTCATGGATCTCTTTCTGGAGTCTTTCACGGCTCTCTTTTTGAGTCTTTCATTGCTCTCTTTTTGGAGCCCTTCACTGCCCTCTTTCTGGAGTCTTTAATTGCTAGATTTCTGGAGTCTTTGATTGCTCTCTTTTTGGAGTCTCTCATTGCTCGCTTTCTGGAGTCTTTGATTGCTCTCTTTTTGGAGTCTTTCATTGCTCGCTTTCTGGAGTCTTTCACTGCTCTCTTTCTGGAGTCATTCATTGCTCTCTTTGTGGAGTCTTTCACGTCTCTCTTTCTGGACTCTTTCACTGCTCTCTTCTGGAGTCTTTTATTGCTCCCTTTTTTGAGTCTTTCATTGCTCTATTTTTGGACTCTTTCATTGCTCTCTTTCTGGAGTCTTTCACTGCTCTCTTTCTGGTGTCTTTCACAGCTCTCTTTTTGAGTCTTTCATTGCTGTCTTTTTGGTGTCTTTCATTGCTCCCTTTCTGGAGTCTTTCACGGCTCTCTTCTGGAGTCTTTTATTGATCTCTTTTTGGATTCTTTCACTGCTCTCTTTCTGGAGTCTTTCACTGCTTTCTTTCGGGAGCCTTTCATTGCTCACTTTTTGGAGTCTTTCGCTGCTCTCTCTCTGGAGCGTTTCATTGTTCTCCTTCTGGAGTCTTACACTGCTCTCTTTCTGGAGTCTTTCATTGCTCTCTTTATGGAGTCTTTCATGGATCTCTTTCTGGAGTCTTTCACGGCTCTCTTTTTGAGTCTTTCATTGCTCTCTTTTTGGAGCCTTTCACTGCCCTCTTTCTGGAGTCTTTCACTGCTCTCTTTCTGGAGCCTTTCATGGCTCTCTTTCTGGAGTCTTTCACTGTTCTCTTTTAGGAGTCTTTCATTGCTCTCTTTTTGAGTCCTTCATTGCTCTCTTTCTGGAGTCTTTCACGTGTCTCTTTCTGGAGTCTTTCTTGCTCTCTTTCTGGAGACTTTCCTGGATCACTTTCTGGAGCTTTTCACTGCTCTCTTTCAGCAGTATTCGTTGCTCTCTTTCAGGAGTCTTTCACAGCTCTCTTTCTGGAGTCTTTCACTGCTCTCTTTTTGGGTCTTTCATTGCTCTCGTTCTGGAGTCTTTCTTGCTCTTTTTCTGAAGTCTTTCACGGCTCTCTTTCTGGAGTCTTTCACTGTTCTCTTTTTGGAGTCTTTCATTGCTCTCTTTTTGGACTCCTTCTTTGCTCTCTTTCTGGAGTATTTTACGGGTCTCTTTCTGGAGTCTTTCTTGCTCTCTTTCTGGAGACTTTCCTGGATCTCTTTCTGGAGCCTTTCACTGCTCTCTTTCTGGAGTATTCATTGCTCTCTTTCAGGATTCTTTCACAGCTCTCTTTCTGGAGTATTTCACTGCTCTCTTTTTGGGTCTTTCATTGCTCTCTTTCTGGAGTCTTCCTTGCTCTTTTTCTGGAGTCTTTCACTGCTCTCTTTCTGGAGTCTTTCACGGCTCTCTTCTGGAGTCTTTTATTGCTCTCTTTCTGGAGTCTTTCATTGCTCTCTTTCTGGAGTCTTTCACAGCTCACTTTTTGAGTCTTTCATTCCTCTCTTTTTGGAGTCTTTCATTGCACTCTTTCTGGAACCATTCACTGCTCTCTTTCAAGAGTTTTTCACGGCTCACTTTCTGGCGTTGCTCTCTTTGTGGAGTCTTTCGCGGTTCTCTTTCTGGACTCTTTCACTGCTCTCGTTCTGGAGTCATTCATTGCTCTCTTCTGGAGTCTTTTATTGCTCCGTTTTTGGAGTCTTTCATTGCTCTCTTTTTGGACTCTTTCATTGCTCACTTTCTGGAGTCTTTCACTGCCTTCTTTCTGGAGTCTTTCACGACTCTCTTTTTGAGTCTTTCATTGCTGCCTTTTTGGAGTCTTTCATTGCTTCCTTTCTGGAGTATTTCACGGCTCTCTTCTGGAGTCTTTTATTGCTCTCATTTTGGAGTCTTTCGTGGCTCTCTTTTTTGACTCTTTCATTGCTCTCTTTCTGGAGTCTTTCACTGCTCTCTTTCTGGAGACTTCCACTGCTCTCCTCCTGGAGTCTTTCTTGCTCTCTTTCTGAAGTCTTTCATTGCTCTCTTTTTAGAGTCTTTCATTGCTCTCTTTCTGGAATCTTTCACGGCTTGCTTTCTGGAGTTTCTCACTGCTCTCATTCTGGAGTCTTCATTGCTCGCTTTTTGGTATCTTTCATTGCCCTCTTTTTGGAGTCTACCATTGCTCTATTTCTGCAGTCTTTCACGGCTCTCTTTCTGGAGTCTTTCACCTCTCTCTTTCTGGAGTCTTACATTGCTCTCTTTGTGGAGTCTTTCACGGCTCTCTTTTTGAGTCTTTCAGTGCTCTCTTTCTGGAGTCGTTCATTGCTCTCTTTTTGAAGTCTTTCACAGCTCCATTTTTGGAGTTTTTCACGGCTCTCTTTCTGTATTCTTCACGGCTCTCTTTTTGAGTCTTTCATAGCTCTCTTTTTGGAGTCTTTCACAGCTCTCTTTCTGGAATCTTTCACGGTTCTCTTTTTGAGTCTTTCATTGCTCTCTTTTTGGAGTGTTTCATTGCTCTCTTTCTGGAGTCTTCCACTGCTCTCCTTCTGGAGTCTTTCTTGCTCTCTTTCTGGAGTCTTTCATTGCTCTCTTTTTAGAATCTTTCATTGCTCTCTTTCTAGAGTCTTCCACGGCTCGCTTTCTGAAGTCTCTCACTGATCACTTGCTGGAGTCTTCATTGTTCTCTTTCAGGAGTCTTTCACTGCTCTCTTTCTGGAGTCTTTTATAGCTCTCTTTTTGGAGTCTTTCATTGCTCTCTTTTTGGACTCTTTCATTGCTCTCTTTTTGGAGCCTTTCACTGCCCTCTTTCTGTAGTCTTTCACTGCTCGATTTCTGGAGTCTTTTATTGCTCTCTTTTTGGATTCTTTCATGGATCTCTTTCTGGAGTCTTTCACGGCTCTCTTTTTGAGTCTTTCATTGCTCTCTTTTTGGAGCCCTTCACTGCCCTCTTTCTGGAGTCTTTAATTGCTCGATTTCTAGAGTCTTTGATTGCTCTCTTTTTGGAGTCTCTCATTGCTCGCTTTCTGGAGTCTTTGATTGCTCTCTTTTTGGAGTCTTTCATTGCTCGCTTTCTGGAGTCTTTCACTGCTCTCTTTCTGGAGTCATTCATTGCTCTCTTTGTGGAGTCTTTCACGTCTCTCTTTCTGGACTCTTTCACTGCTCTCTTCTGGAGTCTTTTATTGCTCCCTTTTTTGAGTCTTTCATTGCTCTATTTTTGGACTCTTTCATTGCTCTCTTTCTGGAGTCTTTCACTGCTCTCTTTCTGGTGTCTTTCACAGCTCTCTTTTTGAGTCTTTCATTGCTGTCTTTTTGGTGTCTTTCATTGCTCCCTTTCTGGAGTCTTTCACGGCTCTCTTCTGGAGTCTTTTATTGATCTCTTTTTGGATTCTTTCACTGCTCTCTTTCTGGAGTCTTTCACTGCTTTCTTTCGGGAGCCTTTCATTGCTCACTTTTTGGAGTCTTTCGCTGCTCTCTCTCTGGAGCGTTTCATTGTTCTCCTTCTGGAGTCTTACACTGCTCTCTTTCTGGAGTCTTTCATTGCTCTCTTTATGGAGTCTTTCATGGATCTCTTTCTGGAGTCTTTCACGGCTCTCTTTTTGAGTCTTTCATTGCTCTCTTTTTGGAGCCTTTCACTGCCCTCTTTCTGGAGTCTTTCACTGCTCTCTTTCTGGAGCCTTTCATGGCTCTCTTTCTGGAGTCTTTCACTGTTCTCTTTTAGGAGTCTTTCATTGCTCTCTTTTTGGAGTCCTTCATTGCTCTCTTTCTGGAGTCTTTCACGTGTCTCTTTCTGGAGTCTTTCTTGCTCTCTTTCTGGAGACTTTCCTGGATCACTTTCTGGAGCTTTTCACTGCTCTCTTTCTGGAGTATTCATTGCTCTCTTTCAGGAGTCTTTCACAGCTCTCTTTCTGGAGTCTTTCACTGCTCTCTTTTTGGGTCTTTCATTGCTCTCTTTCTGGAGTCTTCCTTGCTCTTTTTCTGGAGTCTTTCACTGCTCTCTTTCTGGAGTCTTTCACGGCTCTCTTCTGGAGTCTTTTATTGCTCTCTTTCTGGAGTCTTTCATTGCTCTCTTTCTGGAGTCTTTCACAGCTCACTTTTTGAGTCTTTCATTCCTCTCTTTTTGGAGTCTTTCATTGCACTCTTTCTGGAACCATTCACTGCTCTCTTTCAAGAGTTTTTCACGGCTCACTTTCTGGCGTTGCTCTCTTTGTGGAGTCTTTCACGGTTCTCTTTCTGGACTCTTGCACTGCTCTCATTCTGGAGTCATTCATTGCTCTCTTCTGGAGTCTTTTATTGCTCCGTTTTTGGAGTCTTTCATTGCTCTCTTTTTGGACTCTTTCATTGCTCTCTTTCTGGAGTCTTTCACTGCCTTCTTTCTGGAGTCTTTCACAACTCTCTTTTTGAGTCTTTCATTGCTGTCTTTTTGGAGTCTTTCATTGCTTCCTTTCTGGAGTCTTTCACGGCTCTCTTCTGGAGTCTTTTATTGCTCTCTTTTTGGAGTCTTTCGTTGCTCTCTTTTTGGACTCTTTCATTGCTCTCTTTCTGGAGTCTTTCACTGCTCTCTTTCTGGAGTCTTCCACTGCTCTCCTCCTGGAGTCTTTCTTCCTCTCTTTCTGGAGTCTTTCATTGCTCTCTTTTTAGAGTCTTTCATTGCTCTCTATCTGGAATCTTTCACGGCTTGCTTTCTGGAGTTTCTCACTGCTCTCATTCTGGAGTCTTCATTGCTCGCTTTTTGGTATCTTTCATTGCCCTCTTTTTGGAGTCTACCATTGCTCTATTTCTGCAGTCTTTCACGGCTCTCTTTCTGGAGTCTGTCACCTCTCTCTTTCTGGAGTCTTTCATTGCTCTCTTTGTGGAGTCTTTCACGGCTCTCTTTTTGAGTCTTTCAGTGCTCTCTTTCTGGAGTCGTTCATTGCTCTCTTTTTGAAGTCTTTCACAGCTCCATTTTTGGAGTTTTTCACGGCTCTCTTTCTGTATTCTTCACGGCTCTCTTTTTGAGTCTTTCATAGCTCTCTTTTTGGAGTCTTTCACAGCTCTCTTTCTGGAATCTTTCACGGTTCTCTTTTTGAGTCTTTCATTGCTCTCTTTTTGGAGTGTTTCATTGCTCTCTTTCTGGAGTCTTCCACTGCTCTCCTTCTGGAGTCTTTCTTGCTCTCTTTCTGGAGTCTTTCATTGCTCTCTTTTTAGAATCTTTCATTGCTCTCTTTCTAGAGTCTTCCACGGCTCGCTTTCTGAAGTCTCTCACTGATCACTTGCTGGAGTCTTCATTGTTCTCTTTCAGGAGTCTTTCACTGCTCTCTTTCTGGAGTCTTTTATAGCTCTCTTTTTGGAGTCTTTCATTGCTCTCTTTTTGGACTCTTTCATTGCTCTCTTTTTGGAGCCTTTCACTGCCCTCTTTCTGTAGTCTTTCACTGCTCGATTTCTGGAGTCTTTTATTGCTCTCTTTTTGGATTCTTTCATGGATCTCTTTCTGGAGTCTTTCACGGCTCTCTTTTTGAGTCTTTCATTGCTCTCTTTTTGGAGCCCTTCACTGCCCTCTTTCTGGAGTCTTTAATTGCTAGATTTCTGGAGTCTTTGATTGCTCTCTTTTTGGAGTCTCTCATTGCTCGCTTTCTGGAGTCTTTGATTGCTCTCTTTTTGGAGTCTTTCATTGCTCGCTTTCTGGAGTCTTTCACTGCTCTCTTTCTGGAGTCATTCATTGCTCTCTTTGTGGAGTCTTTCACGTCTCTCTTTCTGGACTCTTTCACTGCTCTCTTCTGGAGTCTTTTATTGCTCCCTTTTTTGAGTCTTTCATTGCTCTATTTTTGGACTCTTTCATTGCTCTCTTTCTGGAGTCTTTCACTGCTCTCTTTCTGGTGTCTTTCACAGCTCTCTTTTTGAGTCTTTCATTGCTGTCTTTTTGGTGTCTTTCATTGCTCCCTTTCTGGAGTCTTTCACGGCTCTCTTCTGGAGTCTTTTATTGATCTCTTTTTGGATTCTTTCACTGCTCTCTTTCTGGAGTCTTTCACTGCTTTCTTTCGGGAGCCTTTCATTGCTCACTTTTTGGAGTCTTTCGCTGCTCTCTCTCTGGAGCGTTTCATTGTTCTCCTTCTGGAGTCTTACACTGCTCTCTTTCTGGAGTCTTTCATTGCTCTCTTTATGGAGTCTTTCATGGATCTCTTTCTGGAGTCTTTCACGGCTCTCTTTTTGAGTCTTTCATTGCTCTCTTTTTGGAGCCTTTCACTGCCCTCTTTCTGGAGTCTTTCACTGCTCTCTTTCTGGAGCCTTTCATGGCTCTCTTTCTGGAGTCTTTCACTGTTCTCTTTTAGGAGTCTTTCATTGCTCTCTTTTTGAGTCCTTCATTGCTCTCTTTCTGGAGTCTTTCACGTGTCTCTTTCTGGAGTCTTTCTTGCTCTCTTTCTGGAGACTTTCCTGGATCACTTTCTGGAGCTTTTCACTGCTCTCTTTCAGCAGTATTCGTTGCTCTCTTTCAGGAGTCTTTCACAGCTCTCTTTCTGGAGTCTTTCACTGCTCTCTTTTTGGGTCTTTCATTGCTCTCGTTCTGGAGTCTTTCTTGCTCTTTTTCTGAAGTCTTTCACGGCTCTCTTTCTGGAGTCTTTCACTGTTCTCTTTTTGGAGTCTTTCATTGCTCTCTTTTTGGACTCCTTCTTTGCTCTCTTTCTGGAGTATTTTACGGGTCTCTTTCTGGAGTCTTTCTTGCTCTCTTTCTGGAGACTTTCCTGGATCTCTTTCTGGAGCCTTTCACTGCTCTCTTTCTGGAGTATTCATTGCTCTCTTTCAGGATTCTTTCACAGCTCTCTTTCTGGAGTATTTCACTGCTCTCTTTTTGGGTCTTTCATTGCTCTCTTTCTGGAGTCTTCCTTGCTCTTTTTCTGGAGTCTTTCACTGCTCTCTTTCTGGAGTCTTTCACGGCTCTCTTCTGGAGTCTTTTATTGCTCTCTTTCTGGAGTCTTTCATTGCTCTCTTTCTGGAGTCTTTCACAGCTCACTTTTTGAGTCTTTCATTCCTCTCTTTTTGGAGTCTTTCATTGCACTCTTTCTGGAACCATTCACTGCTCTCTTTCAAGAGTTTTTCACGGCTCACTTTCTGGCGTTGCTCTCTTTGTGGAGTCTTTCGCGGTTCTCTTTCTGGACTCTTTCACTGCTCTCGTTCTGGAGTCATTCATTGCTCTCTTCTGGAGTCTTTTATTGCTCCGTTTTTGGAGTCTTTCATTGCTCTCTTTTTGGACTCTTTCATTGCTCACTTTCTGGAGTCTTTCACTGCCTTCTTTCTGGAGTCTTTCACGACTCTCTTTTTGAGTCTTTCATTGCTGCCTTTTTGGAGTCTTTCATTGCTTCCTTTCTGGAGTATTTCACGGCTCTCTTCTGGAGTCTTTTATTGCTCTCATTTTGGAGTCTTTCGTGGCTCTCTTTTTTGACTCTTTCATTGCTCTCTTTCTGGAGTCTTTCACTGCTCTCTTTCTGGAGACTTCCACTGCTCTCCTCCTGGAGTCTTTCTTGCTCTCTTTCTGAAGTCTTTCATTGCTCTCTTTTTAGAGTCTTTCATTGCTCTCTTTCTGGAATCTTTCACGGCTTGCTTTCTGGAGTTTCTCACTGCTCTCATTCTGGAGTCTTCATTGCTCGCTTTTTGGTATCTTTCATTGCCCTCTTTTTGGAGTCTACCATTGCTCTATTTCTGCAGTCTTTCACGGCTCTCTTTCTGGAGTCTTTCACCTCTCTCTTTCTGGAGTCTTACATTGCTCTCTTTGTGGAGTCTTTCACGGCTCTCTTTTTGAGTCTTTCAGTGCTCTCTTTCTGGAGTCGTTCATTGCTCTCTTTTTGAAGTCTTTCACAGCTCCATTTTTGGAGTTTTTCACGGCTCTCTTTCTGTATTCTTCACGGCTCTCTTTTTGAGTCTTTCATAGCTCTCTTTTTGGAGTCTTTCACAGCTCTCTTTCTGGAATCTTTCACGGTTCTCTTTTTGAGTCTTTCATTGCTCTCTTTTTGGAGTGTTTCATTGCTCTCTTTCTGGAGTCTTCCACTGCTCTCCTTCTGGAGTCTTTCTTGCTCTCTTTCTGGAGTCTTTCATTGCTCTCTTTTTAGAATCTTTCATTGCTCTCTTTCTAGAGTCTTCCACGGCTCGCTTTCTGAAGTCTCTCACTGATCACTTGCTGGAGTCTTCATTGTTCTCTTTCAGGAGTCTTTCACTGCTCTCTTTCTGGAGTCTTTTATAGCTCTCTTTTTGGAGTCTTTCATTGCTCTCTTTTTGGACTCTTTCATTGCTCTCTTTTTGGAGCCTTTCACTGCCCTCTTTCTGTAGTCTTTCACTGCTCGATTTCTGGAGTCTTTTATTGCTCTCTTTTTGGATTCTTTCATGGATCTCTTTCTGGAGTCTTTCACGGCTCTCTTTTTGAGTCTTTCATTGCTCTCTTTTTGGAGCCCTTCACTGCCCTCTTTCTGGAGTCTTTAATTGCTCGATTTCTAGAGTCTTTGATTGCTCTCTTTTTGGAGTCTCTCATTGCTCGCTTTCTGGAGTCTTTGATTGCTCTCTTTTTGGAGTCTTTCATTGCTCGCTTTCTGGAGTCTTTCACTGCTCTCTTTCTGGAGTCATTCATTGCTCTCTTTGTGGAGTCTTTCACGTCTCTCTTTCTGGACTCTTTCACTGCTCTCTTCTGGAGTCTTTTATTGCTCCCTTTTTTGAGTCTTTCATTGCTCTATTTTTGGACTCTTTCATTGCTCTCTTTCTGGAGTCTTTCACTGCTCTCTTTCTGGTGTCTTTCACAGCTCTCTTTTTGAGTCTTTCATTGCTGTCTTTTTGGTGTCTTTCATTGCTCCCTTTCTGGAGTCTTTCACGGCTCTCTTCTGGAGTCTTTTATTGATCTCTTTTTGGATTCTTTCACTGCTCTCTTTCTGGAGTCTTTCACTGCTTTCTTTCGGGAGCCTTTCATTGCTCACTTTTTGGAGTCTTTCGCTGCTCTCTCTCTGGAGCGTTTCATTGTTCTCCTTCTGGAGTCTTACACTGCTCTCTTTCTGGAGTCTTTCATTGCTCTCTTTATGGAGTCTTTCATGGATCTCTTTCTGGAGTCTTTCACGGCTCTCTTTTTGAGTCTTTCATTGCTCTCTTTTTGGAGCCTTTCACTGCCCTCTTTCTGGAGTCTTTCACTGCTCTCTTTCTGGAGCCTTTCATGGCTCTCTTTCTGGAGTCTTTCACTGTTCTCTTTTAGGAGTCTTTCATTGCTCTCTTTTTGGAGTCCTTCATTGCTCTCTTTCTGGAGTCTTTCACGTGTCTCTTTCTGGAGTCTTTCTTGCTCTCTTTCTGGAGACTTTCCTGGATCACTTTCTGGAGCTTTTCACTGCTCTCTTTCAGCAGTATTCGTTGCTCTCTTTCAGGAGTCTTTCACAGCTCTCTTTCTGGAGTCTTTCACTGCTCTCTTTTTGGGTCTTTCATTGCTCTCTTTCTGGAGTCTTTCTTGCTCTTTTTCTGGAGTCTTCCACTGCTCTCCTTCTGGAGTCTTTCTTGCTCTCTTTCTGGGGTCTTTCATTGCTCTCTTTTTAGAATCTTTCATTGCTCTCTTTCTGGAGTCTTCCACGGCTCGCTTTCTGAAGTCTCTCACTGATCACTTGCTGGAGTCTTCATTGTTCTCTTTCAGGAGTCTTTCACTGCTCTCTTTCTGGAGTCTTTTATAGCTCTCTTTTTGGAGTCTTTCATTGCTCTCTTTTTGGACTCTTTCATTGCTCTCTTTCTGGAGTCTTTCACTGCTCTCTTTGTGGAGTCTTTCACAGCTCACTTTTTGAGTCTTTCATTCCTCTCTTTTTGGAGTGTTTCATTGCTCTCTTTCAGGAGTCTTTCACTGCTCTCTTTCTGGAGTCTTTTGTTGCTCGCTTTTTGGTGTCATTCATTGCTCTCTTTTGGGAGTCAACCATTGCTCTATTTCTGGAGTCTTTCAAGGCTCTCCTTCTGGAGTCTTTCTGCTCTCTCTTTCTGGAGTCTTTCATTGCTCTCTTTGTGGAGTCTTTCGTGGCTCTGTTTTTGTGTCTTTCAGTGCTCTCTTTCTGGAGTCGTTCATTGCTTTCTTTTTGGATTTTTTCACTTCCCTCTTTTTGAAGTCTTTCACTGCTCCATTTTTGGAGTTTTTCACGGCTCTCTTTCTGTATTCTTCACGGCTCTCTTTTTTGAGTCTTTCGTTGCTCTCTTTTTGGAGTCCTTCACTGCTCACTTTTTGAGTCTTTCATTCCTCTCTTTTTGGAATCTTTCGTTGCTCTCTTTCTGGAACCTTTCACAGCTCGCTTTCTGGAGTCTTTCACTGGTCTCTTTCTGGAGTCTTTCACGGCTCACTTTCTGGAGTCATTCGTTGCTCTCTTTGTGGCGTCTTTCACGGCTCTCTTTCTGGACTCTTTCACTGCTCTCTTTCTGCAGTCATTCATTAATCTCTTCTGGAGTCTTTTATTGCTCCCTTTTTGAAGTCTTTCATTGCTCTCTTTTTTGACTCTTTCATTGCTCTCTTTCTGGAGTCTTTCACTGCTCTCTTTCTGGAGTCTTCCACTGCTCTCCTCCTGGAGTCTTTCTTACTCTCTTTCTGGAGTCTTTCATTGCTCTCTTTTTAGAGTCTTTCATTGCTCTCTTTCTGGAATCTTTCACGGCTCGCTTTCTGGAGTTTCTCACTGCTCTCATTCTGGAGTCTTCATTGCTCGCTTTTTGGTATCTTTCATTGCCCTCTTTTTGGAGTCTACCATTGCTCTATTTCTGCAGTCTTTCATGGCTCTCTTTCTGGAGTCTTTCACCTCTCTCTTTCTGGAGTCTTTCATTGCTCTCTTTGTGGAGTCTTTCACGGCTCTCTTTTTGAGTCTTTCAGTGCTCTCTTTCTGGAGTCGTTCATTGCTCTCTTTTTGAAGTCTTTCACAGCTCCATTTTTGGAATTTTTCACGGCTCTCTTTCTGTATTCTTCACGGCTCTCTTTTTTGAGTCTTTCATTCCTCTCTTTTTGGAATCTTTCGTTGCTCTCTTTCTGGAACCATTCACAGCTCGCTTTCTGGAGTCTTTCACTGGTCTCTTTCTGGAGACTTTCACGGCTCACTTTCTGGAGTCATTCGTTGCTCTCTTTGTGGAGTCTTTCACGGCTCTCTTTCTGGACTCTTTCACTGCTCTCTTCCTGCAGTCATTCATTGCTCTCTTCTGGAGTCTTTTATTGCTCCCTTTTTGAAGTCTTTCATTGCTCTCTTTTTTGACTCTTTCATTGCTCTCTTTCTGGAGTCTTTCACTGCTCTCTTTCTGGAGTCTTTCACAACTCTCTTTTTGAGTTTTACATTGCTGACTTTTTGGAGTCTTTCATTGCTCACTTTTTGGAGTCTTTCATTGCTCTCTTTCTGGAGTCTTTCATTGCTCTCTTTCTGGAATCTATCATTGCTCTCGTTCTGGAGTCTTTCATTGCTCTCTTTCTGGAGTCTTTCATTGCTCTCTTTCTGGAGCCTTTCATTGCTCTCTTTTTTGAGTCTTTTATTGCTCTCTTTGTGGAGTCTTTCACTGCTCTCTTTCTGGAGTCATTCATTGCTCTCTTTTTGGATTCTTTCACTGCACTCTTTCTGAAGTCTTTCACAGCTCTCTTTTTGGAGTCTTTAACTGCTCGGTTTCTGGAGTCTTTCAGTGCTCTCTTTCGGGATCCTTTCATTACTCACTTTTTGGAGTCTTTCACAGCTCTCTTTTTGGAGTCTTTCATTGCTCTCTTTTTGGACACTTTCATTGCTCTCTTTCTGGAGTCTTTCACTGCTCTCTTTCTGGAGTCTTTCACGGCTCACTTTTTGAGTCTTTCATTCCTCTCTTTTTGGACTCTTTCACTGCTCTCTTTCTGGAGTCTTTCACGGCTCACTTTCTGGAGTCATTCGTTGCTCTCTTCTGGAGTCTTCTATTGCTCCCTTTTTGGAGTCTTTCATTGCTCTCTTTTTTGACTCTTTCATTGCTCTCTTTCTGGAGTCTTTCACTGCTCTCTTTCTGGAGTCTTTCACGGATCTCTTTTTGTGTCTTTCATTGCTGTCTTTTTGAGGTGTTTCATTGCTCTCTTTCTGGAGTCTTCCACTGCTCTCCTTCTGGAGTCTTTTTTGCTCTCTTTCTGGAGTCTTTCACAGCTCGCTTTCTGGAGTCTCTCACTGCTCACTTTCCGGAGTCTTCATTGCTCTCTTTCAGGAGTCTTTCACTGCTCTCTTTCTGGAGTCTTTTGTTGCTCGCTTTTTGGTGTCTTTCATTGCTCTCTTTTTGGAGTCTACCATTGCTCTATTTCTGGAGTCTTTCAGTGCTCTCTTTCTGGAGTCGTTCATTGCTTTCTTTTTGGATTCTTTCTATGCTCTCTTTTTGAAGTCTTTCACAGCTCCATTTTTGGAATTCTTCACTGCTCTCTTTCTGTATTCTTTCACGGCTCTCTTTTTGAGTCTTTATTAGCTCTCTTTTTGGAGTCTTTCACTGCTCTCTTTCTGGAATCTTTCACGGTTCTCTTTGTGAGTCTTTCATTGCTCCTCTTTCTGGAGTGTTTCATTGCTCTCTTTCTGGAGTCTTCCACTGCTCTCCTTCTGGAGTCTTTCTTGCTCTCTTTCTGGAGTCTTTCATTGCTCTCTTTTTAGAGTCTTTCATTGCTCTCTTTCTGGAGTCTTTCACGGCTCGCTTTCCAGAGTCTCTCACTGCTCTCTTTCTGGAGTCTTCATTGCTCTCTTTCAGGAGTCTTTCACTGCTCTCTTTCTGGAGTCTTTTGTTGCTCACTTTTTGGTGTCTTTCATTGCTCTCTTTTTGGAGTCTACCAATGCTCTATTTCTGGAGTCTTTCACGGCTCTCTTTCTGGAGTCTTTCACCTCTCTCTTTCTGGAGTCTTTCATTGCTCTCTTTGTGGAGTCTTTCACGGCTCTCTTTCTGGATTTTTTCACTGCTCTCTTTCTGAAGTCTTTCACAGCTCAATTTTTGGAGTCTTTCATTGCTCTCTTTCTGTCGTCTTTCACGGCTCTCTTTTTGAGTCTCTCAGTGCTCTCTTTCTGGAGTCGTTCATTGCTTTCTTTTTGGATTCTTTCACTGCTCTCTTTCTGAAGCCTTTCACAGTTCTCTTTCTGGAGTCTTTCACTGCTCTCTGGAGTCTTTAACGACTCTCTTTTTGAGTCTTTCATTGCTGTCTTTTTGGAGTCTTTCATTGCTCACTTTTTGGAGTCTTTCATTGCTCTCTTTCTGGAGTCTTTCATTCTCTCTTTCTGGAGTCTTTCATTGCTCTCTTTCTGGAGCCTTTCATTGCTCACTTTTTGGAGTCTGTCATTGCTCTCTTTTTGGAGTCTTTCATTGCTCTCTTTGTGGAGTCTTTCACAGCTCTCTTTTTGGAGTCTCTAACTGCTCTGTTTCTGGAGTCTTTCACTGCTCTCTTTCGGGATCCTTTCATTAATCACTTTTTGAAGTCTTTCACAGCTCTCTTTTTGGAGTCTTTTATTGCTCTCTTTTTGGAGTCTTTCATTGCTCCCTTTTTGGACTCTTTCATTGCTCTCTTTCTGGAGTCTTTCACTGCTCTATTTCTGGCGTCTTTCACGGCTCACTTTTTGAGTCTTTCATTCCTCTCGTTTTGGAGTCTCTCATTGTTCTCTTTCTGGAACCTTTCATAGCTCGCTTTCTGGAGTTTTTCACTGCTCTCTTTCTGGAGTCTTTCACGGCTCACTTTCTGGAGTCATTCGTTGCTCTCTTTGTGGAGTCTTTCACGGCTCTCTTTCTGGACTCTTTCACTGCTCTCTTTCTGGAGTCATTCATTGCTCTCTTCTGGAGTCTTCTATTGCTCCTTTTTTGAAGTCTTTCATTGCTCTCTTTTTGGACTCTTTCACTGCTCTCTTTCTGGAGTCTTTCACGGTTCTCTTTTTGAGTCTTTCATTGCTGTCTTTTTGAAGTGTTTCATTGCTCTCTTTCTGGAGTCTTCCACTGCTCTCCTTCTGGAGTCTTTCTTGCTCTCTTTCTGGAGTCTTTCACAGCTCGCTTTCTGGAGTCTCTCACTGCTCACTTTCTGGAGTCTTCATTGCTCTCTTTCAGGAGTCTTTCACTGCTCTCTTTCTGGAGTCTTTTGTTGCTCGCTTTTTGGTGTCTTTCATTGCTCTCTTTTTGGAGTCTACCATTGCTCTATTTCTGGGGTCTTTCACGGCTCTCTTTTTGAGTCTTTCAGTGCTCTGTTTCTGGAGTCGTTCATTGCTTTCTTTTTGTATTCTTTCACTGCTCTCTTTTTGAAGTCTTTCACAGCTCCATTTTTGGAATTTTTCACGGCTCTCTTTCTGTATTCTTCACGGCTCTCTTTTTTCAGTCTTTCATTCCTCTCTTTTTGGAATCTTTCGTTGCTCTCTTTCTGGAACCATTCACAGCTCGCTTTCTGGAGTCTTTCACTGGTCTCTTTCTGGAGACTTTCACGGCTCACTTTCTGGAGTCATTCGTTGCTCTCTTTGTGGAGTCTTTCACGGCTCTCTTTCTGGACTCTTTCACTGCTCTCTTCCTGCAGTCTTTCATTGCTCTCTTTCTGGAATCTTTCACGGCTCGCTTTCTGGAGTTTCTCACTGCTCTCATTCTGGAGTCTTCATTGCTCGCTTTTTGGTATCTTTCATTGCCCTCTTTTTGGAGTCTACCATTGCTCTATTTCTGCAGTCTTTCATGGCTCTCTTTCTGGAGTCTTTCACCTCTCTCTTTCTGGAGTCTTTCATTGCTCTCTTTGTGGAGTCTTTCACGGCTCTCTTTTTGAGTCTTTCAGTGCTCTCTTTCTGGAGTCGTTCATTGCTCTCTTTTTGAAGTCTTTCACAGCTCCATTTTTGGAATTTTTCACGGCTCTCTTTCTGTATTCTTCACGGCTCTCTTTTTTGAGTCTTTCATTCCTCTCTTTTTGGAATCTTTCGTTGCTCTCTTTCTGGAACCATTCACAGCTCGCTTTCTGGAGTCTTTCACTGGTCTCTTTCTGGAGACTTTCACGGCTCACTTTCTGGAGTCATTCGTTGCTCTCTTTGTGGAGTCTTTCACGGCTCTCTTTCTGGACTCTTTCACTGCTTTCTTCCTGCAGTCATTCATTGCTCTCTTCTGGAGTCTTTTATTGCTCCCTTTTTGAAGTCTTTCATTGCTCTCTTTTTTGACTCTTTCATTGCTCTCTTTCTGGAGTCTTTCACTGCTCTCTTTCTGGAGTCTTTCACAACTCTCTATTTGAGTTTTACATTGCTGACTTTTTGGAGTCTTTCAATGCTCACTTTTTGGAGTCTTTCATTGCTCTCTTTCTGGAGTCTTTCATTGCTCTCTTTCTGGAATCTATCACTGCTCTCGTTCTGGAGTCTTTCATTGCTCTCTTTCTGGAGTCTTTCATTGCTCTCTTTCTGGAGCCTTTCATTGCTCTCTTTTTTGAGTCTTTTATTGCTCTCTTTGTGGAGTCTTTCACTGCTCTCTTTCTGGAGTCATTCATTGCTCTCTTTTTGGATTCTTTCACTGCACTCTTTCTGAAGTCTTTCACAGCTCTCTTTTTGGAGTCTTTAACTGCTCGGTTTCTGGAGTCTTTCACTGCTCTCTTTCTGGAGTCTTTCATTGCTCTCTTTTTGGACACTTTCATTGCTCTCTTTCTGGAGTCTTTCACTGCTCTCTTTCTGGAGTCTTTCACGGCTCACTTTTTGAGTCTTTCATTCCTCTCTTTTTGGACTCTTTCACTGCTCTCTTTCTGGAGTCTTTCACGGCTCACTTTCTGGAGTCATTCGTTGCTCTCTTCTGGAGTCTTCTATTGCTCCCTTTTTGGAGTCTTTCATTGCTCTCTTTTTTGACTCTTTCATTGCTCTCTTTCTGGAGTCTTTCACTGCTCTCTTTCTGGAGTCTTTCACGGATCTCTTTTTGTGTCTTTCATTGCTGTCTTTTTGAGGTGTTTCATTGCTCTCTTTCTGGAGTCTTCCACTGCTCTCCTTCTGGAGTCTTTTTTGCTCTCTTTCTGGAGTCTTTCACAGCTCGCATTCTGGAGTCTCTCACTGCTCACTTTCCGGAGTCTTCATTGCTCTCTTTCAGGAGTCTTTCACTGCTCTCTTTCTGGAGTCTTTTGTTGCTCGCTTTTTGGTGTCTTTCATTGCTCTCTTTTTGGAGTCTACCATTGCTCTATTTCTGGAGTCTTTCAGTGCTCTCTTTCTGGAGTCGTTCATTGCTTTCTTTTTGGATTCTTTCTATGCTCTCTTTTTGAAGTCTTTCACAGCTCCATTTTTGGAATTCTTCACTGCTCTCTTTCTGTATTCTTTCACGGCTCTCTTTTTGAGTCTTTATTAGCTCTCTTTTTGGAGTCTTTCACTGCTCTCTTTCTGGAATCTTTCACGGTTCTCTTTGTGAGTCTTTCATTGCTCCTCTTTCTGGAGTGTTTCATTGCTCTCTTTCTGGAGTCTTCCACTGCTCTCCTTCTGGAGTCTTTCTTGCTCTCTTTCTGGAGTCTTTCATTGCTCTCTTTTTAGAGTCTTTCATTGCTCTCTTTCTGGAGTCTTTCACGGCTCGCTTTCCAGAGTCTCTCACTGCTCTCTTTCTGGAGTCTTCATTGCTCTCTTTCAGGAGTCTTTCACTGCTCTCTTTCTGGAGTCTTTTGTTGCTCACTTTTTGGTGTCTTTCATTGCTCTCTTTTTGGAGTCTACCAATGCTCTATTTCTGGAGTCTTTCACGGCTCTCTTTCTGGAGTCTTTCACCTCTCTCTTTCTGGAGTCTTTCATTGCTCTCTTTGTGGAGTCTTTCACGGCTCTCTTTCTGGATTTTTTCACTGCTCTCTTTCTGAAGTCTTTCACAGCTCAATTTTTGGAGTCTTTCACTGCTCTCTTTCTGTCGTCTTTCACGGCTCTCTTTTTGAGTCTCTCAGTGCTCTCTTTCTGGAGTCGTTCATTGCTTTCTTTTTGGATTCTTTCACTGCTCTCTTTCTGAAGCCTTTCACAGTTCTCTTTCTGGAGTCTTTCACTGCTCTCTGGAGTCTTTAACGACTCTCTTTTTGAGTCTTTCATTGCTGTCTTTTTGGAGTCTTTCATTGCTCACTTTTTGTTGTCTTTCATTGCTCTCTTTCTGGAGTCTTTCATTCTCTCTTTCTGGAGTCTTTCATTGCTCTCTTACTGGAGCCTTTCATTGCTCACTTTTTGGAGTCTTTCATTGCTCTCTTTTTGGAGTCTTTCATTGCTCTCTTTGTGGAGTCTTTCACAGCTCTCTTTTTGGAGTCTCTAACTGCTCTGTTTCTGGAGTCTTTCACTGCTCTCTTTCGGGATCCTTTCATTAATCACTTTTTGAAGTCTTTCACAGCTCTCTTTTTGGAGTCTTTTATTGCTCTCTTTTTGGAGTCTTTCATTGCTCCCTTTTTGGACTCTTTCATTGCTCTCTTTCTGGAGTCTTTCACTGCTCTCTTTCTGGCGTCTTTCACGGCTCACTTTTTGAGTCTTTCATTCCTCTCTTTTTGGAGTCTCTCATTGTTCTCTTTCTGGAACCTTTCATAGCTCGGTTTCTGGAGTTTTTCACTGCTCTCTTTCTGGAGTCTTTCACGGCTCACTTTCTGGAGTCATTCGTTGCTCTCTTTGTGGAGTCTTTCACGGCTCTCTTTCTGGACTCTTTCACTGCTCTCTTTCTGGAGTCATTCATTGCTCTCTTCTGGAGTCTTCTATTGCTCCTTTTTTGAAGTCTTTCATTGCTCTCTTTTTGGACTCTTTCACTGCTCTCTTTCTGGAGTCTTTCACGGTTCTCTTTTTGAGTCTTTCATTGCTGTCTTTTTGAAGTGTTTCATTGCTCTCTTTCTGGAGTCTTCCGCTGCTCTCCTTCTGGAGTCTTTCTTGCTCTCTTTCTGGAGTCTTTCACAGCTCGCTTTCTGGAGTCTCTCACTGCTCATTTTCTGGAGTCTTCATTGCTCCCTTTCAGGAGTCTTTCACTGCTCTCTTTCTGGAGTCTTTTGTTGCTCGCTTTTTGGTGTCTTTCATTGCTCTCTTTTTGGAGTCTACCATTGCTCTATTTCTGGGGTCTTTCACGGCTCTCTTTTTGAGTCTTTCAGTGCTCTGTTTCTGGAGTCGTTCATTGCTTTCTTTTTGTATTCTTTCACTGCTCTCTTTTTGAAGTCTTTCACAGCTACATTTTTGGAATTTTTCACTGCTCTCTTTCTGTATTCTTTCACGGCTCTCTTTTTGAGTCTTTATTAGCTCTCTTTTTGGAGTCTTTCACTGCTCTCTTTCTGGAATCTTTTACGGTTCTCTTTGTGAGTCTTTCATTGCTCCTCTTTCTGGAGTGTTTCATTGCTCTCTTTCTGGAGTCTTCCACTGCTCTCCTTCTGGAGTATTTCTTGCTCTCTTTCTGGAGTCTTTCATTGCTCTCTTTTTAGAGCCTTTCATTGCTCTATTTCTGGAGTCTTCCACGGCTCGCTTTCCAGAGTCTCTCACTGCTCTCTTTCTGGAGTCTTCATTGCTCTCTTTCAGGAGTCTTTCACTGCTCTCTTTCTGGATTCTTTCACTGCTCTCTTTCTGGAGTCTTTTGTTGCTCACTTTTTGGTGTCTTTCATTGCTATCTTTTTGGAGTGTACCAATGCTCTATTTCTGGAATCTTTCACGGCTCTCTTTCTGGAGTCTTTCACCTCTCTCTTTCTGGAGTCTTTCATTGCTCTCTTTGTGGAGTCTTTCACGGCCCTCTTTCTGGATTCTTTCACTGCTCTCTTTCTGTAGTCTTTCACAGCTCTCTTTTTGAGTATTTCATTGCTGTCTTTTTGGAGTCTTGCATTGATCTCCTTCTGGAGTCTTTCTTGCTCTCTTTCTGGAGTCTTTCTCAGCTCGCTTTCTGGAGTCTCTCACTGCTCACTTTCTGGAGTCTTCATTGCTCTCTTTAAGGAGTCTTTCACTGCTCACTTTCTGGAGTCTTTTGTTGCTCGCTTTTTGGTGTCTTTCATTGCTCTCTTTTTGGAGTCTACCATTGCTCTATTTCTGCGGTCTTTCACGGCTCTCTTTCTGGAGTCTTTCACCTCTCTCTTTCTGGAGTCTTTCATTGCTCTCTTTGTGGAGTCTTTCACGGCTCTCTTTTTGAGTCTTTCACAGCTCCATTTTTGGAATTTTTCACTGCTCGCTTTCTGTATTCTTTCACGGCTCTCTTTTTGAGTCTTTATTAGCTCTCTTTTTGGAGTCTTTCACTGCTCTCTTTCTGGAATCTTTCACAGTTCTCTAGTGAGTCTTTCATTGCTCCTCTTTCTGGAGTGTTTCATTGCTCTCTTTCTGGAGTCTTCCACTGCTCTCCTTCTGGAGTCTTTCTTGCTCTCTTTCTGGAGTCTTTCATTGCTCTCTTTTTAGAGTCTTTCATTGCTCTCTTTCTGGAGTCTTTCACAGCTCGCTTTCCGGAGTCTCTCACTGCTCTCTTTCTGGAGTCTTCATTGCTCTCTTTCAGGAGTCTTTCACTGCTCTCTTTCTGGAGTCTTTTGTTGCTCACTTTTTGGTGTCTTTCATTGCTCTCTTTTTGGAGTCAACCAATGCTCTATTTCTGGAGTCTTTCACGGCTCTCTTTCTGGAGTCTTTCACCTCTCTCTTTCTGGAGTCTTTCATTGCTCTCTTTGTGGAGTCTTTCACGGCTCTCTTTCTGGATTCTTTCACTGCTCTCTTTCTGAAGTCTTTCTTAGCTCTCTTTCTGGAGTATTTCACTGCTCTCTTTCTGGAGTCTTTCACTGCTCTCTTTCTGGAGTCTTTCATTGCTCTCTTTCTGGAGTCTTTCATTGCTCTCTTTCTGGAGCCTTTCATTGCTCACTTTTTGGTGTCTTTCATTGCTCTCTTTCTGGAGTCTTTCACTGCTCTCTTTCTGGAGTCTTTCATTGCTCTCTTTCTGGAGTCTTTCATTGCTCTCTTTCTGGAGTCTTTCATTGCTCAGTTTTTGGAGTCTTTCATTGCTCTCTTTCTGGAGTCTTTCATTGCTCTCTTTTTGGAGTCTTTCATTGCTCTCTTTGTGGAGTCTTTCACTGCTCTCTTTCTGGAGTCATTCATTGCTCTCTTTTTGGATTCTTTCACTGCACTCTTTCTGAAGTCTTTCACAGCTCTCTTTTTGGAGTCTTTAACTGCTCTGTTTCTGGAGTCTTTCACGGCTCTCTTCTGGAGTCTTTTATTGCGCTCTTTTTGGAGTCTTTCATTGCTCTCTTTTTGGACTCTTTCTTTGCTCTCTTTCTGGAGTCTTTCACTGCTCTCTTTCTGGAGTCTTTCACGGCTCTCTTCTGAAGTCTTTTATTGCTCTCTTTTTGGAGTCTTTCATTGCTCTCTTTTTGGACTCTTTCATTGCTCTCTTTCTGGAGTCTTTCACTGCTCTCTTTCTGGAGTCTTTCACGGCTCACTTTTTGAGTCTTTCATTCCTCTCTTTTTGGAGTCTTTCATTGCTCTCTTTCTGGAACCTTTCATAGCTCGCTTTCTGGAGTCTTTCACTGCTCTCTTTCTGGAGTCTTTCGCGGCTCACTTTCTGGAGTCATTCGTTGCTCTCTTTGTGGAGTCTTTCACGGCTCTCTTTCTGGACTCTTTCACTGCTCTCTTTCTGGAGTCATTCATTGCTCTCTTCTGGAGTCTTTTATTGCTCCCTTTTTGGAGTCTTTCATTGCTCTCTTTTTGGACTCTTTCTTTGCTCTCTTTCTGGAGTCTTTCACTGCTCTCTTTCTGGAGTCTTTCACGACTCTCTTTTTGAGTCTTTCATTGCTGTCTTTTTGGAGTCTTTCATTGCTCCCTTTCTGGAGCCTTTCACAGCTCTCTTCTGGAGTCTTTTATTGCTCTCTTTTTGGAGTCTTTCATTGCTCTCTTTTTGGACTCTTTCATTGCTCTCTTTCTGGAGTCTTTTACTGCTCTCTTTCTGGAGTCTTTCACGGTTCTCTTTTTGAGTCTTTCATTGCTCTCTTTTTGAAGTGTTTCATTGCTCTCTTTCTGGAGTCTTCCACTGCTCTCCTTCTGGAGTCTTTCCTGCGTTCTTTCTGGAGTCTTTCATTGCTCTCTTTTTAGAGTCTTTCATTGCTCTCTTTCTGGAGTCTTTCACAGCTCGCTTTCTGGAGTCTCTCACTGCTCACTTTCTGGAGTCTTCATTGCTCTCTTTCAGGAGTCTTTCACTGCTCTCTTTCTGGAGTCTTTTGTTGCTCACTTTTTGGTATCTTTCATTGCTCTCTTTTTGGAGTCTACCATTGCTCTATTTCTGGAGTCTTTCACGGCTCTCTTTCTGGAGTCTTACACCTCTCTCTTTCTGGAGTCTTTCATTGCTCTCTTTGTGGAGTCTTTCACGGCTCTCTTTCTGGAGTCTTTCAGTGCTCTCTTTCTGGAGTCGGTCATTGCTTTCTTTTTGGATTCTTTCACTGCTCTCTTTCTGAAGTCTTTCACAGCTCCATTTTTGGAGTTTTTCACTGCTCTCTTTCTGTATTCTTTCACGACTCTCTTTTTCAGTCTTTCTTAGCTCTCTTTCTGGAGTCTTTCACTGCTCTCTTTCTGGAGTCTTTCACTGCTCTCTTTCTGGAGTCTTTCATTGCTCTCTTTCTGGAGTCTTTCATTGCTCTCTTTCTGGAGCCTTTCATTGCTCACTTTTTGGTGTCTTTCATTGCTCTCTTTCTGGAGTCTTTCACTGCTCTCTTTCTGGAGTCTTTCACGGTTCTCTTTTTGAGTCTTTCATTGCTCTCTTTTTGAAGTGTTTCATTGCTCTCTTTCTGGAGTCTCCCACTGCTCTCCTTCTGGAGTTTTTCATTGCTCTCTTTTTAGAGTCTTTCATTGCTATCTTTCTGGAGTCTTTCACAGCTCGCTTTCTGGAGTCTCTCACTGCTCACTTTCTGGAGTCTTCATTGCTCTCTTTCAGGAGTCTTTCACTGCTCTCTTTCTGGAGTCTTTTGTTGCTTGCTTTTTGGTGTCTTTCATTGCTCTCTTTTTGGTGTCTACCATTGCTCTATTTCTGGGGTCTTTCACGGCTCTCTTTCTGGAGTCTTTCACCTCTCTCTTTCTGGAGTCTTTCATTGCTCTCTTTGTGGAGTCTTTCACGGCTCTCTTTTTGAGTCTTTCAGTGCTCTCTTTCTGGAGTCGTTCATTGCTTTCTTTTAGGATTCTTTCACTGCTCTCTTTTTGAAGTCTTTTACAGCTCAATTTTTGGAATTTTTCAGTGCTCTCTTTCTGTATTCTTTCACAGCTCTCTTATTGAGTCTTTATTAGCTCTCTTTTTGGAGTCTTTCACTGCTCTCTTTCTGGAATCTTTCACGGTTCTCTTTGTGAGTCTTTGATTGCTCACTTTTTGGGTGTTTCATTGCTCTCTTTCTGGAGTCTTTCATTGCTCTCTTTGTGGAGTCTTTCACTGCTCTTTTTCTGGAGTCATTCATTGCTCTCTTTTTGGATTCTTTCACTGCACTCTTTCTGAAGTCTTTCACAGCTCTCTTTTTGGAGTCTTTAACTGCTCTGTTTCTGGAGTCTTTCACGGCTCTCTTCTGGAGTCTTTTATTGCTCTCTTTTTGGAGTCTTTCATTGCTCTCTTTTTGGACTCTTTCATTGCTCTCTTTCTGGAGTCTTTCACTGCTCTCTTTCTGGAGTCTTTCACGGCTCACTTTTTGAGTCTTTCATTCCTCTCTTTTTGGAGTCTTTCATTGCTCTCTTTCTGGAACCTTTCAGTGCTCGCTTTCTGGAGTCTTTCACTGCTCTCTTTCTGGAGTCTTTCGCCGCTCACTTTCTGGAGTCATTCGTTGCTCTCTTTGTGGAGTCTTTCACGGCTCTCTTTCTGGACTCTTTCACTGCTCTCTTTCTGTTGTCATTCATTGCTCTCTTCTGGAGTCTTTTATTGCTCCCTTTTTCGAGTCTTTCATTGCTCTCTTTTTGGACTCTTTCTTTGCTCTCTTTCTGGAGTCTTTCACTGCTCTCTTTCTGGAGTCTTTCACGACTCTCCTTTTTGAGTCTTTCATTGCTGTCTTTTTGGAGTCTTTCATTGCTCCCTTTCTGGAGTCTTTCACAGCTCTCTTCTGGAGTCTTTTATTGCTCTCTTTTTGGAGTCTTTCATTGCTCTCTTTTTGGACTCTTTCATTGCTCTCTTTCTGGAGTCTTTTACTGCTCTCTTTCTGGAGTCTTTCACGGTTCTCTTTTTGAGTCTTTCATTGCTCTCTTTTTGAAGTGTTTCATTGCTCTCTTTCTGGAGTCTTCCACTGCTCTCCTTCTGGAGTCTTTCCTGCTCTCTTTCTGGAGTCTTTCATTGCTCTCTTTTTAGAGTCTTTCATTGCTCTCTTTCTGGAGTCTTTCACAGCTCGCTTTCTGGAGTCTCTCACTGCTCACTTTCTGGAGTCTTCATTGCTCTCTTTCAGGAGTCTTTCACTGCTCTCTTTCTGGAGTCTTTTGTTGCTCACTTTTTGGTATCTTTCATTGCTCTCTTTTTGGAGTCTACCATTGCTCTATTTCTGGAGTCTTTCACGGCTCTCTTTCTGGAGTCTT